>NW_027362871.1:2295000-2557500 GCF_046119375.1 Phyllobates terribilis | reverse complement strand
GCCAAAAAAACGATAAAGTTTACGTTTTTTTCTGTAATTCATCAGATGAGCGTGATAACGGACGCTGCGCTGAACGGCGAAGCGTAGGAACGGGCGGTGAAATAAGCGCGCCAAAAAAACTATAAAGTTTACGGTTTTTTTCCGTAATTCATCAGATGAGCGTGATAACGGAAGCTGCGCTGAACGGTGGCGCGTAGTAACAGGCGGTGAAATAAGCGCGCCAAAAAACTATAAAGTTTACTTTTTTTCCATAATTCATTAGTTGAGCGTGATAACGGAAGCTGCGTTGAACGGCGGCGCGTAGGAACGGGCGGTGAAATAAGCGCGCCAAAAAAACTATAAAGTTTACGGTTTTTTTCCGTAATTCATCAAATGAGCGTGATAACGGAAGCTGCGCTGAACGGCGGCGCGTAGGAACGGGCGGTGAAATAAGCGCGCCAAAAAAACTATAAAGTTTAATTTTTTTTTCCGTAATCCATCAGATGAGCGTGATAACGGAAGCTGCGCTGAATGGCGGCGCGTAGGAACGGGCGGTGAAATAAGCGCGCCAAAAAAACTATAAAGTTTACGTTTTTTTTCCGTAATCCATCAGATGAGCGTGATAACGGACGCTGCGCTGAATGACGGCGCGTAGGAACGGGCGGTGAAATAAGCGCGCCAAAAAAACTATAAAGTTTACGTTTTTTTTCCGTAATCCATCAGATGAGCGTGATAACGGACGCTGCGCTGAATGGCGGCGCGTAGGAACGGGCGGTGAAATAAGCGCGCCAAAAAAACTATAAAGTTTACGTTTTTTTTCCGTAATTCATCAGATGAGCGTGATAACGGAAGGTGCGCTGAACCGCGGCGCGTAGGAACGGGCGGTGAAATAAGCGCGCCAAAAAAACTATAAAGTTTACGTTTTTTTCCATAATTCATTAGATGAGCGTGATAACGGAAGCTGCGCTGAACGGCGGCGCGTAGGAAAAGGCAGTGAAATAAGCGCGCCAAAAAAACTATAAAGTTTACGTTTTTTTTCCGTAATTTATCAGATGAGCGTGATAACGAACGCAGCCCTTAACGGCGGCGTCAGAGCGACTTTTTTTTGTTGCAGATTGAATTTTAAGTGCTTTTGCTATCATCAAACCTGTAGCCAGCTCTAATCCTCATTGAGCTATTCCAAGGGTGAGGGCTGGCTAAGGGTCGCCCTGGAGGCACCTGTAGCCAGCTCTCATCCTCATTGAGCTGCTCCAAGGGTGAGGGCTGGCTAGGGGTCGCCCTGGAGGCACCTGTAGCCAGCTCTCATCCTCATTGAGCTGCTCCAAGGGTGAGGGCTGGCTAGGGGTCGCCCTGGAGGCACCTGTAGCCAGCTCTCATCCTCATTGAGCTGCTCCAAGGGTGAGGGCTGGCTACGGGTCGCCCTGGAGGCACCTGTAGCCAGCTCTCATCCTCATTGAGCTGCTCCAAGGGTGAGGGCTGGCTAGGGGTCGCCCTGGAGGCACCTGTAGCCAGCTCTCATCCTCATTGAGCTGCTCCAAGGGTGAGGGCTGGCTAGGGGTCGCCCTGGAGGCACCTGTAGCCAGCTCTCATCCTCATTGAGCTGCTCCAAGGGTGAGGGCTGGCTAGGGGTCGCCCTGGAGGCACCTGTAGCCAGCTCTCATCCTCATTGAGCTGCTCCAAGGGTGAGGGCTGGCTAGGGGTCGCCCTGGAGGCACCTGTAGCCAGCTCTCATCCTCATTGAGCTATTCGAAGGGTGAGGGCTGGCTACGTGTCGCCCTGGAGGCACCTGTAGCCAACTCTCATCCTCATTGAGCGTGATAGCGGACGCTGCGCTGAATGGCGGCGCATAGGAACGGGCGGTGAAATAAGCGCGCCAAAAAAACTATAAAGTTTACGTTTTTTTTCCGTAATTCATCAGATGAGGGTGATAACGGACGCTGTGCTGAACGGCGGCGCGTAGGAACGGGCGGTGAAATAAGCGCGCCAAAAAAACTATAAAATTTACGTTTTTTTTCCGTAATTCATCAGATGAGCGTGATAACGGAAGCTGCGCTGAACGGCGGCGCGTAGGAACGGGCAGTGAAATAAGCGCGCCAAAAAAGCTATAAAGTGTACGTTTTTTTTCCATAATTCATTAGATGAGCGTGATAACGGAAGCTGCGTTGAACGGCGGCGCGTAGGAACGGGCGGTGAAATAAGCGCGCCAAAAAAACTATAAAGTTTACGTTTTTTTTCCGTAATTCATCAGATGAGCGTGATAACGGACGCTGCGCTGAATGGCGGCGCGTAGGAACGGGCGGTGAAATAAGCGCGCCAAAAAACTATAAAGTTTACGTTTTTTTCCGTAATTCATCAGATGAGCGTGATAACGGATGCTGTGCTGAACGGCGGCACGTAGGAACGGGCGGTGAAATAAGTGCGCCAAAAAAACGATAAAGTTTACGTTTTTTTTCTGTAATTTATCAGATGAGCGTGATAACGGACGCAGCCCTTAACAGCGGCGTCAGAGCGACTTTTTTTTGTTGCAGATTGAATTTTAAGTGCTTTTGGTATCATCAAACCTGTAGCCAGCTCTCATCCTCACTGAGCTATTCCAAGGGTGAGGGCTGGCTAGGGGTCGCCCTGGAGGCACCTGTAGCCAGCTCTCATCCTCATTGAGCTGCTCCAAGGGTGAGGGCTGGCTAGGGGTCGCCCTGGAGGCACCTTTAGCCAGGTCTCATACTCATTGAGGTGCTCCAAGGGTGAGGGCTGGCTAGGGGTCGCCCTGGAGGCACCTGTAGCCAGCTCTCATCCTCATTGAGCTGCTCCAAGGGTGAGGGCTGGCTAGGGGTCGCCCTGGAGACACCTTTCGCCAGCTCTCATCCTCATTGAGCTGCTCCAAGGGTGAGGGCTGGCTAGGGGTCGCCCTGGAGGCAACTGTAGCCAGCTATCATCCTCATTGAGCTGCTCCAAGGGTGAGGGCTGGCTAGGGGTCGCCCTGGAGGCACCTGTAGCCAGCTCTCATCCTCATTGAGCTGCTCCAAGGGTGAGGGCTGGCTAGGGGTCGCCCTGGAGGCACCTGTAGCCAGCTCTCATCCTCATTGAGCTGCTCCAAGGGTGAGGGCTGGCTAGGGGTCGCCCTGGAGGCACCTGTAGCCAGCTCTCATCCTCATTGAGCTGCTCCAAGGGTGAGGGCTGGCTAGGGGTCGCCCTGGAGGCACCTGTAGCCAGCTCTCATCCTCATTGAGCTGCTCCAAGGGTGAGGGCTGGCTAGGGGTCGCCCTGGAGGCACCTGTAGCCAGCTCTCATCCTCATTGAGCTGCTCCAAGGGTGAGGACTGGCTAGGGGTCGCCCTGGAGGCACCTGTAGCCAGCTCTCATCCTCATTGAGCTGCTCCAAGGGTGAGGGCTGGCTAGGGGTCGCCCTGGAGGCACCTGTAGCCAGCTCTCATCCTCATTGAGCTATTCCAACGGTGAGGGCTGGCTACGTGTCGCCCTGGAGGCACTTGTAGCCAGCTCTCATCCTCATTGAGCGTGATAACAGACGCTGCGCTGAACGGCGGCGCATAGGAACGGGCGGTGAAATAAGCGCGCCAAAAAAACTATAAAGTTTACGTTTTTTTTCCGTAATTCATCAGATGAGCGTGATAACGGATGCTGTGCTGAACGGCGGCACGTAGGAACGGGCGATGAAATAAGTGCGCCAAAAAAACGATAAAGTTTACGTTTTTTTTCTGTAATTTATCAGATCAGCGTGATAACGGACGCAGCCCTTAACGGCGGCGTCAGAGCGACTTTATTTTGTTGCAGATTGAATTTTAAGTGCTTTTGCTATCATCAAACCTGTAGCCAGCTCTCATCCTCATTGAGCTATTCCAAGGGTGAGGGCTGGCTAGGGGTCGCCCTGGAGGCACCTGTAGCCAGCTCTCATCCTCATTGAGCTGCTCCAAGGGTGAGGGCTGGCTAGGGGTCGCCCTGGAGGCACCTGTAGCCAGCTCTCATCCTCATTGAGCTGCTCCAAGGGTGAGGGCTGGCTAGGGGTCGCCCTGGAGGCACCTGTAGCCAGCTCTCATCCTCATTGAGCTGCTCCAAGGGTGAGGGCTGGCTAGGGGTCGCCCTGGAGGCACCTGTAGCCAGCTCTCATCCTCATTGAGCTGCTCCAAGGGTGAGGGCTGGCTAGGGGTCGCCCTGGAGGCACCTGTAGCCAGCTCTCATCCTCATTGAGCTATTCCAAGGGTGAGGGCTGGCTACGTGTCGCCCTGGAGGCACTTGTAGCCAGCTCTCATCCTCATTGAGCGTGATAACGGACGCTGCGCTGAACGGCGGCGCATAGGAACGGGCGGTGAAATAAGCGCGCCAAAAAAACTATAAAGTTTACGTTTTTTTTCCGTAATTCATCAGATGAGGGTGATAACGGACGCTGCGCTGAACGGCGGCGCGTAGGAACGGGCGGTGAAATAAGCGCGCCAAAAAAACTATAAAGTTTACGTTTTTTTTCCGTAATTCATCAGATGAGCGTGATAACGGACGCTGCGCTGAATGGCGGCGCGTAGGAACGGGCGGTGAAATAAGCGCGCCAAAAAAACTATAAAGTTTACGTTTTTTTTCCGTAATTCATCAGATGAGCGTGATAACGGATGCTGTGCTGAACGGCGGCACGTAGGAACGGGCGATGAAATAAGTGCGCCAAAAAAACTATAACGTTTACGTTTTTTTTCCGTAATTCATCAGATGAGCGTGATAACGGATGCTGTGCTGAACGGCGGCACGTAGGAACGGGCGATGAAATAAGTGCGCCAAAAAAACGATAAAGTTTACGTTTTTTTTCTGTAATTTATCAGATCAGCGTGATAACGGACGCAGCCCTTAACGGCGGCGTCAGAGCGACTTTATTTTAATGCATTTGAATTTTAAGTGCTTTTGCTATCATCAAACCTGTAGCCAGCTCTCATCCTCATTGAGCTATTCCAAGGGTGAGGGCTGGCTAAGGGTCGCCCTGGAGGCACCTGTAGCCAGCTCTCATCCTCATTGAGCTGCTCCAAGGGTGAGGGCTGGCTAGGGGTCGCCCTGGAGGCACCTGTAGCCAGCTCTCATCCTCATTGAGCTGCTCCAAGGGTGAGGGCTGGCTACGGGTCGCCCTGGAGGCACCTGTAGCCAGCTCTCATCCTCATTGAGCTGCTCCAAGGGTGAGGGCTGGCTAGGGTTCGCCCTGGAGGCACCTGTAGCCAGCTCTCATCCTCATTGAGCTGCTCCAAGGGTGAGGGCTGGCTAGGGGTCGCCCTGGAGGCACCTGTAGCCAGCTCTCATCCTCATTGAGCTATTCCAAGGGTGAGGGCTGGCTACGTGTCGCCCTGGAGGCACTTGTAGCCAGCTCTCATCCTCATTGAGCGTGATAACGGACGCTGCGCTGAACGGCGGCGCATAGGAACGGGCGGTGAAATAAGCGCGCCAAAAAAACTATAAAGTTTACGTTTTTTTTCCGTAATTCATCAGATGAGGGTGATAACGGACGCTGCGCTGAACGGCGGCGCGTAGGAACGGGCGGTCAAATAAGCGCGCCAAAAAAACTATAAAGTTTACGTTTTTTTTCCGTAATTGATCAGATGAGCGTGATAACGGACGCTGCGCTGAATGGCGGCGCGTAGGAACGGGCGGTGAAATAAGCGCGCCAAAAAAACTATAAAGTTTAGGTTTTTTTTCCGTAATTCATCAGATGAGCGTGATAACGGATGCTGTGCTGAACGGCGGCACGTAGGAACGGGCGATGAAATAAGTGCGCCAAAAAAACGATAAAGTTTACGTTTTTTTTCTGTAATTTATCAGATCACCGTGATAACGGACGCAGCCCTTAACGGCGGCGTCAGAGCGACTTTTTTTTGTTGCAGATTGAATTTTAAGTGCTTTTGCTATCATCAAACCTGTAGCCAGCTCTCATCCTCATTGAGCTATTCCAAGGGTGAGGGCTGGCTAAGGGTCGCCCTGGAGGCACCTGTAGCCAGCTCTCATCCTCATTGAGCTGCTCCAAGGGTGAGGGCTGGCTAGGGGTCGCCCTGGAGGCACCTGTAGCCAGCTCTCATCCTCATTGAGCTGCTCCAAGGGTGAGGGCTGGCTAGGGGTCGCCCTGGAGGCACCTGTAGCCAGCTCTCATCCTCATTGAGCTGCTCCAAGGGTGAGGGCTGGCTACGGGTCGCCCTGGAGGCACCTGTAGCCAGCTCTCATCCTCATTGAGCTGCTCCAAGGGTGAGGGCTGGCTAGGGGTCGCCCTGGAGGCACCTGTAGCCAGCTCTCATCCTCATTGAGCTGCTCCAAGGGTGAGGGCTGGCTAGGGGTCGCCCTGGAGGCACCTGTAGCCAGCTCTCATCCTCATTGAGCTGCTCCAAGGGTGAGGGCTGGCTAGGGGTCGCCCTGGAGGCACCTGTAGCCAGCTCTCATCCTCATTGAGCTGCTCCAAGGGTGAGGGCTGGCTAGGGGTCGCCCTGGAGGCACCTGTAGCCAGCTCTCATCCTCATTGAGCTGCTCCAAGGGTGAGGGCTGGCTAGGGGTCGCCCTGGAGGCACCTGTAGCCAGCTCTCATCCTCATTGAGCTATTCGAAGGGTGAGGGCTGGCTACGTGTCGCCCTGGAGGCACCTGTAGCCAACTCTCATCCTCATTGAGCGTGATAACGGACGCTGCGCTGAACGGCGGCGCATAGGAACGGGCGGTGAAATAAGCGCGCCAAAAAAACTATAAAGTTTACGTTTTTTTTCCGTAATTCATCAGATTAGGGTGATAACGGACGCTGCGCTGAACGGCGGCGCGTAGGAACGGGCGGTGAAATAAGCGCGCCAAAAAAACTATAAAATTTACGTTTTTTTTCCGTAATTCATCAGATGAGCGTGATAACGGAAGCTGCGCTAAACGGCGGCGCGTAGGAACGGGCGGTGAAATAAGCGCGCCAAAAAAGCTATAAAGTGTACGTTTTTTTTCCATAATTCATTAGATGAGCGTGATAACGGAAGCTGCGTTGAACGGCGGCGCGTAGGAACGGGCGGTGAAATAAGCGCGCCAAAAAAACTATAAAGTTTACGTTTTTTTCCGTAATTCATCAGATGAGCGTGATAACGGGCGCTGCGCTGAACGGCGGCGCGTAGGAACGGGCGGTGAAATAAGCGCGCCAAAAAAACTATAAAGTTTACGTTTTTTTCCGTAATTCATCAGATGAGCGTGATAACGGGCGCTGCGCTGAATGGCGGCGCGTAGGAACGGGCGGTGAAATAAGCGCGCCAAAAAAAGTATAAAGTTTACGTTTTTTTTCCGTAATTCATCAGATGAGCGTGATAACGGATGCTGTGCTGAACGGCGGCACGTAGGAACGGGCGGTGAAATAAGTGCGCCAAAAAAACGATAAAGTTTACGTTTTTTTTCTGTAATTTATCAGATGAGCGTGATAACAGACGCAGCCCTTAACGGCGGCGTCAGAGCGACTTTTTTTTGTTGCAGATTGAATTTTAAGTGCTTTTGGTATCATCAAACCTGTAGCCAGCTCTCATCCTCATTGAGCTATTCCAAGGGTGAGGGCTGGCTAGGGGTCGCCCTGGAGGCACCTGTAGCCAGCTCTCATTCTCATTGAGCTGCTCCAAGGGTGAGGGCTGGCTAGGGGTCGCCCTGGAGGCACCTGTAGCCAGCTCTCATACTCATTGAGGTGCTCCAAGGGTGAGGGCTGGCTAGGGGTCGCCCTGGAGGCACCTGTAGCCAGCTCTCATCCTCATTGAGCTGCTCCAAGGGTGAGGGCTGGCTAGGGGTCGCCCTGGAGGCACCTGTAGCCAGCTCTCATCCTCATTGAGCTGCTCCAAGGGTTAGGGCTGGCTAGGGGTCGCCCTGGAGGCACCTGTAGCCAGCTCTCATCCTCATTGAGCTGCTCCAAGGGTGAGGGCTGGCTAGGGGTCGCCCTGGAGGCACCTGTAGCCAGCTCTCATCCTCATTGAGCTGCTCCAAGGGTGAGGGCTGGCTACGGGTCGCCCTGGAGGCACCTGTAGCCAGCTCTCATCCTCATTGAGCTGCTCCAAGGGTGAGGGCTGGCTAGGGGTCGCCCTGGAGGCACCTGTAGCCAGCTCTCATCCTCATTGAGCTGCTCCAAGGGTGAGGGCTGGCTAGGGGTCGCCCTGGAGGCACCTGTAGCCAGCTCTCATCCTCATTGAGCTGCTCCAAGGGTGAGGGCTGGCTAGGGGTCGCCCTGGAGGCACCTGTAGCCAGCTCTCATCCTCATTGAGCTATTCCAAGGGTGAGGGCTGGCTACGTGTCGCCCTGGAGGCACTTGTAGCCAGCTCTCATCCTCATTGAGCGTGATAACGGACGCTGCGCTGAACGGCGGCGCATAGGAACGGGCGGTGAAATAAGCGCGCCAAAAAGCTATAAAGTTTACATTTTTTTTCCGTAATTCATCAGATGAGGGTGATAACGGACGTTGCGCTGAACGGCGGCGCGTAGGAACGGGCGGTGAAATAAGTGCGCCAAAAAAACTATAAAGTTTACGTTTTTTTTCCGTAATTCATCAGATGAGCGTGATAACGGACGCTGCGCTGAATGGCGGCGCGTAGGAACGGGCGGTGAAATAAGCGCGCCAAAAAATCTATAAAGTTTACGGTTTTTTTCCGTAATTCATCAGATGAGCGTGATAACGGATGCTGTGCTGAACGGCGGCACGTAGGAACGGGCGATGAAATAAGTGCGCCAAAAAAACTATAAAGTTTACGTTTTTTTTCCGTAATTCATCAGATGAGCGTGATAACGGATGCTGGGCTGAACAGCGGCACGTAGGAACGGGCGATGAAATAAGTGCGCCAAAAAAACGATAAAGTTTACGTTTTTTTTCTGTAATTTATCAGATCAGCGTGATAACGGACGCAGCCCTTAACGGCGGCGTCAGAGCGACTTTATTTTGTTGCAGATTGAATTTTAAGTGCTTTTGCTATCATCAAACCTGTAGCCAGCTCTCATCCTCATTGAGCTATTCCAAGGGTGAGGGCTGGCTAAGGGTCGCCCTGGAGGCACCTGTAGCCAGCTCTCATCCTCATTGAGCTGCTCCAAGGGTGAGGGCTGGCTAGGGGTCGCCCTGGAGGCACCTGTAGCCAGCTCTCATCCTCATTGAGCTGCTCCAAGGGTGAGGGCTGGCTAGGGGTCGCCCTGGAGGCACCTGTAGCCAGCTCTCATCCTCATTGAGCTGCTCCAAGGGTGAGGGCTGGCTACGGGTCGCCCTGGAGGCACCTGTAGCCAGCTCTCATCCTCATTGAGCTGCTCCAAGGGTGAGGGCTGGCTAGGGGTCGCCCTGGAGGCACCTGTAGCCAGCTCTCATCCTCATTGAGCTGCTCCAAGGGTGAGGGCTGGCTAGGGGTCGCCCTGGAGGCACCTGTAGCCAGCTCTCATCCTCATTGAGCTGCTCCAAGGGTGAGGGCTGGCTAGGGGTCGCCCTGGAGGCACCTGTAGCCAGCTCTCATCCTCATTGAGCTGCTCCAAGGGTGAGGGCTGGCTAGGGGTCGCCCTGGAGGCACCTGTAGCCAGCTCTCATCCTCATTGAGCTGCTCCAAGGGTGAGGGCTGGCTAGGGGTCGCCCTGGAGGCACCTGTAGCCAGCTCTCATCCTCATTGAGCTGCTCCAAGGGTGAGGGCTGGCTAGGGGTCGCCCTGGAGGCACCTGTAGCCAGCTCTCATCCTCATTGAGCTATTCGAAGGGTGAGGGCTGGCTACGTGTCGCCCTGGAGGCACCTGTAGCCAACTCTCATCCTCATTGAGCGTGATAACGGACGCTGCGCTGAACGGCGGCGCATAGGAACGGGCGGTGAAATAAGCGCGCCAAAAAAACTATAAAGTTTACGTTTTTTTTCCGTAACTCATCAGATGAGGGTGATAACGGACGCTGCGCTGAACGGCGGCGCGTAGGAACGGGCGGTGAAATAAGCGCGCCAAAAAAACTATAAAATTTACGTTTTTTTTCCGTAATTCATCAGATGAGCGTGATAACGGAAGCTGCGCTAAACGGCGGCGCGTAGGAACGGACGGTGAAATAAGCGCGCCAAAAAAGCTATAAAGTGTACGTTTTTTTTCCATAATTCATTAGATGAGCGTGATAACGGAAGCTGCGTTGAACGGCGGCGCGTAGGAACGGGCGGTGAAATAAGCGCGCCAAAAAAACTATAAAGTTTACGTTTTTTTCCGTAATTCATCAGATGAGCGTGATAACGGGCGCTGCGCTGAATGGCGGCGCGTAGGAACGGGCGGTGAAATAAGCGCGCCAAAAAAACTATAAAGTTTACGTTTTTTTTCCGTAATTCATCAGATGAGCGTGATAACGGATGCTGTGCTGAACGGCGGCACGTAGGAACGGGCGGTGAAATAAGTGCGCGAAAAAAAACGATAAAGGTTACGTTTTTTTTCTGTAATTTATCAGATGAGCGTGATAACGGACGCAGCCCTTAACGGCGGCGTCAGAGCGACTTTTTTTTGTTGCAGATTGAATTTTAAGTTCTTTTGGTATCATCAAACCTGTAGCCAGCTCTCATCCTCATTGAGCTATTCCAAGGGTGAGGGCTGGCTAGGGGTCGCCCTGGAGGCACCTGTAGCCAGCTCTCATCCTCATTGAGCTGCTCCAAGGGTGAGGGCTGGCTAGGGGTCGCCCTGGAGGCACCTGTAGCCAGCTCTCATCCTCATTGAGCTGCTCCAAGGGTGAGGGCTGGCTAGGGGTCGCCCTGGAGGCACCTGTAGCCAGCTCTCATCCTCATTGAGCTGCTCCAAGGGTGAGGGCTGGCTAGGGGTCGCCCTGGAGGCACCTGTAGCCAGCTCTCATCCTCATTGAGCTGCTCCAAGGGTGAGGGCTGGCTAGGGGTCGCCCTGGAGGCACCTGTAGCCAGCTCTCATCCTCATTGAGCTGCTCCAAGGGTGAGGGCTGGCTAGGGGTCGCCCTGGAGGCACCTGTAGCCAGCTCTCATCCTCATTGAGCTGCTCCAAGGGTGAGGGCTGGCTAGGGGTCACCCTGGAGGCACCTGTAGCCAGCTCTCATCCTCATTGAGCTGCTCCAAGGGTGAGGGCTGGCTAGGGGTCGCCCTGGAGGCACCTGTAGCCAGCTCTCATCCTCATTGAGCTGCTCCAAGGGTGAGGGCTGGCTAGGGGTCGCCCTGGAGACACCTGTAGCCAGCTCTCATCCTCATTGAGCTATTCGAAGGGTGAGGGCTGGCTACGTGTCGCCCTGGAGGCACCTGTAGACAACTCTCATCCTCATTGAGCGTGATAACGGACGCTGCGCTGAACGGCGGCGCGTAGGAACGGGCGGTGAAATAAGCGCGCCAAAAAAACTATAAAATTTACGTTTTTTTTCCGTAATTCATCAGATGAGCGTGATAACGGAAGCTGCGCTGAACGGCGGCGCGTAGGAACGGGCGGTGAAATAAGCGCGCCAAAAAAGCTATAAAGTGTACGTTTTTTTTCCATAATTCATTAGATGAGCGTGATAACGGAAGCTGCGTTGAACGGCGGCGCGTAGGAACGGGCGGTGAAATAAGCGCGCCAAAAAAACTATAAAGTTTACGTTTTTTTTCCGTAATTCATCAGATGAGCGTGATAACGGACGCTGCGCTGAATGGCGGCGCGTAGGAATGGGCGGTGAAATAAGCGCGCCAAAAAAACTATAAAGTTTACGTTTTTTTTCCGTAATTCATCAGATGAGCGTGATAACGGATGCTGTGCTGAACGGCGGCACGTAGGAACGGGCGGTGAAATAAGTGCGCCAAAAAAACGATAAAGTTTACGTTTTTTTTCTGTAATTTATCAGATGAGCGTGATAACGGACGCAGCCCTTAACGGCGGCGTCAGAGCGACTTTTTTTTGTTGCAGATTGAATTTTAAGTGCTTTTGGTATCATCAAATCTGTAGCCAGCTCTCATCCTCATTGAGCTATTCCAAGGGTGAGGGCTGGCTAGGGGTCGCCCTGGAGGCACCTGTAGCCAGCTCTCATCCTCATTGAGCTGCTCCAAGGGTGAGGGCTGGCTAGGGGTCGCCCTGGAGGCACCTGTAGCCAGCTCTCATCCTCATTGAGCTGCTCCAAGGGTGAGGGCTGGCTAGGGGTCGCCCTGGAGCCACCTGTAGCCAGCTCTCATCCTCATTGAGCTGCTCCAAGGGTGAGGGCTGGCTAGGGGTCGCCCTGGAGGCACCTGTAGCCAGCTCTCATCCTCATTGAGCTGCTCCAAGGGTGAGGGCTGGCTAGGGGTCGCCCTGGAGGCACCTGTAGCCAGCTCTCATCCTCATTGAGCTGCTCCAAGGGTGAGGGCTGGCTAGGGGTCGCCCTGGAGGCACCTGTAGCCAGCTCTCATCCTCATTGAGCTGCTCCAAGGGTGAGGGCTGGCTAGGGGTCGCCCTGGAGGCACCTGTAGCCAGCTCTCATCCTCATTGAGCTGCTCCAAGGGTGAGGGCTGGCTAGGGGTCGCCCTGGAGGCACCTGTAGCCAGCTCTCATCCTCATTGAGCTGCTCCAAGGGTGAGGGCTGGCTAGGGGTCGCCCTGGAGGCACCTGTAGCCAGCTCTCATCCTCATTGAGCTGCTCCAAGGGTGAGGGCTGGCTAGGGGTCGCCCTGGAGGCACCTGTAGCCAGCTCTCATCCTCATTGAGCTGCTCCAAGGGTGAGGGCTGGCTAGGGGTCGTCCTGGAGGCACCTGTAGCCAGCTCTCATCCTCATTGAGCTGCTCCAAGGGTGAGGGCTGGCTAGGGGTCGCCCTGGAGGCACCTGTAGCCAGCTCTCATCCTCATTGAGCTGCTCCAAGGGTGAGGGCTGGCTAGGGGTCGCCCTGGAGGCACCTGTAGCCAGCTCTCATCCTCATTGAGCTGCTCCAAGGGTGAGGGCTGGCTAGGGGTCGCCCTGGAGGCACCTGTAGCCAGCTCTCATCCTCATTGAGCTGCTCCAAGGGTGAGGGCTGGCTAGGGGTCACCCTGGAGGCACCTGTAGCCAGCTCTCATCCTCATTGAGCTGCTCCAAGGGTGAGGGCTGGCTAGGGGTCGCCCTGGAGGCACCTGTAGCCAGCTCTCATCCTCATTGAGCTGCTCCAAGGGTGAGGGCTGGCTAGGGGTCGCCCTGGAGGCACCTGTAGCCAGCTCTCATCATCATTGAGCTATTCCAAGGGTGAGGGCTGGCTACGTGTCGCCCTGGAGGCACTTGTAGCCAGCTCTCATCCTCATTGAGCGTGATAACGGACGCTGCGCTGAACGGCGGCGCATAGGAACGGGCGGTGAAATAAGCGCGCCAAAAAAAACTATAAAGTTTACGTTTTTTTTCCGTAATTCATCAGATGAGCATGATAACGGACGCTGCGCTGAATGGCGGCGCGTAGGAACGGGCGGTGAAATAAGCGCGCCAAAAAAACTATAAAGTTTACTTTTTTTTTCCGTAATTCATCAGATGAGCGTGATAACGGATGCTGTGCTGAACGGCGACACGTAGGAACGGGCGATGAAATAAGTGCGCCAAAAAAACGATAAAGTTTACGTTTTTTTTCTGTAATTTATCAGATCAGCGTGATAACGGACGCAGCCCTTAACGGCGGCGTCAGAGCGACTTTTTTTTGTTGTAGATTGAATTTTAAGTGCTTTTGCTATCATCAAACCTGTAGCCAGCTCTCATCCTCATTGAGCTATTCCAAGGGTGAGGGCTGGCTAAGGGTCGCCCTGGAGGCACCTGTAGCCAGCTCTCATCCTCATTGAGCTGCTCCAAGGGTGAGGGCTGGCTAGGGGTCGCCCTGGAGGCACCTGTAGCCAGCTCTCATCCTCATTGAGCTGCTCCAAGGGTGAGGGCTGGCTAGGGGTCGCCCTGGAGGCACCTGTAGCCAGCTCTCATCCTCATTGAGCTGCTCCAAGGGTGAGGGCTGGCTAGGGGTCGCCCTGGAGGCACCTGTAGCCAGCTCTCATCCTCATTGAGCTGCTCCAAGGGTGAGGGCTGGCTAGGGGTCGCCCTGGAGGCACCTGTAGCCAGCTCTCATCCTCATTGAGCTGCTCCAAGGGTGAGGGCTGGCTAGGGGTCGCCCTGGAGGCACCTGTAGCCAGCTCTCATCCTCATTGAGCTGCTCCAAGGGTGAGGGCTGGCTAGGGGTCGCCCTGGAGGCACCTGTAGCCAGCTCTCATCCTCATTGAGCTGCTCCAAGGGTGAGGGCTGGCTAGGGGTCGCCCTGGAGGCACCTGTAGCCAGCTCTCATCCTCATTGAGCTGCTCCAAGGGTGAGGGCTGGCTAGGGGTCGCCCTGGAGGCACCTGTAGCCAGCTCTCATCCTCATTGAGCTGCTCCAAGGGTGAGGGCTGGCTAGGGGTCGCCCTGGAGGCACCTGTAGCCAGCTCTCATCCTCATTGAGCTGCTCCAAGGGTGAGGGCTGGCTAGGGGTCGCCCTGGAGGCACCTGTAGCCAGCTCTCATCCTCATTGAGCTGCTCCAAGGGTGAGGGCTGGCTAGGGGTCGCCCTGGAGGCACCTGTAGCCAGCTCTCATCCTCATTGAGCTGCTCCAAGGGTGAGGGCTGGCTAGGGGTCGCCCTGGAGGCACCTGTAGCCAGCTCTCATCCTCATTGAGCTGCTCCAAGGGTGAGGGCTGGCTAGGGGTCGCCCTGGAGGCACCTGTAGCCAGCTCTCATCCTCATTGAGCTGCTCCAAGGGTGAGGGCTGGCTAGGGGTCGCCCTGGAGGCACCTGTAGCCAGCTCTCATCCTCATTGAGCTGCTCCAAGGGTGAGGGCTGGCTAGGGGTCGCCCTGGAGACACCTGTAGCCAGCTCTCATCCTCATTGAGCTATTCGAAGGGTGAGGGCTGGCTACGTGTCGCCCTGGAGGCACCTGTAGCCAACTCTCATCCTCATTGAGCGTGATAACGGACGCTGCGCTGAACGGCGGCGCATAGGAACGGGCGGTGAAATAAGCGCGCCAAAAAAACTATAAAGTTTACGTTTTTTTTCGTAATTCATCAGATGAGGGTGATAACGGACGCTGCGCTGAACGGCGGCGCGTAGGAACGGGCGGTGAAATAAGCGCGCCAAAAAAACTATAAAATTTACATTTTTTTTCCGTAATTCATCAGATGAGCGTGATAACGGAAGCTGCGCTGAACGGCGGCGCGTAGGAACGGGCGGTGAAATAAGCGCGCCAAAAAAGCTATAAAGTGTACGTTTTTTTTCCATAATTCATTAGATGAGCGTGATAACGGAAGCTGCGTTGAACGGCGGCGCGTAGGAACGGGCGGTGAAATAAGCGCGCCAAAAAAACTATAAAGTTTACGTTTTTTTTCCGTAATTCATCAGATGAGCGTGATAACGGACGCTGCGCTGAATGGCGGCGCGTAGGAACGGGCGGTGAAATAAGCGCGCCAAAAAAACTATAAAGTTTACGTTTTTTTTCCGTAATTCATCAGATGAGCGTGATAACGGATGCTGTGCTGAACGGCGCCACTTAGGAACGGGCGGTGAAATAAGTGCGCCAAAAAAACGATAAAGTTTACTTTTTTTTCTGTAATTTATCACATGAGCGTGATAACGGACGCAGCCCTTAACGGCGGCGTCAGAGCGACTTTTTTTTGTTGCAGATTGAATTTTAAGTGCTTTTGGTATCATCAAACCTGTAGCCAGCTCTCATCCTCATTGAGCTATTCGAAGGGTGAGGGCTGGCTAGGGGTCGCCCTGGAGGCACCTGTAGCCAGCTCTCATCCTCATTGAGCTGCTCCAAGGGTGAGGGCTGGCTAGGGGTCGCCCTGGAGGCACCTGTAGCCAGCTCTCATCCTCATTGAGCTGCTCCAAGGGTGAGGGCTGGCTAGGGGTCGCCCTGGAGGCACCTGTAGCCAGCTCTCATCCTCATTGAGCTGCTCCAAGGGTGAGGGCTGGCTAGGGGTCGCCCTGGAGGCACCTGTAGCCAGCTCTCATCCTCATTGAGCTGCTCCAAGGGTGAGGGCTGGCTAGGGGTCGCCCTGGAGGCACCTGTAGCCAGCTCTCATCCTCATTGAGCTGCTCCAAGCGTGAGGGCTGGCTAGGGGTCGCCCTGGAGGCACCTGTAGCCAGCTCTCATCCTCATTGAGCTGCTCCAAGGGTGAGGGCTGGCTAGGGGTCGCCCTGGAGTCACCTGTAGCCAGCTCTCATCCTCATTGAGCTGCTCCAAGGGTGAGGGCTGGCTAGGGGTCGCCCTGGAGGCACCTGTAGCCAGCTCTCATCCTCATTGAGCTGCTCCAAGGGTGAGGGCTGGCTAGGGGTCGCCCTGGAGGCACCTGTAGCCAGCTCTCATCCTCATTGAGCTGCTCCAAGGGTGAGGGCTGGCTAGGGGTCGCCATGGAGGCACCTGTAGCCAGCTCTCATCCTCATTGAGCTGCTCCAAGGGTGAGGGCTGGCTAGGGGTCGCCCTGGAGGCACCTGTAGCCAGCTCTCATCCTCATTGAGCTGCTCCAAGGGTGAGGGCTGGCTAGGGGTCGTCCTGGAGGCACCTGTAGCCAGCTCTCATCCTCATTGAGCTGCTCCAAGGGTGAGGGCTGGCTAGGGGTCGCCCTGGAGGCACCTGTAGCCAGCTCTCATCCTCATTGAGCTGCTCCAAGGGTGAGGGCTGGCTAGGGGTCGCCCTGGAGGCACCTGTAGCCAGCTCTCATCCTCATTGAGCTGCTCCAAGGGTGAGGGCTGGCTAGGGGTCGCCCTGGAGGCACCTGTAGCCAGCTCTCATCCTCATTGAGCTGCTCCAAGGGTGAGGGCTGGCTAGGGGTCGCCCTGGAGGCACCTGTAGCCAGCTCTCATCCTCATTGAGCTATTCCAAGGGTGAGGGCTGGCTACGTGTCGCCCTGGAGGCACTTGTAGCCAGCTCTCATCCTCATTGAGCGTGATAACGGACGCTGCGCTGAACGGCGGCGCGTAGGAACGGGCGGTGAAATAAGCGCGCCAAAAAAACTATAAAGTTTACGTTTTTTTTCCGTAATTCATCAGATGAGCATGATAACGGACGCTGCGCTGAATAGCGGCGCGTAGGAACGGGCGGTGAAATAAGCGCGCCAAAAAAACTATAAAGTTTAGTTTTTTTTTCCGTAATTCATCAGATGAGCGTGATAACGGATGCTGTGCTGAACGGCGACACGTAGGAACGGGCGATGAAATAAGTGCGCCAAAAAAACGATAAAGTTTACGTTTTTTTTCTGTAATTTATCAGATCAGCGTGATAACGGACGCAGCCCTTAACGGCGGCGTCAGAGCGACTTTTTTTTGTTGTAGATTGAATTTTAAGTGCTTTTGCTATCATCAAACCTGTAGCCAGCTCTCATCCTCATTGAGCTATTCCAAGGGTGAGGGCTGGCTAAGGGTCGCCCTGGAGGCACCTGTAGCCAGCTCTCATCCTCATTGAGCTGCTCCAAGGGTGAGGGCTGGCTAGGGGTCGCCCTGGAGGCACCTGTAGCCAGCTCTCATCCTCATTGAGCTGCTCCAAGGGTGAGGGCTGGCTAGGGGTCGCCCTGGAGGCACCTGTAGCCAGCTCTCATCCTCATTGAGCTGCTCCAAGGGTGAGGGCTGGCTAGGGGTCGCCCTGGAGGCACCTGTAGCCAGCTCTCATCCTCATTGAGCTGCTCCAAGGGTGAGGGCTGGCTAGGGGTCGCCCTGGAGGCACCTGTAGCCAGCTCTCATCCTCATTGAGCTGCTCCAAGGGTGAGGGCTGGCTAGGGGTCGCCCTGGAGGCACCTGTAGCCAGCTCTCATCCTCATTGAGCTGCTCCAAGGGTGAGGGCTGGCTAGGGGTCGCCCTGGAGGCACCTGTAGCCAGCTCTCATCCTCATTGAGCTGCTCCAAGGGTGAGGGCTGGCTAGGGGTCGCCCTGGAGGCACCTGTAGCCAGCTCTCATCCTCATTGAGCTGCTCCAAGGGTGAGGGCTGGCTAGGGGTCGCCCTGGAGGCACCTGTAGCCAGCTCTCATCCTCATTGAGCTGCTCCAAGGGTGAGGGCTGGCTAGGGGTCGCCCTGGAGGCACCTGCAGCCAGCTCTCATCCTCATTGAGCTGCTCCAAGGGTGAGGGCTGGCTAGGGGTCGCCCTGGAGGCACCTGTAGCCAGCTCTCATCCTCATTGAGCTGCTCCAAGGGTGAGGGCTGGCTAGGGGTCGCCCTGGAGGCACCTGTAGCCAGCTCTCATCCTCATTGAGCTATTCCAAGGGTGAGGGCTGGCTACGGGTATGCCCTGGAGGCACCTGTAGCCAGCTCTCATCCTCATTGAGCTATTCCAAGGGTGAGGGCTGGCTAGGGGTCGCCCTGGAGGCACCTGTAGCCAGCTCTCATCCTCATTGAGCTATTCCAAGGGTGAGGGCTGGCTACGTGTCGCCCTGGAGGCACCTGTAGCCAGCTCTCATCCTCATTGAGCTGCTTCAAGGGTGAGGGCTGGCTAGGGGTCGCCCTGGAGGCACCTGTAGCAGCTCTCATCCTCATTGAGCTGCTCCAAGGGTGAGGGCTGGCTAGGGGTCGCCCTGGAGGCACCTGTAGCCAGCTCTCATCCTCATTGAGCTGCTCCAAGGGTGAGGGCTGGCTAGGGGTCGCCCTGGAGGCACCTGTAGCCAGCTCTCATCCTCATTGAGCTGCTCCAAGGGTGAGGGCTGGCTAGGGGTCGCCCTGGAGGCACCTGTAGCCAGCTCTCATCCTCATTGAGCTGCTCCAAGGGTGAGGGCTGGCTAGGGGTCGCCCTGGAGGCACCTGTAGCCAGCTCTCATCCTCATTGAGCTATTCCAAGGGTGAGGGCTGGCTACGGGTATGCCCTGGAGGCACCTGTAGCCAGCTCTCATCCTCATTGAGCTATTCCAAGGGTGAGGGCTGGCTAGGGGTCGCCCTGGAGGCACCTGTAGCCAGCTCTCATCCTCATTGAGCTATTCCAAGGGTGAGGGCTGGCTACGTGTCGCCCTGGAGGCACCTGTAGCCAGCTCTCATCCTCATTGAGCGTGATAACGGACGCTGCGCTGAACGGCGGCGCATAGGAACGGGTGGTGAAATAAGCGCGCCAAAAAAACTATAAAGTTTACGTTTTTTTTTCCGTAATTCATCAGATGAGGGTGATAACGGACGCTGCGCTGAACGGCGGCGCGTAGGAACGGGCGGTGAAATAAGCGCGCCAAAAAAACTATAAAATTTACGTTTTTTTTCCGTAATTCATCAGATGAGCGTGATAACGGAATCTGAGCTGAACGGCGGCGCGTAGTAACGGGCGGTGAAATAAGCGCGCCAAAAAAGCTATAAAGTGTACGTTTTTTTTCCATAATTCATTAGATGAGCGTGATAACGGAAGCTGCGTTGAACGGCGGCGCGTAGGAACGGGCGGTGAAATAAGCGCGCCAAAAAAACTATAAAGTTTACGTTTTTTTTCCGTAATTCATCAGATGAGCGTGATAACGGATGCTGCACTGAATGGCGGCGCGTAGGAACGGGCGGTGAAATAAGCGCGCCAAAAAAACTATAAAGTTTACGTTTTTTTTCCGTAATTCATCAGATGAGCGTGATAACGGAAGGTGCGCTGAACCGTGGCGCGTAGGAACGGGCGGTGAAATAAGCGCGCCAAAAAAACTATAAAGTTTACGTTTTTTTCCATAATTCATTAGATGAGCGTGATAACGGAAGCTGCGCTGAACGGCGGCGCGTAGGAAAAGGCAGTGAAATAAGCGCGCCAAAAAAGCTATAAAGTTTCCTTTTTTTTTCCGTAATTTATCAGATGAGCGTGATAACGGACGCAGCCCTTAACGGCGGCGTCAGAGCGACTTTTTTTTGTTGCAGATTGAATTTTAAGTGCTTTTGGTATCATCAAACCTGTAGCCAGCTCTCATCCTCATTGAGCTATTCCAAGGGTGAGGGCTGGCTAGGGGTCGCCCTGGAGGCACCTGTAGCCAGCTCTCATCCTCATTGAGCTATTCCAAGGGTGAGGGCTGGCTGCGGGTCGCCCTGGAGGCACCTGTAGCCAGCTCTCATCCTCATTGAGCTGCTCCAAGGGTGAGGGCTGGCTAGGGGTCGCCCTGGAGGCACCTGTAGCCAGCTCTCATCCTCATTGAGCTATTCCAAGGGTGAGGGCTGGCTACGGGTCGTCCTGGAAGTACCTGTAGCCAGCTCTCATCAAGAAAAAGCTACGCCTACTAAGTTGCATTAACCAATCGGAGCAGATTCATGATTTACATTCAAATAAACCATCATTTTAGGAAAAGGAAAAGGAGTTTTGGAGGGAAGTTTAATTTGATCCAGTGCTCAGGAGCAACAAGGGTGATTAGTGCACAAGGGAAGCTGTGACCTTAGCCAATTACAACCATGCCGCCCAAAAGAAGGTAAGTACACCTGGTGGGATAGTGAGTGGGAGGGAAATATGAATCTGCAGAGGTATGTGTTGCTTCTAGAAATACTCTTTCTGGACACCATTGCAGCATGCATTCTGGGGTACACTGAGACCATGGGAGTATTTGCAGAAGAGGTTAACATACAGCATGTATTGGGATCAGGTGCCTAACTATACTGCAGCATCATCTGAGCTTGTACTGGAATCAGGTGTATAAGTATACTTGTACTCATATAACTTGTACTGGAATCAGGTGTATAAGTATACTTGTACTCATATAGCTTGTACTGGAATCAGGTGTATAAGTATGCTTGTACTCATATAGCTTGTACTGGAATCAGGTGTATAAGTATACTTGTACTCATATAGCTTGTACTGGAATCAGGTGTATAAGTATGCTTGTACTCATATAGCTTGTACTGGAATCAGGTGTATAAGTATACTTGTACTCATATAGCTTGTACTGGAATCAGGTGTATAAGTATGCTTGTACTCATATAGCTTGTACTGGAATCAGGTGTATAAGTATACTTGTACTCATATAACTTGTACTGGAATCAGGTGTATAAGTATACTTGTACTCATATAGCTTGTACTGGAATCAGGTGTATAAGTATGCTTGTACTCATATAGCTTGTACTGGAATCAGGTGTATAAGTATACTTGTACTCATATAGCTTGTACTGGAATCAGGTGTATAAGTATGCTTGTACTCATATAGCTTGTACTGGAATCAGGTGTATAAGTATACTTGTACTCATATAGCTTGTACTGGAATCAGGTGTATAAGTATACTTGTACTCATATAGCTTGTACTGGAATCAGGTGTATAAGTATACTTGTACTCATATAGTTTGTACTGGAATCAGGTGCCTAATCTGATGTCCTCTCTGTGACCTCTGCAAACTTTTTAGCTTGGTTGTATTACTGTGGTGGGGGGAGGGGGAAGGATTGCGGTGTGAAAGTGTATTATAACATCATGTTAAGGCTTGCAATTGTTCAGGCTCAGTCACAGAAAGGGTTTATGTTTTTGGCGCGGTCTTTCTGTATCTTTCAAAGTTTGCAGTGTGAAAAGGCTTTAAACTGTATATGTACTTGCTCGCTCACTCGTTTTTTCTCCTTTTTGACTGATAAATGAGTGCCGGTCATGTGCAAAACTGTATAAGCATTTGCATAGTCAATACCACATTAATTTTTTGCACGGTATCTTTGTCAATCTAAATAATTCTTGCAAAACCTCAGATTTGCGCAAGATCTAGGAACATGCATATGATAAAAAACCGCATGTGTTATGTGCACAATATTGCCACAATTTGTGTAGTATGCTATAAAAGTGCATTAACTTGTGCTAAACAATTGCTCCTTAAAAAATTGTGTACGTTTGTCCGTTTTTGTGACCAAAAATGAGGGCTGGCTATTGGTGGTCAAAATACACTCTAGAGCCAGCCCTCATCTTTTTAAAAAAATCTATGGCAATGATGAGACGTGCCTTTTCTCATGAGCTGTGTATTTGTTGTAAAAAAAATCTGATTTTTGAAATCCAGTTATCCTGCTGAAACATAAAAAATGCTGGTTGATATTAGTGGGTGGAAAAGCTAGATTCTCACTGATATTGTTCCTGATCTTCCATTTTTCTTTTTTACAGCGGCTTCAGGATGCTGAAGACATGTCCACTATGTTACAAAGCATTTACTCAACTGCCACAGCACCTTACACGACAATGCCTTAGATGCTGTACACAAGAGGAGAAGGATGCGCTAGTGAAAGAATCTAGAAACTCACTGATAGCAATTGCAACAAAAGGAACATATATCCCTTGTGACAAGATTCCAGAGATCACTACAAAGGACGATCTTATCTCCTTCCTGGAGGACAGAGGGTTTATAGTACCCGAGAAACCAACTATGGCCAGGTATGCCCCACTAGCATCTTATTCTTTGAATACTGATGTTCATACTTGTGTAAGCTTTATAGATTTGCATATATGTTCTGAACTATGCCAAATAATCACGTGTATTTTATATTTACAGGATTGTTGAAGATGAGGGGGCATCACCTGTGCAGGAGGAGCTGACAGCCAGTGAGCAAGAGCTGCCTAATGAGGAGGAAGTGCTGCCTGTTGAGGAGGAAATGTCTACAGTCATCGAGGAGGAGTCGCCCGTCCCAGAGGAATAGCCGCCCGTCCCAGAGGAAGAGCCGCCCGTCCCAGAGGAAGAGCTGTCCGTCACAGAGGAAGAGCCGTCCGTCACAGAGGAAGAGCCGCCCGTCACAGTGGAAGAGCCGCCCGTCCCAGAGGAAGAGCCGCCCGTCCCAGAGGAAGAGCCGTCCGTCACAGAGGAAGAGCCGTCCGTCACAGTGGAAGAGCCGTCCGTCCCAGAGGAAGAGCCGCCCGTCACAGTGGAAGAGCCGCCCGTCCCAGAGGAAGAGCTGCCCGTCCCAGAGGAAGAGCCGCCCGTCCCAGAGGAAGAGCCGCCCGTCCCAGAGGAAGAGCCGCCCGTCCCAGAGGAAGAGCCGCCCGTCCCAGAGGAAGAGCCGTCCGTCACAGAGGAAGAGCCGTCCGTCACAGAGGAAGAGCCGCCCGTCACAGTGGAAGAGCCGCCCGTCACAGTGGAAGAGCCGTCCGTCACAGAGGAAGAGCCGCCCGTCCCAGAGGATTATGATGTCTACAGGTCAGTGTAAATTTATACAAGGAATTTACTTTAATCCCTTGCTCAAACATTGCCTTGGCCTCAGCACATCCTGGCTTTTAGGCCACTTTAAAAAATTGTCAACACTGCTGGCCTACTCAAGATTGTACTTCACGTTATTACTAAGGATTTTTATAATTTACAGGACTGTTGAAGATGAGAAGCCATCTACATCAACTGGCACATCGGCACGCCGAGCCATATCAAATCCTGAATTGGTGCATCTTTCAGCTGCAGAAGACTATACATCCTCTGAAACATCCGACAGTGAAGCCGATCAACAACCAGAGACCAGAGAAAGAGAGGAAAATACCAGCCAAACAGATGAAGACAGGCCGAGGTCAGTTAGTATGTGTAACATTCTCACTCATCATGCTTTTATATATATATACATATCTATATATATCTATATATATATATCTATATATATATATCTATATATATATATATATATATATATATATATATATTTATATATATATATATATTGAGCAAAAAAACAATACAAATAATGTTTAACTGGGACAATTAATAGCATATCCCACAACTTTACAGCCCTTACAAAGTAATTTTTTCTCCTATTTTAGGCAATAGATTTCCCTTCCATTGCAGCCATAAAACAGGATGCCAAAAAAGTGCCCTACACACAGACAGCTCTGTGGGGCACACAGCTTTGGCGGGGCATACTAAAATGCACTGCCATTACGATTTTCATCTGTGGGCCAGTAGAGGATGATGTACTAGCTTTACCCACAGATGAACTTCAGAACACGCAGTGTTCAGCAGTGGATGCTGCGTATAAAGGGCAGGCAGCCAGCAAAGTGCTGCTGCCAGTCAGAACACTGGGGTCCACAGAAATCGGGCCTGGGGACACAGAAATGTTTACCACCCCTGACAACGGTGAGTGGAACCCCCAGCTGTCAAGGTCCCCGACATTTCCCCAGATTCTTCCACTGGGTGAGGGCCCCATGAATGCGTTGTTACAGGGAACCCTGGACTCACAGGCCCCATAGCGGCTGCATAGTCTACTGCCATTGGCAGGACGTCACTATATATATGCTGTATATGCTTACACAGTATTTTTCTCAAAGTTCTAATTTGTTTCTACTCTGACCTGTTGTTCTTTCTTCCAAATTTGTAGGATGACAAGCCAGAAATGGACTGTTGACAAGAGGATCAAAATGAAAGATGCAGGTTATTATGATCACCATTCTCTGTCTCATCCAATATTAAACGGTTTTTCCTCTTATTTGCAGAACCATTGCAAGCTGGAAAGATACAAACAAATTGTTGAAAATGTGTCAAGGTTTTTATACTTTATGAACAAACGCCGTGTGAGCCTCAACTTTGCGACAAAGATTGAAAACGCCCATTTATTTTTCAAAAACCTTCAAGATCTCGGTCTGTGCAACCAAACTGTCACCAACTACATTAAGAATGTCCGGAAATTTGTACATTATCAACTATTTGCAACCAATTTACGCGATAAAAATGAAAAACTCTTCAAGGCAATGAAGTATTTCCAGTATGTGACTGCGGATATTCAGAAGAAATTTTCCAAGGGAGTTGCAAAAGAAGTTGTCAGCAAAAGGTATGTCAGCTAATTTTTATCCTTTCAGATGTATGCACAATTATTATTTTTTCTCTTTTCTCTCTCCCGCCAGGATTTTTCATACATGACTTAAAAATAGGCCTCACCTATCAGTCACATTTATTAATCTTTCTCTTAGGTACCTGGAGTTGCATAAATTGGACAAAACACCTCAGCAATGCCAGGAGATCCTGACCGTTGCAAAGCCAGCTTTCCTGCAAGCCATCGAGGATGTCCAAGGAGGATCCCGAAATGAAGTGCATCAGTTGGAGATTCTCTATTACCTTGAGGCCTTAATCATACTAAAACACTTACAAAGACCAGGAGTTGTCAGAAACATGACGGTAAGTAACAACCTACTCATTATCCTGATTTAAAGCCACATGTCTATCTAACTTTCCCATGTCTTGACTCACAGGTTTCTGAGTGGACAGAGAGGATGCGTCACATCTATCAAAATGAACAGCTAATAATTGTCGGAGTTAAATCCCATAAGACTGCTGCCCACCAAGTAGCCTGTTTTGTGCTTACTGAAGAAGAAGAAAAGGTAAGATGTTTCTGTCACTACGATGGCACCCACATTAGAGAGGGATCTGTTAGTTGTCATGACTTCAACCCGTAGGATTAGTGGCATTCTGTCCCTTTTAGTAGATCCTCCCTTTAACCAGATTTTACAGGACAACTTGGTGCTACATCCTCATGCAGGTGTGTTGGGAGTCTTTCCCTTATTTCCCTGCAGTATCCAGGATGCTAAACCATAGTATCGGTGTCCAGAATAGTGCATTTTCTTAACAATAATGCTTGTTGCAGCAGCATCCAGAATGCATTATCAGTAGGAACAGATATGCTCTCCCTTATCACAGATGTTCTGCACTTTAAATGAATGGTGGGCAGTTTATAGTCTGACATATGTTTGGTGTGAGGTGACTTTTCTATATATTTAGATTGTGTGGTTCCTGTCATGCTCTGAAATCCAACTGAGGCGGAGGAGAGATACTGCCCTTTTAGTCTGTAGGTTTCGCTCTCCTGGTTAGGCACATCCCTCCCTCACGTTGGTGCGGTCATTGACTCCAGTAATTAATTTAGTCTATTTCAAATTTTCTTATCTTAATATTGAAGGGCCCAACTCAATTTTTATTAAGTGGTTTACTGTTTTTTGTTTTGTTTATTTACAGTGGTTTAACATCTACTTTAAAAAAGTGAGACGGGTGCTGGCCAAAAAAGACAGTCCAGATAAATTCTTCTTATCGACTACAGGAAGACAGATATATAATGTATCCACCGACCTTCATCGCTACCAGAAGAAGTAAGTCTTAAAAGTTAAAAATCCTACATATTAGATGTTGTGCCATGTATTTATGATCTACTCTATTGCTATCTAGGTACAAACTTAAATCCATCTCTAGTCAGGTGGCAAGAAAAACTTGTGAAACATGGACCGTGTCACATTTAACAGAGACACAGAGGTATCTTTTCTCCAAATATCTCAGTCATTCCAACATGACAGCAGAGAGGAATTACAGAGAAAAAACATTAGGAGACCTCTGCCAAGCATACACACTGGTCTTGGCAGCAGGGAAATCATCGGAAAATCAACCTCAACCCAGCAGCTCAAGGTAATTTATTGCAAAGCAGTTATGATCTATTTCACCAAATTGTTGATAAAATGTAATATTCTGTTTTCTATCTCCCCTAAAGAGAAGCAGAAGAGAGCAATGGAGAAGAGGAGCAAATGGTCCAGCAAGCTGAAGACTACAGTGCCCAGGGTGAAACAGAGGACCTCGGTGTGTCAAATTTAAATACTAAGACTCAAAGGTGGGTATATTATTAAATCAAGCAAGCTAGTAGGAGTTGGCAAACTGTACATAGCTTGTGATGTTATGGACAATGACTTGTTCTTCTGAGCATCCTCAGCACCTATACCCAGGCAAAGTGCTCTCAGTAGCGGCCACTTGTAGACAGTATGCGGAAGGGTATATTACAGGCGTTTATTGATGATATCTCCATCGCAGAACAAACCTCGATGCCTAAACTTTTAGGATTGATAGAAGATATCCTTATACCACTCTAAGTGCCCAGAAAATGTAATGTTATTATTTATATCAGGCGGAGAGCACCAATCGAACCTAGGGTCACAACAAGGTCCATGAAGACAGGGATGCAGTTGAGGAAAAGGAAACACCCAGGGTAATTGGTCAATATACTCATTCACATTGTCCTTGAACAATAAACATTTCAGTTTTAACATATGTATTCCCCTTCTTTCCTTTAAAGAGATTAAGAAGACGGCAGTGATCAGCTCCCAAGAAAGAATGAGGCGTTTCGGAGACTAAAGTTCCGGTCTTATTAAAGTTTCTGAATTCATGTTTTATTTGTTTCTTTTCTATTCTAGGTTGTTCTACAATTCCAGGTGAACGGGGCCCTCGAAGCAATGGGAGAAGATTTTCTTTATTATAAACATTTGTACTGTTTGTATTAGTGTTAAAGGGATTCTGTCACCAGGTTTTAGCCATCTCATCTGAGCGCACCATAATGTGGACACAGACATCTTTATTCCAGTGATATATCACTTACTAGGCTGCTCAGTGTAGTTTGCATTAAAACACTGTTAAATCATCTGGAGATTATCATTAGAGCACTACTCCAGTAGTCCAGTCATACTTGGGAGCTGCCAAATCTGCAACAGAGAAAACAGTAATTTTATCAAAATGACAGCAAGGAGCTCAGTAAGTGAAACATTGCTGGATCAGGATTTCTATCTCTACATTATGCTGCTGTCCGATGGGATGTCAAAAACCTGGTGACAGAGTCCTTTTAATAACTATTTTAAAGATAAATATAAAGTGGAAGTCCTATGGCTATGATGAAACAATTCTGACAACTGTTCAAATGGCACAATCATTTACTACCGTCAGGTTTCTGAGCCGTTTAGTCTAATGCTTTGTCAGTATTACTAGAATCCATAATAATTTAAAGGTCAGGTAGCCATAAAAGTGCTCCTGCCAGTCAGAGCAGTGCAGTCCCTGGAAATCAGGCCTAGGGAAGCAGAATATATTACCATCCCTAACAACGGTAAGCATGACCCCCAGCTGTCCAGCAACCCGACATGTAGAACTGCCTATAAAAATGACCATTTGTCCAGTCAGTGCATCACTCTCTGGTGCCCTTTTACACTGGCACACTGCTTTCTGTCTCTCTCTCTTTCTCTCTCTCCAGTGCAATGCTCTCTGGTGCTCTTTCACTCTCTTTCCAGTGCACCACTCTCTGATGTGTTCTCTTTCTCCCTACTGCACCGCTCTCTGGCACTCCTCTGTCTTTATAGTGCAGTGCTCTCTTTTGTGCTCTCTCAGTCTCCAGTGCATCACTGGCGCTCACTTTTGATCTCTCCCCATTGCACCACTCTCTCGCATGCTCTCTCTCTGGTGCTTTCTTTCCATCCAAAGTGCCTTTTTTTGTCTCTGTGCCTTCACGAGCCTCTCAATCTCTGTCTTTGCCCATCTGTGGCTCTCTATCGGTCTCTGTGCCTCTCTGTCCCTCCCTGTGCTTCTATTTACCTTTTGCATCCCTCTATGTGCCTACCTTTGCCCCTTTGCTCCCCTCTTTGCCTCTATGTGCCTCTCAATGACTCTCTCTCATGCACACCTCTTCCTGTAGGTCAAAGGTAAGAAGCACTACTCAAGTTGCAGCAGAGAAGATTAATTGGTAAGTAACCACAAAGCTACACAGTGTTTAACACTTGTGTATTTTTTAAGAATCTTGTTCCTGTAGGATGCTTCCTGAACATTAAAGTGAATTGTCAGGAAACATCTTTAAGCTACAGGATCCTTGAAAAATATGCAAGTTTTTATTGGATGATTTGTCAGGCTATCAACAATCACACAGGGCCACAGGCCCGTCAACAGGGCAATAGCCCACTCCACAAGGCCAATGACCCTTTGCAAAGGGCCAGAGGTCCCTTTCCGCAGTGCCATAGGCATTTCCACAGGGCCATAACCCACTCCAGCTCTCTCCACAGGGCAACAGGCCCATTTGAAGGGCCACAGATCCCTCTTCAGGGTCACAGGCCTTTCCACAGGGCCGCACCCACCTTCAGCTCTCTCCACAGGGCCATAGGCCCTTTCCTCAGGGCCACAAGCCCCTCCAGCTCTCTCCACAGGGCAACAGACCACTATACAGGGTCACAGGCCTTTCCACAGGGCCACAAGCCCCTTCAGCTCTCTCCACAGGACCACAGGCTCCTACCGGGCCACAGGCCTTTACACAGTGCCACAAGCCCCTCCAGCTCTTTCCACAGGCAATCATGTTGCATGTTGTTTACTGCAAAAGACTTCATAGGCCCCAATCTTACTCCAGAGCCTTCCACAGGCCCCTCCAGCCCACTCCACATGGCCTTTTTTAGCAGAGCAAAACTCCCTCCAGCTCTCTTTACATCACTACATGCCCCTCTGCGGGCAAACAACCCCTTCAACTCTCTCCACAGTACCATAGGCTCCTTCTGCCGGGCCACAAGCATTTCCACAGGGCCACAATCCCCTCCAACTCTTCTCCACAGGACAACAAGCTCTCATTACAGGGCCATAGCTCCCCTCCACAGGGCCAAATGCACTTTCTGCATGGACACAGCCCCATTTAGCTCTCTCCACAGAGACACAAGGCCCGTCTGCAGAGCACAAGCCCCCTCTTCAAGGCCAAAAGGCCTTTCTACATGGCCATAGTCATTTCCATAGGGCACGAGCCCCTCCAGCTCTCTCCACAGGGCAACGGACCCCTATACAGGGTCACAGGCCTTTCCACAGGGCCACAAGACCTTCAGCTCTCTCCACATGACCACAGGCTCCTACTGGGCCACAGGCCTTTCCACAGTGCCACAAGCCCCTCCAGCTCTCTCCACAGGCAATCATGTTGCATGTTGTTTACTGCAAAGGACTTCATAGGCCCAAATCTTACTCCAGAGCCTTCGAAAGGCCCCTCCAGCCCGCTCCACATGGCCTTTTCGTCAGGACACAACTCCCTCCAGCTCTCTTTACATCGCCACATGCTCCTCAGCGGGGCCACAGACACCTATACAGGGTCACAGGCCTTTCCACAGGGCCTCAACCCCTTCAGCTGTCTCCACAGGACCACAGGCTTTTCCACAGCCCACAACTCCTTCCAGCTCTCACCACAGGGCCACAGCCCCTTCCACAGGGCTAAAGGGCGTATCCATAGGGCCACAGACCTTTCCACAGGGCCACAACACCCTCCAGCTCTCTCCACAGGACAAGAAGCTCTCTTTACAGGGCCATAGCTCACCTCCACAGGGCCAAAAGCACTTTCCACACGGCCACAACTCCCAACAGCTCTCTCCACAGAGTCACAGGGCCCGTCTGCAGGGCACAAGCCCCCTCTTCAAGGCCAAAAGGCCTTTCTACATGGCCATAGTCATTTCCATAGGGCACGAGCCCCTCCAGCTCTCTCCACAGGGCAACGGACCCCTATACAGGGTCACAGGTCTTTCCACAGGGCCACAATCCCCTCCAACTCTTCTCCACAGGACAACAAGCTCTCTTTACCGGGCCATGGCTCCCCTCCACAGGGCCAAATGCACTTTCTGCATGGCCACAGCCCCCTTTAGCTCTCTCCACAGAGACACAAGGCCCGTCTGCAGGGCACAAGCCCCCTCTTCAAGGCCAAAAGGCCTTTCTACAGGGCCATAGTCATTTCCATAGGGCACAAGCCCCTCCAGCTCTCTCCACAGGGCAACGGACCTCTATACAGGGTCACAGGCCTTTCCACAGGGCCACAACACCTTCAGCTCTCTCCACAGGACCACAGGCTCCTACTGGGCCACAGGCCTTTCCACAGTGCCACAAGCCCCTCCAGTTCTCTCCACAGGCAATCATGTTGCATGTTGTTTACTGCAAAGGACTTCATAGGCCCAAATCTTACTCCAGAGCCTTCCACAGGCCTCTCCAGCCCGCTCCACATGGCCTTTTCCTCAGGCCACAACTCCCTCCAGCTCTCTTTACATCGCCACATGCCCCTCTGCGGGGCCACAGACCCCTATACAGGGTCACAGGCCTTTCCACAGGGCCTCAACCCCTTCAGCTGTCTCCACAGGACCACAGGCTTTTCCACAGCCCACAACTCCTTCCACCTCTCACCACAGGGCCACAGCCCCTTCCACAAGGCTAAAGGGCCTATTCATAGGGCCACAGACCTTTCCACAGGGCCACAACACCCTCCAGCTCTCTCCACAGGACAAGAAGCTCTCTTTACAGGGCCATAGCTCACCTCCACAGGGCCAAATGCACTTTCCACACGGCCACAACTCCCAACAGCCCTCTCCACAGTGTCACAGGGCCCGTCTGCAGGGCACAAGCCCCCTCTTCAAAGCCAAAAGGCCTTTCTACATGGCCATAGTCATTCCCATAGGGCACAAGCACCTCCAGCTCTCTCCACAGGGCAACGGACCCCTGTACAGGGTCACAGGCCTTTCCACAGGGCCACAAAACCTTCAGCTCTCTCCACAGGCAATCATGTTGCATGTTGTTTACTGCAGAGGACTTCATAGGCCCAAATCTTACTCCAGAGCCTTCCACAGGCCCCTCCAGCCCACTCCACATGGCCTTTTCCTCAGGCCACAACTCCCTCCAGCTCTCTTTACATCGCCACATGCCCCTCTGCGGGGCCACAGACCCCTATACAGCGTCACATGCCTTTCCACAGGGCCTCAACCCCTTCAGCTCTCTCCACAGGACCGCTGCCTCCTTCTGCCGGGCTACAAGCCTTTCCACAGGGCCACAATCCCCTCCAACTCTTCTCCGCAGGACAACAAGCTCTCTTTACCGGGCCATAGCTCCCCTCCACATGCACTTTCTGCATGGACACAGCCCCCTTTAGCTCTCTCCACAGAGACACAAGGCCCGTCTGCAGGGCACAAGCCCCCTCTTCAAGGCCAAAAGGCCTTTCTACATGGCCATAGTCATTTCCATAGGGCACGAGCCCCTCCAGCTCTCTCCACAGGGCAACGGACCCCTATACAGGGTCACAGGCCTTTCCACAGGGCCACAACACCTTCAGCTCTCTCCACAGGACCACAGGCTCCTACTGGGCCACAGGCCTTTCTACAGTGCCACAAGCCCCTCCAGCTCTCTCCACAGGCAATCATGTTGCATATTGTTTACTGCAAAGGACTTCATAGGCCCAAATCTTACTCCAGAGCCTTCCACAGGCCTTTCCAGCCCGCTCCACATGGCCTTTTCCTCAGGCCACAACTCCCTCCAGCTCTCTTTACATCGCTACATGCCCCTCTGCGGGGCCACAGACCCCTATACAGGGTCACAGGCCTTTCCACAGGGCCTCAACCCCTTCAGCTGTCTCCACAGGACCACAGGCTTTTCCACAGCCCACAACTCCTTCCACCTCTCACCACAGGGCCACAGCCCCTTCCACAAGGCCAAAGGGCCTATCCATAGGGCCACAGACCTTTCCACATGGCCACAACACCCTCCAGCTCTCTCCACAGGACAAGAAGCTCTCTTTACAGGGCCATAGCTCACCTCCACAGGGCCAAATGCACTTTCCACACGGCCACAACTCCCAACAGCCCTCTCCACAGAGTCACAGGGCCCGTCTGCAGGGCACAAGCCCCCTCTTCAAAGCCAAAAGGCCTTTCTGCATGGCCATAGTCATTTCCATAGGGCACGAGCCCCTCCAGCTCTCTCCACAGGGCAACGGACCGCTATACAGGGTCACAGGCCTTTCCACAGGGCCACAACACCTTCAGCTCTCTCCACAGGACCACAGGCTCCTACCCGGCCACAGGCTTTTACACAGTGCTACAAGTCCCTCTAGCTCTCTCCACAGGCAATCATGTTGCATGTTGTTTACCGAAAAAAGGACTTCATAGGCCCAAATCTTACTTCAGACCCTTCCACAGGCCCCTCCAGCCCGCTCCACATGGCCTTTTCCGCAGGCCACAACTCCCTCCAGCATTCTTTACATCGCCACATGCCCCTCTGCGGGGCCACAGACCCCTATACAGGGTCACAGGCCTTTCCACAGGGCCTCAACCCCTTCAGCTCTCGCCACAGGACCACTGGCTCCTTCTGCCGGGCCACAAGCATTTCCACAGGGCCACAATCCCCTCGAACTCTTCTCCACAGGACAACAAGCTCTCTTTACAGGGCCATAGCTCCCCTCCACAGGGCCAAATGCACTTTCTGCACGGCCACAGCCCCCTTTAGCTCTCTCTACAGAGACACAGGGCCCATCTGCAGGACACAAGCCCCCTCTTCAAGGCCAAAGGGCCTTTCTACATGGCCATAGTCATTTCCATAGGGCACAAGCCCCTCCAGCTCTCTCCACAGGGCAACGGACCCCTATACAGGGTCACAGGCCTTTCCACAGGGCCACAACACCTTCAGCTCTCTCCACAGGACCACAGGCTACTACCGGGCCACAGGTCTTTCCACAGTGCCACAAGCACCATCCAGCTCTCTCCACAGGCAATCATGTTGCACTTTTGCAACAAGAGTCAATTTTTGTTGCAGTTCGGCAACATTGGAGTCAACCCTGTTGCAAATCGGACACGAAGCTTGAAAATTTAGATGTTTACTGCAAAGGACTTCATAGGCCCCCATCTTACTCCAGAGCCTTCCACAGGCCCCTCCAGCACGCTCCACATGGCCTTTTCCGCAGGCCACAACTCCCTCCAGCTCTCTTTACATCGCCACATGCCCCTCTGCGGGGCCACAGACCCCTATACAGGGTCACAGGCCTTTCCACAGGAACTCAATCCCTTCAGCTCTCTCCACAGGACCACAGACTTTTCCACAGCCCACAACTCCTTCCAGCTATCACCAGAGGGCCACAGCCCCTTCCACAAGGCTAAAGGGCCTATCCATAGGGCCACAGACATTTCGACAGGGCCACAACACCCTCCAGCTCTCTCCACAGGAAAAGAAGCTCTCTTTACAGGGCCATAGCTCACCTCCACAGGGCCAAATGCACTTTCCACACGGCCACAACTCCCAACAGCTCTCTCCACAGAGTCACAAGGCCCGTCTGCAGGGCACAAGCCCCCTCTTCAAGGCCAAAAGGCCTTTCTACATGGCCATAGTCATTTCCATAGGGCACGAGCCCCTCCAGCTCTCTCCACAGGGCAACGGACCCCTATACAGGGTCACAGGCCTTTCCCCAGGGCCACAATCCCCTCCAACTCTTCTCCACACGACAACAAGCTCTCTTTACCGGGCCATAGCTCCCCTCCACAGGGCCAAATGCACTTTCTGCATGGCCACAGCCCCCTTTAGCTCTCTCCACAGAGACACAAGGCCCGTCTGCAGGGCACAAGCCCCCTCTTCAAGGCCAAAAGGCCTTTCTACATGGCCATAGTCATTTCCATAGGGCACAAGCCCCTCCAGCTCTCTCCACAGGGCAACGGACCCCTATACAGGGTCACAGGCCTTTCCACAGGGCCACAACACTTTCAGCTCTCTCCACAGGACCACAGGCTCCTACTGGGCCACAGGCCTTTCCACGGTGCCACAAGCCCCTCCAGCTCTCTCCACAGGCAATCATGTTGCATGTTGTTTACTGCAAAGGACTTCATAGGCCCAAATCTTACTCCAGAGCCTTCCACAGGCCTTTCCAGCCCACTCCACATGGCCTTTTCCTCAGGCCACAACTCCCTCCAGCTCTCTTTACATCGCCACATGCACCCTCTGCGGGGCCACAGACCCCTATACAGGGTCACAGGCCTTTCCACAGGGCCTCAACCCCTTCAGCTCTCTCCACAGGACCACTGGCTCCTTCTGCCGGGCCACAAGCATTTCCACAGGGCCACAATCCCCTCCAACTCTTCTCCACAGGACAACAAGCTCTCTTTACAGAGCCATAACTCCCCTCCACAGGGCCAAATGCACTTTCTGCACGGCCACAGCCCCCTTTAGCTCTCTCCACAGAGACACAGGGCCCGTCTGCAGGACACAAGCCCCCTCTTCAAGGCCAAAGGGCCTTTCTACATGGCCATAGTCATTTCCATAGGGCACAAGCCCCTCCAGCTCTCTCCACAGGGCAACGGACCCCTATACAGGGTCACAGGCCTTTCCACAGGGCCACAACACCTTCAGCTCTCTCCACAGGACCACAGGCTACTACCGGGCCACAGGTCTTTCCACAGTGCCACAAGCACCATCCAGCTCTCTCCACAGGCAATCATGTTGCACTTTTGCAACAAGAGTCAATTTTTGTTGCAGTTCGGCAACATTGGAGTCAACCCTGTTGCAAATCGGACACGAAGCTTGAAAATTTAGATGTTTACTGCAAAGGACTTCATAGGCCTTCATCTTACTCCAGAGCCTTCCACAGGCCCCTCCAGCACGCTCTACATGGCCTTTTCCACAGGCCACAACTCCATCCAGCTCTCTTTACATCGCCACATGCCCCTCTGCGGGGCAACAGACCCCTATACAGGGTCACAGGCCTCTCCACAGGGCCTCAACCCCTTCAGCTCTCTCCACAGGACCACTGGCTCCTTCTGCCGGGCCACAAGCCTTTCCACAGGGCCACAATCCCCTCCAATTCCACAGGACAACAGGCTCTCTTTACAGGGCCATAGCTCCCCTCCACAGGGCCAAATGCACTTTCCACATGGCCACAACCCCCTCCAGCTCTCTACACAGAGTCATGGGGCCCGTCTGCCGGGCACAAGACCCTTCATCAAGGCCAAGGGGCCTTTCTACAGGGCCACTGGCCTTTAAATAGTGCCACAACCTCCTCTGGCTCTCTCAAGAGGGCCACAGGCTCCTTCTACAGGGCAAGGGCCCCCTCCACAAGGCCAAAGGCCCTTTGCAAAGGGCCATAGGTCCATTCCACAGGGCCATAGTCATTTCCATAGGGCCATAACCCCCCTCAAGCTCTCTCCACAGAACCGCAGGCTCCTTCTACAGGTTTACAGGCATATACACAGGGCCACATCCGCCTTCACCTCTCTCCACAAGGCGACAGGGCCCTTTCACTGTGTCATAGGCCTTTCCATAAGGCCACAACCCCCTCTGTCTCTCTCAAAAAGGACAGAGGCTCCCTTTACAAGGCAACAGCCCCCTCCACAAGGCCAAAGGCCTTTTTCAAAGGGCCACAGGTCCCTTTCGCAGGGCCATAGGCATTTCCCCAAGGCAATAACCCCCTCCAGCTCTCTCCACAGGACCACAGGCTCCTTCTACAAGACTACAACCCCTTTGAGCTCTTTCATCAGGGCCACAGCCTCCTCCGCCCCCCTTTAATCAGTTAAAAGGGCTCAATTGAGTGACCACAACACCTTCAGCTCTCTCCACAGGACCACAGGCTCCTACTGAGCCACAGGACTTTCCACAGTGCCACAAGCCCCTCTAGCTCTCTCCACAGGCAATCATGTTGCATGTTTTTTACTGCAAAGGACTTCATAGGCCAAAATCTTACTCCAGAGCCTTCCACAGGCCCCTCCAGCCGGCTCCACATGGCCTTTTCCTCAGGCCACAACTCCCTCCAACTCTCTTTACATCGCCACATGCCCCTCTGCGGGGCCACAGACCCCTATACAGGGTCACTGGCCTTTCCACAGGGCCTCAACCCCTTCAGCTGTCTCCACAGGACCACAGGCTTTTCCACAGCCCACAACTCCTTCCAGCTCTCAGCACAGGGCCACAGCCCTTTCCACAAGGCTAAAGGGCCTATCCATAGGGCCACATACCTTTCCACAGGGCCACAACACCCTCCAGCTCTCTCCACAGGACAAGAAGCTCTCTTTACAGGGCCATAGCTCACGTCCACAGGGCCAAAGGCACTTTCCACACGGCCACAACTCCCAACAGCTCTCTCCACAGAGTCACAGGGCCCGTCTGCAGGGCACAAGCCCCCTCTTCAAGGCCAAAAGGCCTTTCTACGTGGCCATAGTCATTTCCATAGGGCACGAGCCCCTCCAGCTCTCTCCACAGGGCAACAGACCCCTATACAGGATCACAGGCCTTTCCACAGGGCCACAACACCTTCAGCTCTCTCCACAGGACCACAGGCTCCTACTGGGCCACAGGCCTTTCCACAGTGCCACAAGCCCCTCCAGCTCTCTCCACAGGCAATCATGTTGCATGTTGTTTACTGCAAAGGACTTCATAGGCTCAAATCTTACTCCAGAGCCTTCCACAGGCCTCTCCAGCCCGCTCCACATGGCCTTTTCCTCAGGCCACAACTCCCTCCAGCTCTCTTTACATCGCCACATGCCCCTCTGCGGGGCCACAGACCCCTATACAGGGTCACAGGCCTTTCCACAGGGCCTCAACCCCTTCAGCTGTCTCCACAGGACCACAGGCTTTTCCACAGCCCACAACTCCTTCCAGCTCTCACCACAGGGCCACAGCCCTTTCCACAAGGCTAAAGGGCCTATCCATAGGGCCACATACCTTTCCACAGGGCCACAACACCCTCCAGCTCTCTCCACAGGACAAGAAGCTCTCTTTACAGGGCCATACCTCACCTCCACAGGGCCAAATGCACTTTCCACACGGCCACAACTCCCAACAGCTCTCTCCACAGAGTCACAGGGCCCGTCTGCAGGGCACAAGCCCCCTCTTCAAGGCCAAAAGGCCTTTCTACATGGCCATAGTCATTTCCATAGGGCACGAGCCCCTCCAGCTCTCTCCACAGGGCAACAGACCCCTATACAGGATCACAGGCCTTTCCACAGGGCCACAACACCTTCAGCTCTCTCCACAGGACCACAGGCTCCTACTGGGCCACAGGCCTTTCTACAGTGCCACAAGCCCCTCCAGCTCTCTCCACAGGCAATCATGTTGCATGTTGTTTACTGCAAAGGACTTCATAGGCTCAAATCTTACTCCAGAGCCTTCCACAGGCCTCTCCAGCCCGCTCCACATGGCCTTTTCCTCAGGCCACAACTCCCTCCAGCTCTCTTTACATCGCCACATGCCCCTCTGCGGGGCCACAGACCCCTATACAGGGTCACAGGCCTTTCCACAGGGCCTCAACCCCTTCAGCTGTCTCCACAGGACCACAGGCTTTTCCACAGCCCACAACTCCTTCCAGCTCTCACCACAGGGCCACAGCCCTTTCCACAAGGCTAAAGGGCCTATCCATAGGGCCACAGACCTTTCCACAGGGCCACAACACCCTCCAGCTCTCTCCACAGGACAAGAAGCTCTCTTTACAGGGCCATAGCTCACCTCCACAGGGCCAAATGCACTTTCCACACGGCTACAACTCCCAACAGCTCTCTCCACAGAGTCACAGGGCCCGTCTGCAGGGCACAAGCGCCCTCTTCAAGGCCAAAAGGCCTTTCTACATGGCTATAGTCATTTCCATACGGCACGAGCCCCTCCAGCTCTCTCCACAGGGCAACGGACCCCTATACAGGGTCACAGGCCTTTCCACAGGGCCACAACACCTTCAGCTCTCTCCACAGGACCACAGGCTCCTACTGGGCCACAGGCCTTTCCACAGTGCCACAAGCCCCTCCAGCTCTCTCCACAGGCAATCATGTTGCATGTTGTTTACTGCAAAGGACTTCATAGGCTCAAATCTTACTCCAGAGCCTTCCACAGGCCTCTCCAGCCCGCTCCACATGGCCTGTTCCTCAGGCCACAACTCCCTCCAGCTCTCTTTACATCGCCACATGCCCCTCTGCGGGGCCACAGACCCCTATACAGGGTCACAGGCCTTTCCACAGGGCCTCAACCCCTTCAGCTGTCTCCACAGGACCACAGGCTTTTCCACAGCCCACAACTCCTTCCAGCTCTCACCACAGGGCCACAGCCCTTTCCACAAGGCTAAAGGGCCTATCCATAGGGCCACATACCTTTCCACAGGGCCACAACACCCTCCAGCTCTCTCCACAGGACAAGAAGCTCTCTTTACAGGGCCATAGCTCACCTCCACAGGGCCAAATGCACTTTCCACACGGCTACAACTCCCAACAGCTCTCTCCACAGAGTCACAGGGCCCGTCTGCAGGGCACAAGCGCCCTCTTCAAGGCCAAAAGGCCTTTCTACATGGCTATAGTCATTTCCATACGGCACGAGCCCCTCCAGCTCTCTCCACAGGGCAACGGACCCCTATACAGAATCACAGGCCTTTCCACAGGGCCACAACACCTTCAGCTCTCTCCACAGGACCACAGGCTCCTACTGGGCCACAGGCCTTTCCACAGTGCCACAAGCCCCTCCAGCTCTCTCCACAGGCAATCATGTTGCATGTTGTTTACTGCAAAGGACTTCATAGGCTCAAATCTTACTCCAGAGCCTTCCACAGGCCTCTCCAGCCCGCTCCACATGGCCTTTTCCTCAGGCCACAACTCCCTCCAGCTCTCTTTACATCGCCACATGCCCCTCTGCGGGGCCACAGACCCCTATACAGGGTCACAGGCCTTTCCACAGGGCCTCAACCCCTTCAGCTGTCTCCACAGGACCACAGGCTTTTCCACAGCCCACAACTCCTTCCAGCTCTCACCACAGGGCCACAGCCCTTTCCACAAGGCTAAAGGGCCTATCCATAGGGCCACATACCTTTCCACAGGGCCACAACACCCTCCAGCTCTCTCCACAGGACAAGAAGCTCTCTTTACAGGGCCATACCTCACCTCCACAGGGCCAAATGCACTTTCCACACGGCCACAACTCCCAACAGCTCTCTCCACAGAGTCACAGGGCCCGTCTGCAGGGCACAAGCCCCCTCTTCAAGGCCAAAAGGCCTTTCTACATGGCCATAGTCATTTCCATAGGGCACGAGCCCCTCCAGCTCTCTCCACAGGGCAACAGACCCCTATACAGGATCACAGGCCTTTCCACAGGGCCACAACACCTTCAGCTCTCTCCACAGGACCACAGGCTCCTACTGGGCCACAGGCCTTTCTACAGTGCCACAAGCCCCTCCAGCTCTCTCCACAGGCAATCATGTTGCATGTTGTTTACTGCAAAGGACTTCATAGGCTCAAATCTTACTCCAGAGCCTTCCACAGGCCTCTCCAGCCCGCTCCACATGGCCTTTTCCTCAGGCCACAACTCCCTCCAGCTCTCTTTACATCGCCACATGCCCCTCTGCGGGGCCACAGACCCCTATACAGGGTCACAGGCCTTTCCACAGGGCCTCAACCCCTTCAGCTGTCTCCACAGGACCACAGGCTTTTCCACAGCCCACAACTCCTTCCAGCTCTCACCACAGGGCCACAGCCCTTTCCACAAGGCTAAAGGGCCTATCCATAGGGCCACAGACCTTTCCACAGGGCCACAACACCCTCCAGCTCTCTCCACAGGACAAGAAGCTCTCTTTACAGGGCCATAGCTCACCTCCACAGGGCCAAATGCACTTTCCACACGGCTACAACTCCCAACAGCTCTCTCCACAGAGTCACAGGGCCCGTCTGCAGGGCACAAGCGCCCTCTTCAAGGCCAAAAGGCCTTTCTACATGGCTATAGTCATTTCCATACGGCAGGAGCCCCTCCAGCTCTCTCCACAGGGCAACGGACCCCTATACAGGGTCACAGGCCTTTCCACAGGGCCACAACACCTTCAGCTCTCTCCACAGGACCACAGGCTCCTACTGGGCCACAGGCCTTTCCACAGTGCCACAAGCCCCTCCAGCTCTCTCCACAGGCAATCATGTTGCATGTTGTTTACTGCAAAGGACTTCATAGGCTCAAATCTTACTCCAGAGCCTTCCACAGGCCTCTCCAGCCCGCTCCACATGGCCTTTTCCTCAGGCCACAACTCCCTCCAGCTCTCTTTACATCGCCACATGCCCCTCTGCGGGGCCACAGACCCCTATACAGGGTCACAGGCCTTTCCACAGGGCCTCAACCCCTTCAGCTGTCTCCACAGGACCACAGGCTTTTCCACAGCCCACAACTCCTTCCAGCTCTCACCACAGGGCCACAGCCCTTTCCACAAGGCTAAAGGGCCTATCCATAGGGCCACATACCTTTGCACAGGGCCACAACACCCTCCAGCTCTCTCCACAGGACAAGAAGCTCTCTTTACAGGGCCATACCTCACCTCCACAGGGCCAAATGCACTTTCCACACGGCCACAACTCCCAACAGCTCTCTCCACAGAGTCACAGGGCCCGTCTGCAGGGCACAAGCCCCCTCTTCAAGGCCAAAAGGCCTTTCTACATGGCCATAGTCATTTCCATAGGGCACGAGCCCCTCCAGCTCTCTCCACAGGGCAACAGACCCCTATACAGGATCACAGGCCTTTCCACAGGGCCACAACACCTTCAGCTCTCTCCACAGGACCACAGGCTCCTACTGGGCCACAGGCCTTTCCACAGTGCCACAAGCCCCTCCAGCTCTCTCCACAGGCAATCATGTTGCATGTTGTTTACTGCAAAGGACTTCATAGGCTCAAATCTTACTCCAGAGCCTTCCACAGGCCTCTCCAGCCCGCTCCACATGGCCTTTTCCTCAGGCCACAACTCCCTCCAGCTCTCTTTACATCGCCACATGCCCCTCTGCGGGGCCACAGACCCCTATACAGGGTCACAGGCCTTTCCACAGGGCCTCAACCCCTTCAGCTGTCTCCACAGGACCACAGGCTTTTCCACAGCCCACAACTCCTTCCAGCTCTCACCACAGGGCCACAGCCCTTTCCACAAGGCTAAAGGGCCTATCCATAGGGCCACAGACCTTTCCACAGGGCCACAACACCCTCCAGCTCTCTCCACAGGACAAGAAGCTCTCTTTACAGGGCCATAGCTCACCTCCACAGGGCCAAATGCACTTTCCACACGGCCACAACTCCCAACAGCTCTCTCCACAGAGTCACAGGGCCCGTCTGCAGGGCACAAGCCCCCTCTTCAAGGCCAAAAGGCCTTTCTACATGGCCATAGTCATTTCCATAGGGCACGAGCCCCTCCAGCTCTCTCCACAGGGCAACGGACCCCTATACAGGGTCACAGGCCTTTCCACAGGGCCACAACACCTTCAGCTCTCTCCACAGGACCACAGGCTCCTACTGGGCCACAGGCCTTTCTACAGTGCCACAAACCCCTCCAGCTCTCTCCACAGGCAATCATGTTGCATATTGTTTACTGCAAAGGACTTCATAGGCCCAAATCTTACTCCAGAGCCTTCCACAGGCCTTTCCAGCCCGCTCCACATGGCCTTTTCCTCAGGCCACAACTCCCTCCAGCTCTCTTTACATCGCTACATGCCCTTCTGCGGGGCCACAGACCCCTATACAGGGTCACAGGCCTTTCCACAGGGCCTCAACCCCTTCAGCTGTCTCCACAGGACCACAGGCTTTTCCACAGCCCACAACTCCTTCCACCTCTCACCACAGGGCCACAGCCCCTTCCACAAGGCCAAAGGGCCTATCCATAGGGCCACAGACCTTTCCACATGGCCACAACACCCTCCAGCTCTCTCCACAGGACAAGAAGCTCTCTTTACAGGGCCATAGCTCACCTCCACAGGGCCAAATGCACTTTCCACACGGCCACAACTCCCAACAGCCCTCTCCACAGAGTCACAGGGCCCGTCTGCAGGGCACAAGCCCCCTCTTCAAAGCCAAAAGGCCTTTCTGCATGGCCATAGTCATTTCCATAGGGCACGAGCCCCTCCAGCTCTCTCCACAGGGCAACGGACCGCTATACAGGGTCACAGGCCTTTCCACAGGGCCACAACACCTTCAGCTCTCTCCACAGGACCACAGGCTCCTACCCGGCCACAGGCTTTTACACAGTGCTACAAGTCCCTCTAGCTCTCTCCACAGGCAATCATGTTGCATGTTGTTTACCGAAAAAAGGACTTCATAGGCCCAAATCTTACTTCAGACCCTTCCACAGGCCCCTCCAGCCCGCTCCACATGGCCTTTTCCGCAGGCCACAACTCCCTCCAGCTCTCTTTACATCGCCACATGCCCCTCTGCGGGGCCACAGACCCCTATACAGGGTCACAGGCCTTTCCACAGGGCCTCAACCCCTTCAGCTCTCTCCACAGGACCACTGGCTCCTTCTGCCGGGCCACAAGCATTTCCACAGGGCCACAATCCCCTCCAACTCTTCTCCACAGGACAACAAGCTCTCTTTACAGGGCCATAGCTCCCCTCCACAGGGCCAAATGCACTTTCTGCACGGCCACAGCCCCCTTTAGCTCTCTCCACAGAGACACAGGGCCCATCTGCAGGACACAAGCCCCCTCTTCAAGGCCAAAGGGCCTTTCTACATGGCCATAGTCATTTCCATAGGGCACAAGCCCCTCCAGCTCTCTCCACAGGGCAACGGACCCCTATACAGGGTCACAGGCCTTTCCACAGGGCCACAACACCTTCAGCTCTCTCCACAGGACCACAGGCTACTACCGGGCCACAGGTCTTTCCACAGTGCCACAAGCACCATCCAGCTCTCTCCACAGGCAATCATGTTGCACTTTTGCAACAAGAGTCAATTTTTGTTGCAGTTCGGCAACATTGGAGTCAACCCTGTTGCAAATCGGACACGAAGCTTGAAAATTTAGATGTTTACTGCAAAGGACTTCATAGGCCCCCATCTTACTCCAGAGCCTTCCACAGGCCCCTCCAGCACGCTCCACATGGCCTTTTCCGCAGGCCACAACTCCCTCCAGCTCTCTTTACATCGCCACATGCCCCTCTGCGGGGCCACAGACCCCTATACAGGGTCACAGGCCTTTCCACAGGAACTCAATCCCTTCAGCTCTCTCCACAGGACCACAGACTTTTCCACAGCCCACAACTCCTTCCAGCTCTCACCAGAGGGCCACAGCCCCTTCCACAAGGCTAAAGGGCCTATCCATAGGGCCACAGACATTTCCACAGGGCCACAACACCCTCCAGCTCTCTCCACAGGAAAAGAAGCTCTCTTTACAGGGCCATAGCTCACCTCCACAGGGCCAAATGCACTTTCCACACGGCCACAACTCCCAACAGCTCTCTCCACAGAGTCACAAGGCCCGTCTGCAGGGCACAAGCCCCCTCTTCAAGGCCAAAAGGCCTTTCTACATGGCCATAGTCATTTCCATAGGGCACGAGCCCCTCCAGCTCTCTCCACAGGGCAACGGACCCCTATACAGGGTCACAGGCCTTTCCACAGGGCCACAACACCTTCAGCTCTCTCCACAGGACCACAGGCTCCTACTGGGCCACAGGCCTTTCTACAGTGCCACAAGCCCCTCCAGCTCTCTCCACAGGCAATCATGTTGCATATTGTTTACTGCAAAGGACTTCATAGGCCCAAATCTTACTCCAGAGCCTTCCACAGGCCTTTCCAGCCCGCTCCACATGGCCTTTTCCTCAGGCCACAACTCCCTCCAGCTCTCTTTACATCGCTACATGCCCTTCTGCGGGGCCACAGACCCCTATACAGGGTCACAGGCCTTTCCACAGGGCCTCAACCCCTTCAGCTGTCTCCACAGGACCACAGGCTTTTCCACAGCCCACAACTCCTTCCACCTCTCACCACAGGGCCACAGCCCCTTCCACAAGGCCAAAGGGCCTATCCATAGGGCCACAGACCTTTCCACATGGCCACAACACCCTCCAGCTCTCTCCACAGGACAAGAAGCTCTCTTTACAGGGCCATAGCTCACCTCCACAGGGCCAAATGCACTTTCCACACGGCCACAACTCCCAACAGCCCTCTCCACAGAGTCACAGGGCCCGTCTGCAGGGCACAAGCCCCCTCTTCAAAGCCAAAAGGCCTTTCTGCATGGCCATAGTCATTTCCATAGGGCACGAGCCCCTCCAGCTCTCTCCACAGGGCAACGGACCGCTATACAGGGTCACAGGCCTTTCCACAGGGCCACAACACCTTCAGCTCTCTCCACAGGACCACAGGCTCCTACCCGGCCACAGGCTTTTACACAGTGCTACAAGTCCCTCTAGCTCTCTCCACAGGCAATCATGTTGCATGTTGTTTACCGAAAAAAGGACTTCATAGGCCCAAATCTTACTTCAGACCCTTCCACAGGCCCCTCCAGCCCGCTCCACATGGCCTTTTCCGCAGGCCACAACTCCCTCCAGCTCTCTTTACATCGCCACATGCCCCTCTGCGGGGCCACAGACCCCTATACAGGGTCACAGGCCTTTCCACAGGGCCTCAACCCCTTCAGCTCTCTCCACAGGACCACTGGCTCCTTCTGCCGGGCCACAAGCATTTCCACAGGGCCACAATCCCCTCCAACTCTTCTCCACAGGACAACAAGCTCTCTTTACAGGGCCATAGCTCCCCTCCACAGGGCCAAATGCACTTTCTGCACGGCCACAGCCCCCTTTAGCTCTCTCCACAGAGACACAGGGCCCATCTGCAGGACACAAGCCCCCTCTTCAAGGCCAAAGGGCCTTTCTACATGGCCATAGTCATTTCCATAGGGCACAAGCCCCTCCAGCTCTCTCCACAGGGCAACGGACCCCTATACAGGGTCACAGGCCTTTCCACAGGGCCACAACACCTTCAGCTCTCTCCACAGGACCACAGGCTACTACCGGGCCACAGGTCTTTCCACAGTGCCACAAGCACCATCCAGCTCTCTCCACAGGCAATCATGTTGCACTTTTGCAACAAGAGTCAATTTTTGTTGCAGTTCGGCAACATTGGAGTCAACCCTGTTGCAAATCGGACACGAAGCTTGAAAATTTAGATGTTTACTGCAAAGGACTTCATAGGCCCCCATCTTACTCCAGAGCCTTCCACAGGCCCCTCCAGCACGCTCCACATGGCCTTTTCCGCAGGCCACAACTCCCTCCAGCTCTCTTTACATCGCCACATGCCCCTCTGCGGGGCCACAGACCCCTATACAGGGTCACAGGCCTTTCCACAGGAACTCAATCCCTTCAGCTCTCTCCACAGGACCACAGACTTTTCCACAGCCCACAACTCCTTCCAGCTCTCACCAGAGGGCCACAGCCCCTTCCACAAGGCTAAAGGGCCTATCCATAGGGCCACAGACATTTCCACAGGGCCACAACACCCTCCAGCTCTCTCCACAGGAAAAGAAGCTCTCTTTACAGGGCCATAGCTCACCTCCACAGGGCCAAATGCACTTTCCACACGGCCACAACTCCCAACAGCTCTCTCCACAGAGTCACAAGGCCCGTCTGCAGGGCACAAGCCCCCTCTTCAAGGCCAAAAGGCCTTTCTACATGGCCATAGTCATTTCCATAGGGCACGAGCCCCTCCAGCTCTCTCCACAGGGCAACGGACCCCTATACAGGGTCACAGGCCTTTCCCCAGGGCCACAATCCCCTCCAACTCTTTTCCACACGACAACAAGCTCCCTTTACCGGGCCATAGCTCCCCTCCACAGGGCCAAATGCACTTTCTGCATGGCCACAGCCCCCTTTAGCTCTCTCCACAGAGACACAAGGCCCGTCTGCAGGGCACAAGCCCCCTCTTCAAGGCCAAAAGGCCTTTCTACATGGCAATAGTCATTTCCATAGGGCACAAGCCCCTCCAGCTCTCTCCACAGGGCAACGGACCCCTATACAGGGTCACAGGCCTTTCCACAGGGCCACAACACTTTCAGCTCTCTCCACAGGACCACAGGCTCCTACTGGGCCACAGGCCTTTCCACGGTGCCACAAGCCCCTCCAGCTCTCTCCACAGGCAATCATGTTGCATGTTGTTTACTGCAAAGGACTTCATAGGCCCAAATCTTACTCCAGAGCCTTCCACAGGCCTTTCCAGCCCACTCCACATGGCCTTTTCCTCAGGCCACAACTCGCTCCAGCTCTCTTTACATCGCCACATGCACCCTCTGCGGGGCCACAGACCCCTATACAGGGTCACAGGCCTTTCCACAGGGCCTCAACCCCTTCAGCTCTCTCCACAGGACCACTGGCTCCTTCTGCCGGGCCACAAGCATTTCCACAGGGCCACAATCCCCTCCAACTCTTCTCCACAGGACAACAAGCTCTCTTTACAGGGCCATAACTCCCCTCCACAGGGCCAAATGCACTTTCTGCACGGCCACAGCCCCCTTTAGCTCTCTCCACAGAGACACAGGGCCCGTCTGCAGGACACAAGCCCCCTCTTCAAGGCCAAAGGGCCTTTCTACATGGCCATAGTCATTTCCATAGGGCACAAGCCCCTCCAGCTCTCTCCACAGGGCAACGGACCCCTATACAGGGTCACAGGCCTTTCCACAGGGCCACAACACCTTCAGCTCTCTCCACAGGACCACAGGCTACTACCGGGCCACAGGTCTTTCCACAGTGCCACAAGCACCATCCAGCTCTCTCCACAGGCAATCATGTTGCACTTTTGCAACAAGAGTCAATTTTTGTTGCAGTTCGGCAACATTGGAGTCAACCCTGTTGCAAATCGGACACGAAGCTTGAAAATTTAGATGTTTACTGCAAAGGACTTCATAGGCCTTCATCTTACTCCAGAGCCTTCCACAGGCCCCTCCAGCACGCTCTACATGGCCTTTTCCACAGGCCACAACTCCATCCAGCTCTCTTTACATCGCCACATGCCCCTCTGCGGGGCAACAGACCCCTATACAGGGTCACAGGCCTCTCCACAGGGCCTCAACCCCTTCAGCTCTCTCCACAGGACCACTGGCTCCTTCTGCCGGGCCACAAGCCTTTCCACAGGGCCACAATCCCCTCCAATTCCACAGGACAACAGGCTCTCTTTACAGGGCCATAGCTCCCCTCCACAGGGCCAAATGCACTTTCCACATGGCCACAACCCCCTCCAGCTCTCTACACAGAGTCATGGGGCCCGTCTGCAGGGCACAAGACCCTTCATCAAGGCCAAGGGGCCTTTCTACAGGGCCACTGGCCTTTAAATAGTGCCACAACCTCCTCTGGCTCTCTCAAGAGGGCCACAGGCTCCTTCTACAGGGCAAGGGCCCCCTCCACAAGGCCAAAGGCCCTTTGCAAAGGGCCATAGGTCCATTCCACAGGGCCATAGTCATTTCCATAGGGCCATAACCCCCCTCAAGCTCTCTCCACAGAACCGCAGGCTCCTTCTACAGGTTTACAGGCATATACACAGGGCCACATCCGCCTTCACCTCTCTCCACAAGGCGACAGGGCCCTTTCACTGTGTCATAGGCCTTTCCATAAGGCCACAACCCCCTCTGTCTCTCTCAAAAAGGACAGAGGCTCCCTTTACAAGGCAACAGCCCCCTCCACAAGGCCAAAGGCCTTTTTCAAAGGGCCACAGGTCCCTTTCGCAGGGCCATAGGCATTTCCCCAAGGCAATAACCCCCTCCAGCTCTCTCCACAGGACCACAGGCTCCTTCTACAAGACTACAACCCCTTTGAGCTCTTTCATCAGGGCCACAGCCTCCTCCGCCCCCCTTTAATCAGTTAAAAGGGCTCAATTGAGTGACCACAACACCTTCAGCTCTCTCCACAGGACCACAGGCTCCTACTGAGCCACAGGACTTTCCACAGTGCCACAAGCCCCTCTAGCTCTCTCCACAGGCAATCATGTTGCATGTTTTTTACTGCAAAGGACTTCATAGGCCAAAATCTTACTCCAGAGCCTTCCACAGGCCCCTCCAGCCGGCTCCACATGGCCTTTTCCTCAGGCCACAACTCCCTCCAGCTCTCTTTACATCGCCACATGCCCCTCTGCGGGGCCACAGACCCCTATACAGGGTCACTGGCCTTTCCACAGGGCCTCAACCCCTTCAGCTGTCTCCACAGGACCACAGGCTTTTCCACAGCCCACAACTCCTTCCAGCTCTCAGCACAGGGCCACAGCCCTTTCCACAAGGCTAAAGGGCCTATCCATAGGGCCACATACCTTTCCACAGGGCCACAACACCCTCCAGCTCTCTCCACAGGACAAGAAGCTCTCTTTACAGGGCCATAGCTCACGTCCACAGGGCCAAAGGCACTTTCCACACGGCCACAACTCCCAACAGCTCTCTCCACAGAGTCACAGGGCCCGTCTGCAGGGCACAAGCCCCCTCTTCAAGGCCAAAAGGCCTTTCTACATGGCCATAGTCATTTCCATAGGGCACGAGCCCCTCCAGCTCTCTCCACAGGGCAACAGACCCCTATACAGGATCACAGGCCTTTCCACAGGGCCACAACACCTTCAGCTCTCTCCACAGGACCACAGGCTCCTACTGGGCCACAGGCCTTTCCACAGTGCCACAAGCCCCTCCAGCTCTCTCCACAGGCAATCATGTTGCATGTTGTTTACTGCAAAGGACTTCATAGGCTCAAATCTTACTCCAGAGCCTTCCACAGGCCTCTCCAGCCCGCTCCACATGGCCTTTTCCTCAGGCCACAACTCCCTCCAGCTCTCTTTACATCGCCACATGCCCCTCTGCGGGGCCACAGACCCCTATACAGGGTCACAGGCCTTTCCACAGGGCCTCAACCCCTTCAGCTGTCTCCACAGGACCACAGGCTTTTCCACAGCCCACAACTCCTTCCAGCTCTCACCACAGGGCCACAGCCCTTTCCACAAGGCTAAAGGGCCTATCCATAGGGCCACATACCTTTCCACAGGGCCACAACACCCTCCAGCTCTCTCCACAGGACAAGAAGCTCTCTTTACAGGGCCATACCTCACCTCCACAGGGCCAAATGCACTTTCCACACGGCCACAACTCCCAACAGCTCTCTCCACAGAGTCACAGGGCCCGTCTGCAGGGCACAAGCCCCCTCTTCAAGGCCAAAAGGCCTTTCTACATGGCCATAGTCATTTCCATAGGGCATGAGCCCCTCCAGCTCTCTCCACAGGGCAACAGACCCCTATACAGGATCACAGGCCTTTCCACAGGGCCACAACACCTTCAGCTCTCTCCACAGGACCACAGGCTCCTACTGGGCCACAGGCCTTTCTACAGTGCCACAAGCCCCTCCAGCTCTCTCCACAGGCAATCATGTTGCATGTTGTTTACTGCAAAGGACTTCATAGGCTCAAATCTTACTCCAGAGCCTTCCACAGGCCTCTCCAGCCCGCTCCACATGGCCTTTTCCTCAGGCCACAACTCCCTCCAGCTCTCTTTACATCGCCACATGCCCCTCTGCGGGGCCACAGACCCCTATACAGGGTCACAGGCCTTTCCACAGGGCCTCAACCCCTTCAGCTGTCTCCACAGGACCACAGGCTTTTCCACAGCCCACAACTCCTTCCAGCTCTCACCACAGGGCCACAGCCCTTTCCACAAGGCTAAAGGGCCTATCCATAGGGCCACAGACCTTTCCACAGGGCCACAACACCCTCCAGCTCTCTCCACAGGACAAGAAGCTCTCTTTACAGGGCCATAGCTCACCTCCACAGGGCCAAATGCACTTTCCACACGGCTACAACTCCCAACAGCTCTCTCCACAGAGTCACAGGGCCCGTCTGCAGGGCACAAGCGCCCTCTTCAAGGCCAAAAGGCCTTTCTACATGGCTATAGTCATTTCCATACGGCACGAGCCCCTCCAGCTCTCTCCACAGGGCAACGGACCCCTATACAGGGTCACAGGCCTTTCCACAGGGCCACAACACCTTCAGCTCTCTCCACAGGACCACAGGCTCCTACTGGGCCACAGGCCTTTCCACAGTGCCACAAGCCCCTCCAGCTCTCTCCACAGGCAATCATGTTGCATGTTGTTTACTGCAAAGGACTTCATAGGCTCAAATCTTACTCCAGAGCCTTCCACAGGCCTCTCCAGCCCGCTCCACATGGCCTGTTCCTCAGGCCACAACTCCCTCCAGCTCTCTTTACATCGCCACATGCCCCTCTGCGGGGCCACAGACCCCTATACAGGGTCACAGGCCTTTCCACAGGGCCTCAACCCCTTCAGCTGTCTCCACAGGACCACAGGCTTTTCCACAGCCCACAACTCCTTCCAGCTCTCACCACAGGGCCACAGCCCTTTCCACAAGGCTAAAGGGCCTATCCATAGGGCCACATACCTTTCCACAGGGCCACAACACCCTCCAGCTCTCTCCACAGGACAAGAAGCTCTCTTTACAGGGCCATAGCTCACCTCCACAGGGCCAAATGCACTTTCCACACGGCTACAACTCCCAACAGCTCTCTCCACAGAGTCACAGGGCCCGTCTGCAGGGCACAAGCGCCCTCTTCAAGGCCAAAAGGCCTTTCTACATGGCTATAGTCATTTCCATACGGCACGAGCCCCTCCAGCTCTCTCCACAGGGCAACGGACCCCTATACAGAATCACAGGCCTTTCCACAGGGCCACAACACCTTCAGCTCTCTCCACAGGACCACAGGCTCCTACTGGGCCACAGGCCTTTCCACAGTGCCACAAGCCCCTCCAGCTCTCTCCACAGGCAATCATGTTGCATGTTGTTTACTGCAAAGGACTTCATAGGCTCAAATCTTACTCCAGAGCCTTCCACAGGCCTCTCCAGCCCGCTCCACATGGCCTTTTCCTCAGGCCACAACTCCCTCCAGCTCTCTTTACATCGCCACATGCCCCTCTGCGGGGCCACAGACCCCTATACAGGGTCACAGGCCTTTCCACAGGGCCTCAACCCCTTCAGCTGTCTCCACAGGACCACAGGCTTTTCCACAGCCCACAACTCCTTCCAGCTCTCACCACAGGGCCACAGCCCTTTCCACAAGGCTAAAGGGCCTATCCATAGGGCCACATACCTTTCCACAGGGCCACAACACCCTCCAGCTCTCTCCACAGGACAAGAAGCTCTCTTTACAGGGCCATACCTCACCTCCACAGGGCCAAATGCACTTTCCACACGGCCACAACTCCCAACAGCTCTCTCCACAGAGTCACAGGGCCCGTCTGCAGGGCACAAGCCCCCTCTTCAAGGCCAAAATGCCTTTCTACATGGCCATAGTCATTTCCATAGGGCACGAGCCCCTCCAGCTCTCTCCACAGGGCAACAGACCCCTATACAGGATCACAGGCCTTTCCACAGGGCCACAACACCTTCAGCTCTCTCCACAGGACCACAGGCTCCTACTGGGCCACAGGCCTTTCTACAGTGCCACAAGCCCCTCCAGCTCTCTCCACAGGCAATCATGTTGCATGTTGTTTACTGCAAAGGACTTCATAGGCTCAAATCTTACTCCAGAGCCTTCCACAGGCCTCTCCAGCCCGCTCCACATGGCCTTTTCCTCAGGCCACAACTCCCTCCAGCTCTCTTTACATCGCCACATGCCCCTCTGCGGGGCCACAGACCCCTATACAGGGTCACAGGCCTTTCCACAGGGCCTCAACCCCTTCAGCTGTCTCCACAGGACCACAGGCTTTTCCACAGCCCACAACTCCTTCCAGCTCTCACCACAGGGCCACAGCCCTTTCCACAAGGCTAAAGGGCCTATCCATAGGGCCACAGACCTTTCCACAGGGCCACAACACCCTCCAGCTCTCTCCACAGGACAAGAAGCTCTCTTTACAGGGCCATAGCTCACCTCCACAGGGCCAAATGCACTTTCCACACGGCTACAACTCCCAACAGCTCTCTCCACAGAGTCACAGGGCCCGTCTGCAGGGCACAAGCGCCCTCTTCAAGGCCAAAAGGCCTTTCTACATGGCTATAGTCATTTCCATACGGCACGAGCCCCTCCAGCTCTCTCCACAGGGCAACGGACCCCTATACAGGGTCACAGGCCTTTCCACAGGGCCACAACACCTTCAGCTCTCTCCACAGGACCACAGGCTCCTACTGGGCCACAGGCCTTTCCACAGTGCCACAAGCCCCTCCAGCTCTCTCCACAGGCAATCATGTTGCATGTTGTTTACTGCAAAGGACTTCATAGGCTCAAATCTTACTCCAGAGCCTTCCACAGGCCTCTCCAGCCCGCTCCACATGGCCTTTTCCTCAGGCCACAACTCCCTCCAGCTCTCTTTACATCGCCACATGCCCCTCTGCGGGGCCACAGACCCCTATACAGGGTCACAGGCCTTTCCACAGGGCCTCAACCCCTTCAGCTGTCTCCACAGGACCACAGGCTTTTCCACAGCCCACAACTCCTTCCAGCTCTCACCACAGGGCCACAGCCCTTTCCACAAGGCTAAAGGGCCTATCCATAGGGCCACATACCTTTCCACAGGGCCACAACACCCTCCAGCTCTCTCCACAGGACAAGAAGCTCTCTTTACAGGGCCATACCTCACCTCCACAGGGCCAAATGCACTTTCCACACGGCCACAACTCCCAACAGCTCTCTCCACAGAGTCACAGGGCCCGTCTGCAGGGCACAAGCCCCCTCTTCAAGGCCAAAAGGCCTTTCTACATGGCCATAGTCATTTCCATAGGGCACGAGCCCCTCCAGCTCTCTCCACAGGGCAACAGACCCCTATACAGGATCACAGGCCTTTCCACAGGGCCACAACACCTTCAGCTCTCTCCACAGGACCACAGGCTCCTACTGGGCCACAGGCCTTTCCACAGTGCCACAAGCCCCTCCAGCTCTCTCCACAGGCAATCATGTTGCATGTTGTTTACTGCAAAGGACTTCATAGGCTCAAATCTTACTCCAGAGCCTTCCACAGGCCTCTCCAGCCCGCTCCACATGGCCTTTTCCTCAGGCCACAACTCCCTCCAGCTCTCTTTACATCGCCACATGCCCCTCTGCGGGGCCACAGACCCCTATACAGGGTCACAGGCCTTTCCACAGGGCCTCAACCCCTTCAGCTGTCTCCACAGGACCACAGGCTTTTCCACAGCCCACAACTCCTTCCAGCTCTCACCACAGGGCCACAGCCCTTTCCACAAGGCTAAAGGGCCTATCCATAGGGCCACAGACCTTTCCACAGGGCCACAACACCCTCCAGCTCTCTCCACAGGACAAGAAGCTCTCTTTACAGGGCCATAGCTCACCTCCACAGGGCCAAATGCACTTTCCACACGGCCACAACTCCCAACAGCTCTCTCCACAGAGTCACAGGGCCCGTCTGCAGGGCACAAGCCCCCTCTTCAAGGCCAAAAGGCCTTTCTACATGGCCATAGTCATTTCCATAGGGCACGAGCCCCTCCAGCTCTCTCCACAGGGCAACAGACCCCTATACAGGATCACAGGCCTTTCCACAGGGCCACAACACCTTCAGCTCTCTCCACAGGACCACAGGCTCCTACTGGGCCACAGGCCTTTCTACAGTGCCACAAGCCCCTCCAGCTCTCTCCACAGGCAATCATGTTGCATATTGTTTACTGCAAAGGACTTCATAGGCCCAAATCTTACTCCAGAGCCTTCCACAGGCCTTTCCAGCCCGCTCCACATGGCCTTTTCCTCAGGCCACAACTCCCTCCAGCTCTCTTTACATCGCTACATGCCCTTCTGCGGGGCCACAGACCCCTATACAGGGTCACAGGCCTTTCCACAGGGCCTCAACCCCTTCAGCTGTCTCCACAGGACCACAGGCTTTTCCACAGCCCACAACTCCTTCCACCTCTCACCACAGGGCCACAGCCCCTTCCACAAGGCCAAAGGGCCTATCCATAGGGCCACAGACCTTTCCACATGGCCACAACACCCTCCAGCTCTCTCCACAGGACAAGAAGCTCTCTTTACAGGGCCATAGCTCACCTCCACAGGGCCAAATGCACTTTCCACACGGCCACAACTCCCAACAGCCCTCTCCACAGAGTCACAGGGCCCGTCTGCAGGGCACAAGCCCCCTCTTCAAAGCCAAAAGGCCTTTCTGCATGGCCATAGTCATTTCCATAGGGCACGAGCCCCTCCAGCTCTCTCCACAGGGCAACGGACCGCTATACAGGGTCACAGGCCTTTCCACAGGGCCACAACACCTTCAGCTCTCTCCACAGGACCACAGGCTCCTACCCGGCCACAGGCTTTTACACAGTGCTACAAGTCCCTCTAGCTCTCTCCACAGGCAATCATGTTGCATGTTGTTTACCGAAAAAAGGACTTCATAGGCCCAAATCTTACTTCAGACCCTTCCACAGGCCCCTCCAGCCCGCTCCACATGGCCTTTTCCGCAGGCCACAACTCCCTCCAGCTCTCTTTACATCGCCACATGCCCCTCTGCGGGGCCACAGACCCCTATACAGGGTCACAGGCCTTTCCACAGGGCCTCAACCCCTTCAGCTCTCTCCACAGGACCACTGGCTCCTTCTGCCGGGCCACAAGCATTTCCACAGGGCCACAATCCCCTCCAACTCTTCTCCACAGGACAACAAGCTCTCTTTACAGGGCCATAGCTCCCCTCCACAGGGCCAAATGCACTTTCTGCACGGCCACAGCCCCCTTTAGCTCTCTCCACAGAGACACAGGGCCCATCTGCAGGACACAAGCCCCCTCTTCAAGGCCAAAGGGCCTTTCTACATGGCCATAGTCATTTCCATAGGGCACAAGCCCCTCCAGCTCTCTCCACAGGGCAACGGACCCCTATACAGGGTCACAGGCCTTTCCACAGGGCCACAACACCTTCAGCTCTCTCCACAGGACCACAGGCTACTACCGGGCCACAGGTCTTTCCACAGTGCCACAAGCACCATCCAGCTCTCTCCACAGGCAATCATGTTGCACTTTTGCAACAAGAGTCAATTTTTGTTGCAGTTCGGCAACATTGGAGTCAACCCTGTTGCAAATCGGACACGAAGCTTGAAAATTTAGATGTTTACTGCAAAGGACTTCATAGGCCCCCATCTTACTCCAGAGCCTTCCACAGGCCCCTCCAGCACGCTCCACATGGCCTTTTCCGCAGGCCACAACTCCCTCCAGCTCTCTTTACATCGCCACATGCCCCTCTGCGGGGCCACAGACCCCTATACAGGGTCACAGGCCTTTCCACAGGAACTCAATCCCTTCAGCTCTCTCCACAGGACCACAGACTTTTCCACAGCCCACAACTCCTTCCAGCTCTCACCAGAGGGCCACAGCCCCTTCCACAAGGCTAAAGGGCCTATCCATAGGGCCACAGACATTTCCACAGGGCCACAACACCCTCCAGCTCTCTCCACAGGAAAAGAAGCTCTCTTTACAGGGCCATAGCTCAACTCCACAGGGCCAAATGCACTTTCCACACGGCCACAACTCCCAACAGCTCTCTCCACAGAGTCACAAGGCCCGTCTGCAGGGCACAAGCCCCCTCTTCAAGGCCAAAAGGCCTTTCTACATGGCCATAGTCATTTCCATAGGGCACGAGCCCCTCCAGCTCTCTCCACAGGGCAACGGACCCCTATACAGGGTCACAGGCCTTTCCCCAGGGCCACAATCCCCTCCAACTCTTTTCCACGCGACAACAAGCTCCCTTTACCGGGCCATAGCTCCCCTCCACAGGGCCAAATGCACTTTCTGCATGGCCACAGCCCCCTTTAGCTCTCTCCACAGAGACACAAGGCCCGTCTGCAGGGCACAAGCCCCCTCTTCAAGGCCAAAAGGCCTTTCTACATGGCAATAGTCATTTCCATAGGGCACAAGCCCCTCCAGCTCTCTCCACAGGGCAACGGACCCCTATACAGGGTCACAGGCCTTTCCACAGGGCCACAACACTTTCAGCTCTCTCCACAGGACCACAGGCTCCTACTGGGCCACAGGCCTTTCCACGGTGCCACAAGCCCCTCCAGCTCTCTCCACAGGCAATCATGTTGCATGTTGTTTACTGCAAAGGACTTCATAGGCCCAAATCTTACTCCAGAGCCTTCCACAGGCCTTTCCAGCCCACTCCACATGGCCTTTTCCTCAGGCCACAACTCGCTCCAGCTCTCTTTACATCGCCACATGCACCCTCTGCGGGGCCACAGACCCCTATACAGGGTCACAGGCCTTTCCACAGGGCCTCAACCCCTTCAGCTCTCTCCACAGGACCACTGGCTCCTTCTGCCGGGCCACAAGCATTTCCACAGGGCCACAATCCCCTCCAACTCTTCTCCACAGGACAACAAGCTCTCTTTACAGGGCCATAACTCCCCTCCACAGGGCCAAATGCACTTTCTGCACGGCCACAGCCCCCTTTAGCTCTCTCCACAGAGACACAGGGCCCGTCTGCAGGACACAAGCCCCCTCTTCAAGGCCAAAGGGCCTTTCTACATGGCCATAGTCATTTCCATAGGGCACAAGCCCCTCCAGCTCTCTCCACAGGGCAACGGACCCCTATACAGGGTCACAGGCCTTTCCACAGGGCCACAACACCTTCAGCTCTCTCCACAGGACCACAGGCTACTACCGGGCCACAGGTCTTTCCACAGTGCCACAAGCACCATCCAGCTCTCTCCACAGGCAATCATGTTGCACTTTTGCAACAAGAGTCAATTTTTGTTGCAGTTCGGCAACATTGGAGTCAACCCTGTTGCAAATCGGACACGAAGCTTGAAAATTTAGATGTTTACTGCAAAGGACTTCATAGGCCTTCATCTTACTCCAGAGCCTTCCACAGGCCCCTCCAGCACGCTCTACATGGCCTTTTCCACAGGCCACAACTCCATCCAGCTCTCTTTACATCGCCACATGCCCCTCTGCGGGGCAACAGACCCCTATACAGGGTCACAGGCCTCTCCACAGGGCCTCAACCCCTTCAGCTCTCTCCACAGGACCACTGGCTCCTTCTGCCGGGCCACAAGCCTTTCCACAGGGCCACAATCCCCTCCAATTCCACAGGACAACAGGCTCTCTTTACAGGGCCATAGCTCCCCTCCACAGGGCCAAATGCACTTTCCACATGGCCACAACCCCCTCCAGCTCTCTACACAGAGTCATGGGGCCCGTCTGCAGGGCACAAGACCCTTCATCAAGGCCAAGGGGCCTTTCTACAGGGCCACTGGCCTTTAAATAGTGCCACAACCTCCTCTGGCTCTCTCAAGAGGGCCACAGGCTCCTTCTACAGGGCAAGGGCCCCCTCCACAAGGCCAAAGGCCCTTTGCAAAGGGCCATAGGTCCATTCCACAGGGCCATAGTCATTTCCATAGGGCCATAACCCCCCTCAAGCTCTCTCCACAGAACCGCAGGCTCCTTCTACAGGTTTACAGGCATATACACAGGGCCACATCCGCCTTCACCTCTCTCCACAAGGCGACAGGGCCCTTTCACTGTGTCATAGGCCTTTCCATAAGGCCACAACCCCCTCTGTCTCTCTCAAAAAGGACAGAGGCTCCCTTTACAAGGCAACAGCCCCCTCCACAAGGCCAAAGGCCTTTTTCAAAGGGCCACAGGTCCCTTTCGCAGGGCCATAGGCATTTCCCCAAGGCAATAACCCCCTCCAGCTCTCTCCACAGGACCACAGGCTCCTTCTACAAGACTACAACCCCTTTGAGCTCTTTCATCAGGGCCACAGCCTCCTCCGCCCCCCTTTAATCAGTTAAAAGGGCTCAATTGAGTGACCACAACACCTTCAGCTCTCTCCACAGGACCACAGGCTCCTACTGAGCCACAGGACTTTCCACAGTGCCACAAGCCCCTCTAGCTCTCTCCACAGGCAATCATGTTGCATGTTTTTTACTGCAAAGGACTTCATAGGCCAAAATCTTACTCCAGAGCCTTCCACAGGCCCCTCCAGCCGGCTCCACATGGCCTTTTCCTCAGGCCACAACTCCCTCCAGCTCTCTTTACATCGCCACATGCCCCTCTGCGGGGCCACAGACCCCTATACAGGGTCACTGGCCTTTCCACAGGGCCTCAACCCCTTCAGCTGTCTCCACAGGACCACAGGCTTTTCCACAGCCCACAACTCCTTCCAGCTCTCAGCACAGGGCCACAGCCCTTTCCACAAGGCTAAAGGGCCTATCCATAGGGCCACATACCTTTCCACAGGGCCACAACACCCTCCAGCTCTCTCCACAGGACAAGAAGCTCTCTTTACAGGGCCATAGCTCACGTCCACAGGGCCAAAGGCACTTTCCACACGGCCACAACTCCCAACAGCTCTCTCCACAGAGTCACAGGGCCCGTCTGCAGGGCACAAGCCCCCTCTTCAAGGCCAAAAGGCCTTTCTACGTGGCCATAGTCATTTCCATAGGGCACGAGCCCCTCCAGCTCTCTCCACAGGGCAACAGACCCCTATACAGGATCACAGGCCTTTCCACAGGGCCACAACACCTTCAGCTCTCTCCACAGGACCACAGGCTCCTACTGGGCCACAGGCCTTTCCACAGTGCCACAAGCCCCTCCAGCTCTCTCCACAGGCAATCATGTTGCATGTTGTTTACTGCAAAGGACTTCATAGGCTCAAATCTTACTCCAGAGCCTTCCACAGGCCTCTCCAGCCCGCTCCACATGGCCTTTTCCTCAGGCCACAACTCCCTCCAGCTCTCTTTACATCGCCACATGCCCCTCTGCGGGGCCACAGACCCCTATACAGGGTCACAGGCCTTTCCACAGGGCCTCAACCCCTTCAGCTGTCTCCACAGGACCACAGGCTTTTCCACAGCCCACAACTCCTTCCAGCTCTCACCACAGGGCCACAGCCCTTTCCACAAGGCTAAAGGGCCTATCCATAGGGCCACATACCTTTCCACAGGGCCACAACACCCTCCAGCTCTCTCCACAGGACAAGAAGCTCTCTTTACAGGGCCATACCTCACCTCCACAGGGCCAAATGCACTTTCCACACGGCCACAACTCCCAACAGCTCTCTCCACAGAGTCACAGGGCCCGTCTGCAGGGCACAAGCCCCCTCTTCAAGGCCAAAAGGCCTTTCTACATGGCCATAGTCATTTCCATAGGGCACGAGCCCCTCCAGCTCTCTCCACAGGGCAACGGACCCCTATACAGGGTCACAGGCCTTTCCACAGGGCCACAACACCTTCAGCTCTCTCCACAGGACCACAGGCTCCTACTGGGCCACAGGCCTTTCCACAGTGCCACAAGCCCCTCCAGCTCTCTCCACAGGCAATCATGTTGCATGTTGTTTACTGCAAAGGACTTCATAGGCTCAAATCTTACTCCAGAGCCTTCCACAGGCCTCTCCAGCCCGCTCCACATGGCCTGTTCCTCAGGCCACAACTCCCTCCAGCTCTCTTTACATCGCCACATGCCCCTCTGCGGGGCCACAGACCCCTATACAGGGTCACAGGCCTTTCCACAGGGCCTCAACCCCTTCAGCTGTCTCCACAGGACCACAGGCTTTTCCACAGCCCACAACTCCTTCCAGCTCTCACCACAGGGCCACAGCCCTTTCCACAAGGCTAAAGGGCCTATCCATAGGGCCACATACCTTTCCACAGGGCCACAACACCCTCCAGCTCTCTCCACAGGACAAGAAGCTCTCTTTACAGGGCCATAGCTCACCTCCACAGGGCCAAATGCACTTTCCACACGGCTACAACTCCCAACAGCTCTCTCCACAGAGTCACAGGGCCCGTCTGCAGGGCACAAGCGCCCTCTTCAAGGCCAAAAGGCCTTTCTACATGGCTATAGTCATTTCCATACGGCACGAGCCCCTCCAGCTCTCTCCACAGGGCAACGGACCCCTATACAGAATCACAGGCCTTTCCACAGGGCCACAACACCTTCAGCTCTCTCCACAGGACCACAGGCTCCTACTGGGCCACAGGCCTTTCCACAGTGCCACAAGCCCCTCCAGCTCTCTCCACAGGCAATCATGTTGCATGTTGTTTACTGCAAAGGACTTCATAGGCTCAAATCTTACTCCAGAGCCTTCCACAGGCCTCTCCAGCCCGCTCCACATGGCCTTTTCCTCAGGCCACAACTCCCTCCAGCTCTCTTTACATCGCCACATGCCCCTCTGCGGGGCCACAGACCCCTATACAGGGTCACAGGCCTTTCCACAGGGCCTCAACCCCTTCAGCTGTCTCCACAGGACCACAGGCTTTTCCACAGCCCACAACTCCTTCCAGCTCTCACCACAGGGCCACAGCCCTTTCCACAAGGCTAAAGGGCCTATCCATAGGGCCACATACCTTTCCACAGGGCCACAACACCCTCCAGCTCTCTCCACAGGACAAGAAGCTCTCTTTACAGGGCCATACCTCACCTCCACAGGGCCAAATGCACTTTCCACACGGCCACAACTCCCAACAGCTCTCTCCACAGAGTCACAGGGCCCGTCTGCAGGGCACAAGCCCCCTCTTCAAGGCCAAAAGGCCTTTCTACATGGCCATAGTCATTTCCATAGGGCACGAGCCCCTCCAGCTCTCTCCACAGGGCAACAGACCCCTATACAGGATCACAGGCCTTTCCACAGGGCCACAACACCTTCAGCTCTCTCCACAGGACCACAGGCTCCTACTGGGCCACAGGCCTTTCTACAGTGCCACAAGCCCCTCCAGCTCTCTCCACAGGCAATCATGTTGCATGTTGTTTACTGCAAAGGACTTCATAGGCTCAAATCTTACTCCAGAGCCTTCCACAGGCCTCTCCAGCCCGCTCCACATGGCCTTTTCCTCAGGCCACAACTCCCTCCAGCTCTCTTTACATCGCCACATGCCCCTCTGCGGGGCCACAGACCCCTATACAGGGTCACAGGCCTTTCCACAGGGCCTCAACCCCTTCAGCTGTCTCCACAGGACCACAGGCTTTTCCACAGCCCACAACTCCTTCCAGCTCTCACCACAGGGCCACAGCCCTTTCCACAAGGCTAAAGGGCCTATCCATAGGGCCACAGACCTTTCCACAGGGCCACAACACCCTCCAGCTCTCTCCACAGGACAAGAAGCTCTCTTTACAGGGCCATAGCTCACCTCCACAGGGCCAAATGCACTTTCCACACGGCTACAACTCCCAACAGCTCTCTCCACAGAGTCACAGGGCCCGTCTGCAGGGCACAAGCGCCCTCTTCAAGGCCAAAAGGCCTTTCTACATGGCTATAGTCATTTCCATACGGCACGAGCCCCTCCAGCTCTCTCCACAGGGCAACGGACCCCTATACAGGGTCACAGGCCTTTCCACAGGGCCACAACACCTTCAGCTCTCTCCACAGGACCACAGGCTCCTACTGGGCCACAGGCCTTTCCACAGTGCCACAAGCCCCTCCAGCTCTCTCCACAGGCAATCATGTTGCATGTTGTTTACTGCAAAGGACTTCATAGGCTCAAATCTTACTCCAGAGCCTTCCACAGGCCTCTCCAGCCCGCTCCACATGGCCTTTTCCTCAGGCCACAACTCCCTCCAGCTCTCTTTACATCGCCACATGCCCCTCTGCGGGGCCACAGACCCCTATACAGGGTCACAGGCCTTTCCACAGGGCCTCAACCCCTTCAGCTGTCTCCACAGGACCACAGGCTTTTCCACAGCCCACAACTCCTTCCAGCTCTCACCACAGGGCCACAGCCCTTTCCACAAGGCTAAAGGGCCTATCCATAGGGCCACATACCTTTCCACAGGGCCACAACACCCTCCAGCTCTCTCCACAGGACAAGAAGCTCTCTTTACAGGGCCATACCTCACCTCCACAGGGCCAAATGCACTTTCCACACGGCCACAACTCCCAACAGCTCTCTCCACAGAGTCACAGGGCCCGTCTGCAGGGCACAAGCCCCCTCTTCAAGGCCAAAAGGCCTTTCTACATGGCCATAGTCATTTCCATAGGGCACGAGCCCCTCCAGCTCTCTCCACAGGGCAACAGACCCCTATACAGGATCACAGGCCTTTCCACAGGGCCACAACACCTTCAGCTCTCTCCACAGGACCACAGGCTCCTACTGGGCCACAGGCCTTTCCACAGTGCCACAAGCCCCTCCAGCTCTCTCCACAGGCAATCATGTTGCATGTTGTTTACTGCAAAGGACTTCATAGGCTCAAATCTTACTCCAGAGCCTTCCACAGGCCTCTCCAGCCCGCTCCACATGGCCTTTTCCTCAGGCCACAACTCCCTCCAGCTCTCTTTACATCGCCACATGCCCCTCTGCGGGGCCACAGACCCCTATACAGGGTCACAGGCCTTTCCACAGGGCCTCAACCCCTTCAGCTGTCTCCACAGGACCACAGGCTTTTCCACAGCCCACAACTCCTTCCAGCTCTCACCACAGGGCCACAGCCCTTTCCACAAGGCTAAAGGGCCTATCCATAGGGCCACAGACCTTTCCACAGGGCCACAACACCCTCCAGCTCTCTCCACAGGACAAGAAGCTCTCTTTACAGGGCCATAGCTCACCTCCACAGGGCCAAATGCACTTTCCACACGGCCACAACTCCCAACAGCTCTCTCCACAGAGTCACAGGGCCCGTCTGCAGGGCACAAGCCCCCTCTTCAAGGCCAAAAGGCCTTTCTACATGGCCATAGTCATTTCCATAGGGCACGAGCCCCTCCAGCTCTCTCCACAGGGCAACAGACCCCTATACAGGATCACAGGCCTTTCCACAGGGCCACAACACCTTCAGCTCTCTCCACAGGACCACAGGCTCCTACTGGGCCACAGGCCTTTCTACAGTGCCACAAGCCCCTCCAGCTCTCTCCACAGGCAATCATGTTGCATATTGTTTACTGCAAAGGACTTCATAGGCCCAAATCTTACTCCAGAGCCTTCCACAGGCCTTTCCAGCCCGCTCCACATGGCCTTTTCCTCAGGCCACAACTCCCTCCAGCTCTCTTTACATCGCTACATGCCCTTCTGCGGGGCCACAGACCCCTATACAGGGTCACAGGCCTTTCCACAGGGCCTCAACCCCTTCAGCTGTCTCCACAGGACCACAGGCTTTTCCACAGCCCACAACTCCTTCCACCTCTCACCACAGGGCCACAGCCCCTTCCACAAGGCCAAAGGGCCTATCCATAGGGCCACAGACCTTTCCACATGGCCACAACACCCTCCAGCTCTCTCCACAGGACAAGAAGCTCTCTTTACAGGGCCATAGCTCACCTCCACAGGGCCAAATGCACTTTCCACACGGCCACAACTCCCAACAGCCCTCTCCACAGAGTCACAGGGCCCGTCTGCAGGGCACAAGCCCCCTCTTCAAAGCCAAAAGGCCTTTCTGCATGGCCATAGTCATTTCCATAGGGCACGAGCCCCTCCAGCTCTCTCCACAGGGCAACGGACCGCTATACAGGGTCACAGGCCTTTCCACAGGGCCACAACACCTTCAGCTCTCTCCACAGGACCACAGGCTCCTACCCGGCCACAGGCTTTTACACAGTGCTACAAGTCCCTCTAGCTCTCTCCACAGGCAATCATGTTGCATGTTGTTTACCGAAAAAAGGACTTCATAGGCCCAAATCTTACTTCAGACCCTTCCACAGGCCCCTCCAGCCCGCTCCACATGGCCTTTTCCGCAGGCCACAACTCCCTCCAGCTCTCTTTACATCGCCACATGCCCCTCTGCGGGGCCACAGACCCCTATACAGGGTCACAGGCCTTTCCACAGGGCCTCAACCCCTTCAGCTCTCTCCACAGGACCACTGGCTCCTTCTGCCGGGCCACAAGCATTTCCACAGGGCCACAATCCCCTCCAACTCTTCTCCACAGGACAACAAGCTCTCTTTACAGGGCCATAGCTCCCCTCCACAGGGCCAAATGCACTTTCTGCACGGCCACAGCCCCCTTTAGCTCTCTCCACAGAGACACAGGGCCCATCTGCAGGACACAAGCCCCCTCTTCAAGGCCAAAGGGCCTTTCTACATGGCCATAGTCATTTCCATAGGGCACAAGCCCCTCCAGCTCTCTCCACAGGGCAACGGACCCCTATACAGGGTCACAGGCCTTTCCACAGGGCCACAACACCTTCAGCTCTCTCCACAGGACCACAGGCTACTACCGGGCCACAGGTCTTTCCACAGTGCCACAAGCACCATCCAGCTCTCTCCACAGGCAATCATGTTGCACTTTTGCAACAAGAGTCAATTTTTGTTGCAGTTCGGCAACATTGGAGTCAACCCTGTTGCAAATCGGACACGAAGCTTGAAAATTTAGATGTTTACTGCAAAGGACTTCATAGGCCCCCATCTTACTCCAGAGCCTTCCACAGGCCCCTCCAGCACGCTCCACATGGCCTTTTCCGCAGGCCACAACTCCCTCCAGCTCTCTTTACATCGCCACATGCCCCTCTGCGGGGCCACAGACCCCTATACAGGGTCACAGGCCTTTCCACAGGAACTCAATCCCTTCAGCTCTCTCCACAGGACCACAGACTTTTCCACAGCCCACAACTCCTTCCAGCTCTCACCAGAGGGCCACAGCCCCTTCCACAAGGCTAAAGGGCCTATCCATAGGGCCACAGACATTTCCACAGGGCCACAACACCCTCCAGCTCTCTCCACAGGAAAAGAAGCTCTCTTTACAGGGCCATAGCTCACCTCCACAGGGCCAAATGCACTTTCCACACGGCCACAACTCCCAACAGCTCTCTCCACAGAGTCACAAGGCCCGTCTGCAGGGCACAAGCCCCCTCTTCAAGGCCAAAAGGCCTTTCTACATGGCCATAGTCATTTCCATAGGGCACGAGCCCCTCCAGCTCTCTCCACAGGGCAACGGACCCCTATACAGGGTCACAGGCCTTTCCCCAGGGCCACAATCCCCTCCAACTCTTTTCCACACGACAACAAGCTCCCTTTACCGGGCCATAGCTCCCCTCCACAGGGCCAAATGCACTTTCTGCATGGCCACAGCCCCCTTTAGCTCTCTCCACAGAGACACAAGGCCCGTCTGCAGGGCACAAGCCCCCTCTTCAAGGCCAAAAGGCCTTTCTACATGGCAATAGTCATTTCCATAGGGCACAAGCCCCTCCAGCTCTCTCCACAGGGCAACGGACCCCTATACAGGGTCACAGGCCTTTCCACAGGGCCACAACACTTTCAGCTCTCTCCACAGGACCACAGGCTCCTACTGGGCCACAGGCCTTTCCACGGTGCCACAAGCCCCTCCAGCTCTCTCCACAGGCAATCATGTTGCATGTTGTTTACTGCAAAGGACTTCATAGGCCCAAATCTTACTCCAGAGCCTTCCACAGGCCTTTCCAGCCCACTCCACATGGCCTTTTCCTCAGGCCACAACTCGCTCCAGCTCTCTTTACATCGCCACATGCACCCTCTGCGGGGCCACAGACCCCTATACAGGGTCACAGGCCTTTCCACAGGGCCTCAACCCCTTCAGCTCTCTCCACAGGACCACTGGCTCCTTCTGCCGGGCCACAAGCATTTCCACAGGGCCACAATCCCCTCCAACTCTTCTCCACAGGACAACAAGCTCTCTTTACAGGGCCATAACTCCCCTCCACAGGGCCAAATGCACTTTCTGCACGGCCACAGCCCCCTTTAGCTCTCTCCACAGAGACACAGGGCCCGTCTGCAGGACACAAGCCCCCTCTTCAAGGCCAAAGGGCCTTTCTACATGGCCATAGTCATTTCCATAGGGCACAAGCCCCTCCAGCTCTCTCCACAGGGCAACGGACCCCTATACAGGGTCACAGGCCTTTCCACAGGGCCACAACACCTTCAGCTCTCTCCACAGGACCACAGGCTACTACCGGGCCACAGGTCTTTCCACAGTGCCACAAGCACCATCCAGCTCTCTCCACAGGCAATCATGTTGCACTTTTGCAACAAGAGTCAATTTTTGTTGCAGTTCGGCAACATTGGAGTCAACCCTGTTGCAAATCGGACACGGAGCTTGAAAATTTAGATGTTTACTGCAAAGGACTTCATAGGCCTTCATCTTACTCCAGAGCCTTCCACAGGCCCCTCCAGCACGCTCTACATGGCCTTTTCCACAGGCCACAACTCCATCCAGCTCTCTTTACATCGCCACATGCCCCTCTGCGGGGCAACAGACCCCTATACAGGGTCACAGGCCTCTCCACAGGGCCTCAACCCCTTCAGCTCTCTCCACAGGACCACTGGCTCCTTCTGCCGGGCCACAAGCCTTTCCACAGGGCCACAATCCCCTCCAATTCCACAGGACAACAGGCTCTCTTTACAGGGCCATAGCTCCCCTCCACAGGGCCAAATGCACTTTCCACATGGCCACAACCCCCTCCAGCTCTCTACACAGAGTCATGGGGCCCGTCTGCAGGGCACAAGACCCTTCATCAAGGCCAAGGGGCCTTTCTACAGGGCCACTGGCCTTTAAATAGTGCCACAACCTCCTCTGGCTCTCTCAAGAGGGCCACAGGCTCCTTCTACAGGGCAAGGGCCCCCTCCACAAGGCCAAAGGCCCTTTGCAAAGGGCCATAGGTCCATTCCACAGGGCCATAGTCATTTCCATAGGGCCATAACCCCCCTCAAGCTCTCTCCACAGAACCGCAGGCTCCTTCTACAGGTTTACAGGCATATACACAGGGCCACATCCGCCTTCACCTCTCTCCACAAGGCGACAGGGCCCTTTCACTGTGTCATAGGCCTTTCCATAAGGCCACAACCCCCTCTGTCTCTCTCAAAAAGGACAGAGGCTCCCTTTACAAGGCAACAGCCCCCTCCACAAGGCCAAAGGCCTTTTTCAAAGGGCCACAGGTCCCTTTCGCAGGGCCATAGGCATTTCCCCAAGGCAATAACCCCCTCCAGCTCTCTCCACAGGACCACAGGCTCCTTCTACAAGACTACAACCCCTTTGAGCTCTTTCATCAGGGCCACAGCCTCCTCCGCCCCCCTTTAATCAGTTAAAAGGGCTCAATTGAGTGACCACAACACCTTCAGCTCTCTCCACAGGACCACAGGCTCCTACTGAGCCACAGGACTTTCCACAGTGCCACAAGCCCCTCTAGCTCTCTCCACAGGCAATCATGTTGCATGTTTTTTACTGCAAAGGACTTCATAGGCCAAAATCTTACTCCAGAGCCTTCCACAGGCCCCTCCAGCCGGCTCCACATGGCCTTTTCCTCAGGCCACAACTCCCTCCAGCTCTCTTTACATCGCCACATGCCCCTCTGCGGGGCCACAGACCCCTATACAGGGTCACTGGCCTTTCCACAGGGCCTCAACCCCTTCAGCTCTCTCCACAGGACCACAGGCTTTTCCACAGCCCACAACTCCTTCCAGCTCTCACCACAGGGCCACAGCCCCTTCCACAAGGCTAAAGGGCCTATCCATAGGGCCACAGACCTTTCCACAGGGCCACAACACGCTCCAGCTCTCTCCACAGGACAAGAAGCTCTCTTTACAGGGCCATAGCTCACCTCCACAGGGCCAAAGGCACTTTCCACACGGCCACAACTCCCAACAGCCCTCTCCACAGAGTCACAGGGCCCGTCTGCAGGGCACAAGCCCCTCTTCAAGGCCAAAAGGCCTTTCTACATGGCCATAGTCATTCCCATAGGGCACGAGCACCTCCAGCTCTCTCCACAGGGCAACGGACCCCTGTACAGGGTCACAGTCCTTTCCACAGGGCCACAACAGCTTCAGCTCTCTCCACAGGCAATCATGTTGCATGTTGTTTACTGCAGAGGACTTCATAGGCCCAAACCTTACTCCAGAGCCTTCCACAGGCCCCTCCAGCCCGCTCCACATGGCCTTTTCCTCAGGCCACAACTCCCTCCAGCTCTCTTTACATCGCCACATGCCCCTCTGCGGGGCCACAGACCCCTATACAGGGTCACATGCCTTTCCACAGGGCCTCAACCCCTTCAGCTCTCTCCACAGGACCACTGCCTCCTTCTGCCGGGCTACAAGCCTTTCCACAGGGCCACAATCCCCTCCAACTCTTCTCCACAGGACAACAAGCTCTCTTTACAGGGCCATAGCTCCCCTCCACAGGGCCAAATGCACTTTCTGCACGGCCACAGCCCCCTTTAGCTCTCTCCACAGAGACACAAGGCCCGTCTGCAGGGCACAAGCCCCCTCTTCAAGGCCAAAAGGCCTTTCTACATGGCCATAGTCATTTCCATAGGGCACGAGCCCCTACAGCTCTCTCCACAGGGCAACGGACCGCTATACAGGGTCACAGGCCTTTCCACAGGGCCACAACACCTTCAGCTCTTCCACATGACCACAGGCTCCAGCCCGGCCACAGGCCTTTCCACAGTGCTACAAGTCCCTCCAGCTCTCTCCACAGGCAATCATGTTTCATGTTGTTTACCGCAAAAGGACTTCATAGGCCCAAATCTTACTTCAGACCCTTCCACAGGCCCCTCCAGCCCGCTCCACATGGCCTTTTCCGCAGGCCACAACTCCCTCCAGCTCTCTTTACATCGCCACATGCCCCTCTGCGGGGCCACAGACCCCTATACAGGGTCACAGGCCTTTCCACAGGACCTCAACCCCTTCAGCTCTCTCCACAGGACCACAGACTTTTCCACAGCCCACACCTCCTTCCAGCTCTCACCAGAGAGCCACAGCCCCTTCAACAAGGCTAAAGGGCCTATCCATAGGGCCACAGACATTTCCACAGGGCCACAACACCCTCCAGCTCTCTCCACAGGACAAGAAGCTCTCTTTACAGGGCCATAGCTCACCTCCACAGGGCCAAATGCACTTTCCACACGGCCACAACTCCCAACAGCTCTCTCCACAGAGTCACAAGGCCCGTCTGCAGGGCACAAGCCCCCTCTTCAAGGCCAAAAGGCCTTTCTACATGGCCATAGTCATTTCCATAGGGCACGAGCCCCTCCAGCTCTCTCCACAGGGCAACGGACCCCTATACAGGGTCACAGGCCTTTCCACAGGGCCACAACACTTTCAGCTCTCTCCACAGGACCACAGGCTCCTACTGGGCCACAGGCCTTTCCACGGTGCCACAAGCCCCTCCAGCTCTCTCCACAGGCAATCATGTTGCATGTTGTTTACTGCAAAGGACTTCATAGGCCCAAATCTTACTCCAGAGCCTTCCACACGCCTTTCCAGCCCACTCCACATGGCATTTTCCTCAGGCCACAACTCCCTCCAGCTCTCTTTACATCGCCACATGCACCCTCTGCGGGACCACAGACCCCTATACAGGGTCACAGGCCTTTCCACAGGGCCTCAACCCCTTCAGCTCTCTCCACAGGACCACTGGCTCCTTCTGCCGGGCCACAAGCATTTCCACAGGGCCACAATCCCCTCCAACTCTTCTCCACAGGACAACAAGCTCTCTTTACAGAGCCATAACTCCCCTCCACAGGGCCAAATGCACTTTCTGCACGGCCACAGCCCCCTTTAGCTCTCTCCACAGAGACACAGGGCCCGTCTGCAGGACACAAGCCCCCTCTTCAAGGCCAAAGGGCCTTTCTACATGGCCATAGTCATTTCCATAGGGCACAAGCCCCTCCAGCTCTCTCCACAGGGCAACGGACCCCTATACAGGGTCACAGGCCTTTCCACAGGGCCACAACACCTTCAGCTCTCTCCACAGGACCACAGGCTACTAACGGGCCACAGGTCTTTCCACAGTGCCACAAGCACCATCCAGCTCTCTCCACAGGCAATCATGTTGCACTTTTGCAACAAGAGTCAATTTTTGTTGCAGTTCTGCAACATTGGAGTCAACCCTGTTGCAAATCGGACACGAAGCTTGAAAATTTAGATGTTTACTGCAAAGGACTTCATAGGCCTTCATCTTACTCCAGAGCCTTCCACAGGCCCCTCCAGCACGCTCCACATGGCCTTTTCCACAGGCCACAACTCCATCCAGCTCTCTTTACATCGCCACATGCCCCTCTGCGGGGCAACAGACCCCTATACAGGGTCACAGGCCTCTCCACAGGGCCTCAACCCCTTCAGCTCTCTCCACAGGACCACTGGCTCCTTCTGCCGGGCCACAAGCCTTTCCACAGGGCCACAATCCCCTCCAATTCCACAGGACAACAGGCTCTCTTTACAGGGCCATAGCTCCCCTCCACAGGGCCAAATGCACTTTCCACATGGCCACAACCCCCTCCAGCTCTCTACACAGAGTCATGGGGCCCGTCTGCAGGGCACAAGCCCCTTCATCAAGGCCAAGGGGCCTTTCTACAGGGCCACTGGCCTTTAAATAGTGCCACAACCTCCTCTGGCTCTCTCAAGAGGGCCACAGGCTCCTTCTACAGGGCAAGGGCCCCCTCCACAAGGCCAAAGGCCCTTTGCAAAGGGCCATAGGTCCATTCCACAGGGCCATAGTCATTTCCATAGGGCCATAACCCCCCTCAAGCTCTCTCCACAGAACCGCAGGCTCCTTTAACAGGTTTACAGGCATATACACAGGGCCACATCCGCCTTCACCTCTCTCCACAAGGCGACAGGGCCCTTTCACTGTGTCATAGGCCTTTCCATAAGGCCACAACCCCCTCTGTCTCTCTCAAAAAGGACAGAGGCTCCCTTTACAAGGCAACAGCCCCCTCCACAAGGCCAAAGGCCTTTTTCAAAGGGCCACAGGTCCCTTTCGCAGGGCCATAGGCATTTCCCCAAGGCAATAACCCCCTCCAGCTCTCTCCACAGGACCACAGGCTCCTTCTACAAGACTACAACCCCTTTGAGCTCTTTCATCAGGGCCACAGCCTCCTCCGCCCCCCTTTAATCAGTTAAAAGGGCTCAATTGAGTGACCACAACACCTTCAGCTCTCTCCACAGGACCACAGGCTCCTACTGAGCCACAGGACTTTCCACAGTGCCACAAGCCCCTCTAGCTCTCTCCACAGGCAATCATGTTGCATGTTTTTTACTGCAAAGGACTTCATAGGCCAAAATCTTACTCCAGAGCCTTCCACAGGCCCCTCCAGCCGGCTCCACATGGCCTTTTCCTCAGGCCACAACTCCCTCCAGCTCTCTTTACATCGCCACATGCCCCTCTGCGGGGCCACAGACCCCTATACAGGGTCACTGGCCTTTCCACAGGGCCTCAACCCCTTCAGCTGTCTCCACAGGACCACAGGCTTTTCCACAGCCCACAACTCCTTCCAGCTCTCAGCACAGGGCCACAGCCCTTTCCACAAGGCTAAAGGGCCTATCCATAGGGCCACATACCTTTCCACAGGGCCACAACACCCTCCAGCTCTCTTTACAGGGCCATAGCTCACGTCCACAGGGCCAAATGCACTTTCCACACGGCCACAACTCCCAACAGCTCTCTCCACAGAGTCACAGGGCCCGTCTGCAGGGCACAAGCCCCCTCTTCAAGGCCAAAAGGCCTTTCTACATGGCCATAGTCATTTCCATAGGGCACGAGCCCCTCCAGCTCTCTCCACAGGGCAACAGACCCCTATACAGGATCACAGGCCTTTCCACAGGGCCACAACACCTTCAGCTCTCTCCACAGGACCACAGGCTCCTACTGGGCCACAGGCCTTTCCACAGTGCCACAAGCCCCTCCAGCTCTCTCCACAGGCAATCATGTTGCATGTTGTTTACTGCAAAGGACTTCATAGGCTCAAATCTTACTCCAGAGCCTTCCACAAGCCTCTCCAGCCCGCTCCACATGGCCTTTTCCTCAGGCCACAACTCCCTCCAGCTCTCTTTACATCGCCACATGCCCCTCTGCGGGGCCACAGACCCCTATACAGGGTCACAGGCCTTTCCACAGGGCCTCAACCCCTTCAGCTGTCTCCACAGGACCACAGGCTTTTCCACAGCCCACAACTCCTTCCAGCTCTCACCACAGGGCCACAGCCCTTTCCACAAGGCTAAAGGGCCTATCCATAGGGCCACATACCTTTCCACAGGGCCACAACACCCTCCAGCTCTCTCCACAGGACAAGAAGCTCTCTTTACAGGGCCATACCTCACCTCCACAGGGCCAAATGCACTTTCCACACGGCCACAACTCCCAACAGCTCTCTCCACAGAGTCACAGGGCCCGTCTGCAGGGCACAAGCCCCCTCTTCAAGGCCAAAAGGCCTTTCTACATGGCCATAGTCATTTCCATAGGGCACGAGCCCCTCCAGCTCTCTCCACAGGGCAACAGACCCCTATACAGGATCACAGGCCTTTCCACAGGGCCACAACACCTTCAGCTCTCTCCACAGGACCACAGGCTCCTACTGGGCCACAGGCCTTTCTACAGTGCCACAAGCCCCTCCAGCTCTCTCCACAGGCAATCATGTTGCATGTTGTTTACTGCAAAGGACTTCATAGGCTCAAATCTTACTCCAGAGCCTTCCACAGGCCTCTCCAGCCCGCTCCACATGGCCTTTTCCTCAGGCCACAACTCCCTCCAGCTCTCTTTACATCGCCACATGCCCCTCTGCGGGGCCACAGACCCCTATACAGGGTCACAGGCCTTTCCACAGGGCCTCAACCCCTTCAGCTGTCTCCACAGGACCACAGGCTTTTCCACAGCCCACAACTCCTTCCAGCTCTCACCACAGGGCCACAGCCCTTTCCACAAGGCTAAAGGGCCTATCCATAGGGCCACAGACCTTTCCACAGGGCCACAACACCCTCCAGCTCTCTCCACAGGACAAGAAGCTTTCTTTACAGGGCCATAGCTCACCTCCACAGGGCCAAATGCACTTTCCACACGGCCACAACTCCCAACAGCCCTCTCAACAGAGTCACAGGGCCCGTCTGCAGGGCACAAGCCCCTCTTCAAGGCCAAAAGGCCTTTCTACATGGCCATAGTCATTCCCATAGGGCACGAGCACCTCCAGCTCTCTCCACAGGGCAACGGACCCCTGTACAGGGTCACAGTCCTTTCCACAGGGCCACAACAGCTTCAGCTCTCTCCACAGGCAATCATGTTGCATGTTGTTTACTGCAGAGGACTTCATAGGCCCAAACCTTACTCCAGAGCCTTCAACAGGCCCCTCCAGCCCGCTCCACATGGCCTTTTCCTCAGGCCACAACTCCCTCCAGCTCTCTTTACATCGCCACATGCCCCTCTGCGGGGCCACAGACCCCTATACAGGGTCACATGCCTTTCCACAGGGCCTCAACCCCTTCAGCTCTCTCCCCAGGACCACTGCCTCCTTCTGCCGGGCTACAAGCCTTTCCACAGGGCCACAATCCCCTCCAACTCTTCTCCACAGGACAACAAGCTCTCTTTACCGGGCCATAGCTCCCCTCCACATGCACTTTCTGCATGGACACAGCCCCCTTTAGCTCTCTCCACAGAGACACAAGGCCCGTCTGCAGGGCACAAGCCCCCTCTTCAAGGCCAAAAGGCCTTTCTACATGGCCATAGTCATTTCCATAGGGCACGAGCCCCTCCAGCTCTCTCCACAGGGCAACGGACCGCTATACAGGGTCACAGGCCTTTCCACAGGGCCACAACACCTTCAGCTCTTCCACAGGACCACAGGCTCCAGCCCGGCCACAGGCCTTTCCACAGTGCTACAAGTCCCTCCAGCTCTCTCCACAGGCAATCATGTTTCATGTTGTTTACCGCAAAAGGTCTTCATAGGCCCAAATCTTACTTCAGACCCTTCCACAGGCCCCTCCAGCCCGCTCCACATGGCCTTTTCCGCAGGCCACAACTCCCTCCAGCTCTCTTTACATCGCCACATGCCCCTCTGCGGGGCCACAGACCCCTATACAGGGTCACAGGCCTTTCCACAGGGCCTCAACCCTTTCAGCTGTCTCCACAGGACCACAGGCTTTTCCACAGCCCACAACTCCTTCCACCTCTCACCACAGGGCCACAGCCCCTTCCACAAGGCCAAAGGGCCTATCCATAGGGCCACAAACCTTTCCACATGGCCACAACACCCTCCAGCTCTCTCCACAGGACAAGAAGCTCTCTTTACAGGGCCATAGCTCACCTCCACAGGGCCAAATGCACTTTCCACACGGCCACAACTCCCAACAGCCCTCTCCACAGAGTCACAGGGCCCGTCTGCAGGGCACAAGCCCCCTCTTCAAAGCCAAAAGGCCTTTCTGCATGGCCATAGTCATTTCCATAGGGCACGAGCCCCTCAAGCTCTCTCCACAGGGCAACGGACCGCTATACAGGGTCACAGGCCTTTCCACAGGGCCACAACACCTTCAGCTCTCTCCACAGGACCACAGGCTACTACAGGGCCACAGGTCTTTCCACAGTGCCACAAGCACCATCCAGCTCTCTCCACAGGCAATCATGTTGCACTTTTGCAACAAGAGTCAATTTTTGTTGCAGTTCGGCAACATTGGAGTCAACCCTGTTGCAAATCGGACACGGAGCTTGAAAATTTAGATGTTTACTGCAAAGGACTTCATAGGCCCCCATCTTACTCCAGAGCCTTCCACAGGCCCCTCCAGCACGCTCTACATGGCCTTTTCCACAGGCCACAACTCCATCCAGCTCTCTTTACATCGCCACATGCCCCTCTGCGGGGCAACAGACCCCTATACAGGGTCACAGGCCTCTCCACAGGGCCTCAACCCCTTCAGCTCTCTCCACAGGACCACTGGCTCCTTCTGCCGGGCCACAAGCCTTTCCACAGGGCCACAATCCCCTCCAATTCCACAGGACAACAGGCTCTCTTTACAGGGCCATAGCTCCCCTCCACAGGGCCAAATGCACTTTCCACATGGCCACAACCCCCTCCAGCTCTTTACACAGAGTCATGGGGCCCGTCTGCAGGGCACAAGCCCCTTCATCAAGGCCAAGGGGCCTTTCTACTGGGCCACTGGCCTTTAAATAGTGCCACAACCTCCTCTGGCTCTCTCAAGAGGGCCACAGGCTCCTTCTACAGGGCAAGGGCCCCCTCCACAAGGCCAAAGGCCCTTTGCAAAGGGCCATATGTCCATTCCACAGGGCCATAGTCATTTCCATAGGGCCATAACCCCCCTCAAGCTCTCTCCACAGAACCGCAGGCTCCTTCTACAGGTTTACAGGCATATACACAGGGCCACATCCGCCTTCACCTCTCTCCACAAGGCGACAGGGCCCTTTCACTGTGTCATAGGCCTTTCCATAAGGCCACAACCCCCTCTGTCTCTCTCAAAAAGGACAGAGGCTCCCTTTACAAGGCAACAGCCCCCTCCACAAGGCCAAAGGCCTTTTTCAAAGGGCCACAGGTCCCTTTCGCAGGGCCATAGGCATTTCCCCAAGGCAATAACCCCCTCCAGCTCTCTCCACAGGACCACAGGCTCCTTCTACAAGATTACAACCCCTTTGAGCTCCTTCATCAGGGCCACAGCCTCCTCCGCCCCCCTTTAATCAGTTAAAAGGGCTCAATTGAGTGACCACAACACCTTCAGCTCTCTCCACAGGACCACAGGCTCCTACTGGGCCACAGGCCTTTCCACAATGCCACAAGCCCCTCTAGCTCTCTCCACAGGCAATCATGTTGCATGTTTTTTACTGCAAAGGACTTCATAGGCCCAAATCTTACTCCAGAGCCTTCCACAGGCCCCTCCAGCCGGCTCCACATGGCCTTTTCCTCAGGCCACAACTCCCTCCAGCTCTCTTTACATCGCCACATGCCCCTCTGCGGGGCCACAGACCCCTATACAGGTTCACAGGCCTTTCCACAGGGCCTCAACCCCTTCAGCTCTCTCCACAGGACCACAGGCTTTTCCACAGCCCACAACTCCTTCCAGCTCTCACCACAGGGCCACAGCCCCTTCCACAAGGCTAAAGGGCCTATCCATAGGGCCACAGACCTTTCCACAGGGCCACAACACGCTCCAGCTCTCTCCACAGGGCAAGAAGCTCTCTTTACAGGGCCATAGCTCACCTCCACAGGGCCAAATGCACTTTCCACACGGCCACAACTCCCAACAGCCCTCTCAACAGAGTCACAGGGCCCGTCTGCAGGGCACAAGCCCCTCTTCAAGGCCAAAAGGCCTTTCTACATGGCCATAGTCATTCCCATAGGGCACGAGCACCTCCAGCTCTCTCCACAGGGCAACGGACCCCTGTACAGGGTCACAGTCCTTTCCACAGGGCCACAACAGCTTCAGCTCTCTCCACAGGCAATCATGTTGCATGTTGTTTACTGCAGAGGACTTCATAGGCCCAAACCTTACTCCAGAGCCTTCAACAGGCCCCTCCAGCCCGCTCCACATGGCCTTTTCCTCAGGCCACAACTCCCTCCAGCTCTCTTTACATCGCCACATGCCCCTCTGCGGGGCCACAGACCCCTATACAGGGTCACATGCCTTTCCACAGGGCCTCAACCCCTTCAGCTCTCTCCCCAGGACCACTGCCTCCTTCTGCCGGGCTACAAGCCTTTCCACAGGGCCACAATCCCCTCCAACTCTTCTCCACAGGACAACAAGCTCTCTTTACCGGGCCATAGCTCCCCTCCACATGCACTTTCTGCATGGACACAGCCCCCTTTAGCTCTCTCCACAGAGACACAAGGCCCGTCTGCAGGGCACAAGCCCCCTCTTCAAGGCCAAAAGGCCTTTCTACATGGCCATAGTCATTTCCATAGGGCACGAGCCCCTCCAGCTCTCTCCACAGGGCAACGGACCGCTATACAGGGTCACAGGCCTTTCCACAGGGCCACAACACCTTCAGCTCTTCCACAGGACCACAGGCTCCAGCCCGGCCACAGGCCTTTCCACAGTGCTACAAGTCCCTCCAGCTCTCTCCACAGGCAATCATGTTTCATGTTGTTTACCGCAAAAGGTCTTCATAGGCCCAAATCTTACTTCAGACCCTTCCACAGGCCCCTCCAGCCCGCTCCACATGGCCTTTTCCGCAGGCCACAACTCCCTCCAGCTCTCTTTACATCGCCACATGCCCCTCTGCGGGGCCACAGACCCTTATACAGGGTCACAGGCCTTTCCACAGGGCCTCAACCCCTTCAGCTGTCTCCACAGGACCACAGGCTTTTCCACAGCCCACAACTCCTTCCACCTCTCACCACAGGGCCACAGCCCCTTCCACAAGGCTAAAGGGCCTATTCATAGGGCCACAGACCTTTCCACAGGGCCACAACACCCTCCAGCTCTCTCCACAGGACAAGAAGCTCTCTTTACAGGGCCATAGCTCACCTCCACAGGGCCAAATGCACTTTCCACACGGCCACAACTCCCAACAGCCCTCTCCACAGTGTCACAGGGCCCGTCTGCAGGGCACAAGCCCCCTCTTCAAAGCCAAAAGGCCTTTCTACATGGCCATAGTCATTCCCATAGGGCACGAGCACCTCCAGCTCTCTCCACAGGGCAACGGACCCCTGTACAGGGTCACAGGCCTTTCCACAGGGCCACAAAACCTTCAGCTCTCTCCACAGGCAATCATGTTGCATGTTGTTTACTGCAGAGGACTTCATAGGCCCAAATCTTACTCCAGAGCCTTCCACAGGCCCCTCCAGCCCACTCCACATGGCCTTTTCCTCAGGCCACAACTCCCTCCAGCTCTCTTTACATCGCCACATGCCCCTCTGCGGGGCCACAGACCCCTATACAGCGTCACATGCCTTTCCACAGGGCCTCAACCTCTTCAGCTCTCTCCACAGGACCACTGCCTCCTTCTGCCGGGCTACAAGCCTTTCCACAGGGCCACAATCCCCTCCAACTCTTCTCCACAGGACAACAAGCTCTCTTTACCGGGCCATAGCTCCCCTCCACATGCACTTTCTGCATGGACACAGCCCCCTTTAGCTCTCTCCACAGAGACACAAGGCCCGTCTGCAGGGCACAAGCCCCCTCTTCAAGGCCAAAAGGCCTTTCTACATGGCCATAGTCATTTCCATAGGGCACGAGCCCCTCCAGCTCTCTCCACAGGGCAACGGACCCCTATACAGGGTCACAGGCCTTTCCACAGGGCCACAACACCTTCAGCTCTCTCCACAGGACCACAGGCTCCTACTGGGCCACAGGCCTTTCCACAATGCCACAAGCCCCTCCAGCTCTCTCCACAGGCAATCATGTTGCATGGTGTTTACTGCAAAGGACTTCATAGGCCCAAATATTACTCCAGAGCCTTCCACAGGCCTTTCCAGCCAGCTCCACATGGCCTTTTCCTCAGGCCACAACTCCCTCCAGCTCTCTTTACATCGCCACATGCCCCTCTGCGGGGCCACAGACCCCTATACAGGGTCACAGGCCTTTCCACAGGGCCTGAACCCCTTCAGCTGTCTCCACAGGACCACAGGCTTTTCCACAGCCCACAACTCCTTCCACCTCTCACCACAGGGCCACAGCTCCTTCCACAAGGCCAAAGGGCCTATCCATAGGGCCACAGACCTTTCCACATGGCCACAACACCCTTCAGCTCTCTCCACAGGACAAGAAGCTCTCTTTACAGGGCCATAGCTCACCTCCACAGGGCCAAATGCACTTTCCACACGGCCACAACTCCCAACAGCCCTCTCCACAGTGTCACAGGGCCCGTCTGCAGGGCACAAGCCCCCTCTTCAAAGCCAAAAGGCCTTTCTGCATGGCCATAGTCATTTCCATAGGGCACGAGCCCCTCCAGCTCTCTCCACAGGGCAACGGACCGCTATACAGGGTCACAGGCCTTTCCACAGGGCCACAACACCTTCAGCTCTCTCCACAGGACCACAGGCTCCTACCCGGCCACAGGCTTTTACACAGTGCTACAAGTCCCTCTAGCTCTCTCCACAGGCAATCATGTTGCATGTTGTTTACCGAAAAAAGGACTTCATAGGCCCAAATCTTACTTCAGACCCTTCCACAGGCCCCTCCAGCCCGCTCCACATGGCCTTTTCCGCAGGCCACAACTCCCTCCAGCTCTCTTTACATCGCCACATGCCCCTCTGCGGGGCCACAGACCCCTATACAGGGTCACAGGCCTTTCCACAGGGCCTCAACCCCTTCAGCTCTCTCCACAGGACCACTGGCTCCTTCTGCCGGGCCACAAGCATTTCCACAGGGCCACGATCCCCTCCAACTCTTCTCCACAGGACAACAAGCTCTCTTTACAGAGCGATAGCTCCCCTCCACAGGGCCAAATGCACTTTCTGCACGGCCACAGCCCCCTTTAGCTCTCTCCACAGAGACACAGGGCCCGTCTGCAGGACACAAGCCCCCTCTTCAAGGCCAAAGGGCCTTTCTACATGGCCATAGTCATTTCCATAGGGCACAAGCCCCTCCAGCTCTCTCCACAGGGCAACGGACCCCTATACAGGGTCACAGGCCTTTCCACAGGGCCACAACACCTTCAGCTCTCTCCACAGGACCACAGGCTACTACCGGGCCACAGGTCTTTCCACAGTGCCACAAGCACCATCCAGCTCTCTCCACAGGCAATCATGTTGCACTTTTGCAACAAGAGTCAATTTTTGTTGCAGTTCGGCAACATTGGAGTCAACCCTGTTGCAAATCGGACACGGAGCTTGAAAATTTAGATGTTTACTGCAAAGGACTTCATAGGCCCCCATCTTACTCCAGAGCCTTCCACAGGCCCCTCCAGCACGCTCCACATGGCCTTTTCCACAGGCCACAACTCCATCCAGCTCTCTTTACATCGCCACATGCCCCTCTGCGGGGCAACAGACCCCTATACAGGGTCACAGGCCTCTCCACAGGGCCTCAACCCCTTCAGCTCTCTCCACAGGACCACTGGCTCCTTCTGCCGGGCCACAAGCCTTTCCACAGGGCCACAATCCCCTCCAATTCCACAGGACAACAGGCTCTCTTTACAGGGCCATAGCTCCCCTCCACAGGGCCAAATGCACTTTCCACATGGCCACAACCCCCTCCAGCTCTCTACACAGAGTCATGGGGCCCGTCTGCAGGGCACAAGCCCCCTCTTCAAAGCCAAAAGGCCTTTCTGCATGGCCATAGTCATTTCCATAGGGCACGAGCCCCTCCAGCTCTCTCCACAGGGCAACGGACCCCTATACAGGGTCACAGGCCTTTCCCCAGGGCCACAATCCCCTCCAACTCTTCTCCACACGACAACAAGCTCTCTTTACCGGGCCATAGCTCCCCTCCACAGGGCCAAATGCACTTTCTGCATGGCCACAGCCCCCTTTAGCTCTCTCCACAGAGACACAAGGCCCGTCTGCAGGGCACAAGCCCCCTCTTCAAGGCCAAAAGGCCTTTCTACATGGCCATAGTCATTTCCATAGGGCACGAGCCCCTCCAGCTCTCTCCACAGGGCAACGGACCCCTATACAGGGTCACAGGCCTTTCCACAGGGCCACAACACTTTCAGCTCTCTCCACAGGACCACAGGCTCCTACTGGGCCACAGGCCTTTCCACAGTGCCACAAGCCCCTCCAGCTCTCTCCACAGGCAATCATGTTGCATGTTGTTTACTGCAAAGGACTTCATAGGCCCAAATCTTACTCCAGAGCCTTCCACAGGCCTTTCCAGCCCACTCCACATGGCCTTTTCCTCAGGCCACAACTCCCTCCAGCTCTCTTTACATCGCCACATGCCCCTCTGCGGGGCCACAGACCCCTATACAGGGTCACAGGCCTTTCCACAGGGCCTCAACCCCTTCAGCTGTCTCCACAGGACCACAGGCTTTTCCACAGCCCACAACTCCTTCCACCTCTCACCACAGGGCCACAGCCCCTTCCACAAGGCCAAAGGGCCTCTCCATAGGGCCACAAACCTTTCCACATGGCCACAACACCCTCCAGCTCTCTCCACAGGACAAGAAGCTCTCTTTACAGGGCCATAGCTCACCTCCACAGGGCCAAATGCACTTTCCACACAGCCACAACTCCCAACAGCCCTCTCCACAGAGTCACAGGGCCCGTCTGCAGGGCACAAGCCCCCTCTTCAAAGCCAAAAGGCCTTTCTGCATGGCCATAGTCATTTCCATAGGGCACGATCCCCTCAAGCTCTCTCCACAGGGCAACGGACCGCTATACAGGGTCACAGGCCTTTCCACAGGGCCACAACACCTTCAGCTCTCTCCACAGGACCACAGGCTCCTACCCGGCCACAGGCTTTTCCACAGTGCTACAAGTCCCTCTAGCTCTCTCCACAGGCAATCATGTTGCATGTTGTTTACCGAAAAAAGGACTTCATAGGCCCAAATCTTACTTCAGACCCTTCCACAGGCCCCTCCAGCCCGCTCCACATGGCCTTTTCCGCAGGCCACAACTCCCTCCAGCTCTCTTTACATTGCCACATGCCCCTCTGCGGGGCCACAGACCCCTATACAGGGTCACAGGCCTTTCCACAGGGCCTCAACCCCTTCAGCTGTCTCCACAGGACCACAGGCTCCTACTGGGCCACAGGCCTTTCCACAGTGCCACAAGCCCCTCCAACTCTTCTCCACAGGACAACAAGCTCTCTTTACCGGGCCATAGCTCCCATCAACAGGGCGATATGCACTTTCTGCACCGCCACTGCCCCCTTTAGCTCTCTCCACAGAGACACAAGGCCTGTCTGCAGGGCACAAGCCCCCTCTTCAAGGCCAGAAGGCCTGTCTACATGGCCATAGTCATTTCCATAGGGCACGAGCCCCTACAGCTCTCTCCACAGGGCAACGGACCCCTATACAGGGTCACAGGCCTTTCCACAGGGCCTCAACCCCTTCAGCTCTCTCCACAGGACCACTGGCTCCTTCTGCCAGGCCACAAGCATTTCCACAGGGCCACAATCCCCTCAAACTCTTCTCCACATGACAACAAGCTGACTTTACAGGGACATAGCTCCCTTCCTCATAGCCAGCCATCATGGTGTTTGTGTTATTAAAGAAAAAAAAAATTTGAGGGCTGGCTAGAGGCAGCCGTGGACACACGATAGCCAGCCCTCATGGTGTTTGTGTTATTAAAGAAAAAAAAATTTGGGGGTTGGCTAGAGGCAGCCGTGGACACACGATAGCCAGCCCTCATGGTGTTTGTGTTATTAAAGAAAAATAAATTGGGGAGCTGGCTAGAGGCAGCCGTGGACACACGATAGCCAGGCCTCATGGTGCTTGTTTTATTAAAGAAAAAAAAAATTGGGGGGCTGGCTAGAGGTAGCCGTGGATACACGATAGCCAGCCCTCATGGTGTTTGTGTTATTAAGGAAAAAAAAAAATTGGAGGGCTGGCTAGAGGCAGCCGTGAACACACGATAGCCAGCCCTCATGGTGTTTGTGTTATTAAAGAAAAAAAAAAAAATTGGGGGGCTGGCTAGAGGCAGCCGTGAACACACGATAGCCAGCCCTCATGGTGTTTGTGTTATTAAAGAAAAAAAAAAAATTGGGGGGCTGGCTAGAGGCAGCCATGGACACATGATAGCCAGCCCTCATGGTGTTTGTGTTATTAAAGAAAAAAAAAATTGGGGGGCTGGCTAGAGGCAGCCGTGGATACACGATAGCCAGCCCTCATGGTGTTTGTGTTATTAAAGAAAAAAAAATTTGGGGGTTGGCTAGAGGCAGCCGTGGACACACGATAGCCAGCCCTCATGGTGTTTGTGTTATTAAAGAAAAAAAAAATTGTGGGGCTGGCTAGAGGCAGCCGTGAACACACGATAGCCAGCCCTCATGGTGTTTGTGTTATTAAAGAAAAAAAAAAAATTGGGGGGCTGGCTAGAGGCAGCCGTGGACACACGATAGCCAGCCCTCATGGTGTTTGTGTTATTAAAGAAAAAAAAAATTGGGGGGCTGGCTAGAGGCAGCCGTGGACACGCGATGGCCAGCCCTCATGGTGTTTGTGTTATTAAAGAAAAAAAAAATTGGGGGGCTGGCTAGAGGCAGCCGTGAACACACGATAGCCAGCCCTCATGGTGTTTGTGTTATTAAAGAAAAAAAAAATTGGGGGGCTGGCTAGAGGCAGCCGTGGACACACGATAGCCAGCCCTCATGGTGCTTGTGTTATTAAAGAAAAAAAAAATTGGGGGGCTGGCTAGAGGTAGCCGTGGATACACGATAGCCAGCCCTCATGGTGTTTGTGTTATTAAAGAAAAAAAAAAATTGGGGGGCTGGCTAGAGGCAGCCGTGAACACACGATAGCCAGCCCTCATGGTGTTTGTGTTATTAAAGAAAAAAAAAATTGGGGGGCTGGCTAGAGGCAGCCGTGGACACACGATAGCCAGCCCTCATGATGTTTGTGTTATTAAAGAAAAAAAAAATTATGGGGCTGGCTAGAGGCAGCCGTGAACACACGATAGCCAGCCCTCATGGTGTTTGTGTTATTAAAGAAAAAAAATATTTGGGGAGCTGGCTAGAGGCAGCCGTGGACACACGATAGCCAGCCCTCATGGTGTTTGTGTTATTAAAGAAAAAAAAAATTGGGGGGCTGGCTAGAGGCAGCCGTGAACACACGATAGCCAGCTCTCATGGTGTTTGTGTTATTAAAGAAAAAAAAAATTGGGGGGCTGGCTACAGGCAGCCGTGGACACATGATAGCGAGCCCTCATGGTGTTTGTGTTATTAAAGAAAAAAAAAATTGGGGGGCTGGCTAGAGGCAGCCGTGGACAACCGATAGCCAGCCCTCATGGTGTTTGTGTTATTAAAGAAAAAAAAAAAATTGGGGGGCTGGCTAGAGGCAGCCTTGAACACACGATAGCCAGCCCTCATGGTGTTTGTGTTATTAAAGAAAAAAAAAATTGGGGGGCTGGCTAGAGGCAGCCGTGGACACAGGATAGCCAGCCCTCATGGTGTTTGTGTTATTAAAGAAAAAAAAAATTGGGGGGCTGGCTAGAGGCAGCCGTGGACACACGATAGCCAGCCCTCATGGTGTTTGTGTTATTAAAGAAAAAAAAAATTGGGGGGCTGGCTAGAGGCAGCCGTGAACACACGATAGCCAGCCCTCATGGTGTTTGTGTTATTAAAGAAAAAAAAAATTTAGGGGGCTGGCTAGAGGCAGCCGTGGACACACGATAGCCAGCCCTCATGGTGTTTGTGTTATTAAAGAAAAAAAAAATTGGGGGGCTGGCTAGAGGCAGCCGTGAACACACGATAGCCAGCCCTCATGGTGTTTGTGTTATTAAAGAAAAAAAAAATTGGGGGGCTGGCTAGAGGCAGCCGTGGACACATGATAGCCAGCCCTCATGGTGTTTGTGTTATTAAAGAAAAAAAAAATTTAGGGGGCTGGCTAGAGGCAGCCGTGGACACACGATAGCCAGCCCTCATGGTGTTTGTGTTATTAAAGAAAAAAAAAATTGGGGGGCTGGCTAGAGGCAGCCGTGAACACACGATAGCCAGCCCTCATGGTGTTTGTGTTATTAAAGAAAAAAAAAATTGGGGGGCTGGCTAGAGGCAGCCGTGGACACACGATAGCCAGCCCTCATGGTGTTTGTGTTATTAAAGAAAAAAAAAATTGTGGGGCTGGCTAGAGGCAGCCGTGAACACACGATAGCCAGCCCTCATGGTGTTTGTGTTATTAAAGAAAAAAAAAAAATTGGGGGGCTGGCTAGAGGCAGCCGTGGACACACGATAGCCAGCCCTCATGGTGTTTGTGTTATTAAAGAAAAAAAAAATTGGGGGGCTGGCTAGAGGCAGCCGTGGACACGCGATAGCCAGCCCTCATGGTGTTTGTGTTATTAAAGAAAAAAAAAATTGGGGGGCTGGCTAGAGGCAGCCGTGAACACACGATAGCCAGCCCTCATGGTGTTTGTGTTATTAAAGAAAAAAAAAATTGGGGGGCTGGCTAGAGGCAGCCGTGGACACACGATAGCCAGCCCTCATGGTGCTTGTGTTATTAAAGAAAAAAAAAATTGGGGGGCTGGCTAGAGGTAGCCGTGGATACACGATAGCCAGCCCTCATGGTGTTTGTGTTATTAAAGAAAAAAAAAATTGGGGGGCTGGCTAGAGGCAGCCGTGGACACACGATAGCCAGCCCTCATGATGTTTGTGTTATTAAAGAAAAAAAAAATTATGGGGCTGGCTAGAGGCAGCCGTGAACACACGATAGCCAGCCCTCATGGTGTTTGTGTTATTAAAGAAAAAAAATATTTGGGGGGCTGGCTAGAGGCAGCCGTGGACACACGATAGCCAGCCCTCATGGTGTTTGTGTTATTAAAGAAAAAAAAAATTGGGGGGCTGGCTAGAGGCAGCCGTGAACACACGATAGCCAGCCCTCATGGTGTTTGTGTTATTAAAGAAAAAAAAAATTGGGGGGCTGGCTAGAGGCAGCCGTGGACACATGATAGCGAGCCCTCATGGTGTTTGTGTTATTAAAGAAAAAAAAAATTGGGGGGCTGGCTAGAGGCAGCCGTGGACAACCGATAGCCAGCCCTCATGGTGTTTGTGTTATTAAAGAAAAAAAAAATTGGGGGGCTGGCTAGAGGCAGCCGTGGACACACGATAGCCAGCCCTCATGGTGCTTGTGTTATTAAAGAAAAAAAAAATTGGGGGGCTGGCTAGAGGTAGCCGTGGATACACGATAGCCAGCCCTCATGGTGTTTGTGTTATTAAAGAAAAAAAAAAATTGGGGGGCTGGCTAGAGGCAGCCGTGAACACACGATAGCCAGCCCTCATGGTGTTTGTGTTATTAAAGAAAAAAAAAATTGGGGGGCTGGCTAGAGGCAGCCGTGGACACACGATAGCCAGCCCTCATGATGTTTGTGTTATTAAAGAAAAAAAAAATTATGGGGCTGGCTAGAGGCAGCCGTGAACACACGATAGCCAGCCCTCATGGTGTTTGTGTTATTAAAGAAAAAAAATATTTGGGGGGCTGGCTAGAGGCAGCCGTGGACACACGATAGCCAGCCCTCATGGTGTTTGTGTTATTAAAGAAAAAAAAAATTGGGGGGCTGGCTAGAGGCAGCCGTGAACACACGATAGCCAGCCCTCATGGTGTTTGTGTTATTAAAGAAAAAAAAAATTGGGGGGCTGGCTAGAGGCAGCCGTGGACACATGATAGCGAGCCCTCATGGTGTTTGTGTTATTAAAGAAAAAAAAAATTGGGGGGCTGGCTAGAGGCAGCCGTGGACAACCGATAGCCAGCCCTCATGGTGTTTGTGTTATTAAAGAAAAAAAAAAAATTGGGGGGCTGGCTAGAGGCAGCCTTGAACACACGATAGCCAGCCCTCATGGTGTTTGTGTTATTAAAGAAAAAAAAATTGGGGGGCTGGCTAGAGGCAGCCGTGGACACACGATAGCCAGCCCTCATGGTGTTTGTGTTATTAAAGAAAAAAAAAATTGGGGGGCTGGCTAGAGGCAGCCGTGGACACACGATAGCCAGCCCTCATGGTGTTTGTGTTATTAAAGAAAAAAAAAATTGGGGGGCTGGCTAGAGGCAGCCGTGAACACACGATAGCCAGCCCTCATGGTGTTTGTGTTATTAAAGAAAAAAAAAATTTAGGGGGCTGGCTAGAGGCAGCCGTGGACACACGATAGCCAGCCCTCATGGTGTTTGTGTTATTAAAGAAAAAAAAAATTGGGGGGCTGGCTAGAGGCAGCCGTGAACACACGATAGCCAGCCCTCATGGTGTTTGTGTTATTAAAGAAAAAAAAAATTGGGGGGCTGGCTAGAGGCAGCCGTGGACACATGATAGCCAGCCCTCATGGTGTTTGTGTTATTAAAGAAAAAAAAAATTTAGGGGGCTGGCTAGAGGCAGCCGTGGACACACGATAGCCAGCCCTCATGGTGTTTGTGTTATTAAAGAAAAAAAAAATTGGGGGGCTGGCTAGAGGCAGCCGTGAACACACGATAGCCAGCCCTCATGGTGTTTGTGTTATTAAAGAAAAAAAAAATTGGGGGGCTGGCTAGAGGCAGCCGTGGACACATGATAGCCAGCCCTCATGGTGTTTGTGTTATTAAAGAAAAAAAAAATTGGGGGGCTGGCTAGAGGCAGCCGTGAACACACGATAGCCAGCCCTCATGGTGTTTGTGTTATTAAAGAAAAAAAAAATTGGGGGGCTGGCTAGAGGCAGCCGTGGACACATGATAGCCAGCCCTCATGGTGTTTGTGTTATTAAAGAAAAAAAAAATTGGGGGGCTGGCTAGAGGCAGCCGTGAACACACGATAGCCAGCCCCCATGGTGTTTGTGTTATTAAAGAAAAAAAAAATTGGGGGGCTGGCTAGAGGCAGCCGTGGACACATGATAGCCAGCCCTCATGGTGTTTGTGTTATTAAAGAAAAAAAAAATTGGGGGGCTGGCTAGAGGCAGCCGTGAACACACGATAGCCAGCCCTCATGGTGTTTGTGTTATTAAAGAAAAAAAAAATTGGGGGGCTGGCTAGAGGCAGCCGTGGACACATGATAGCCAGCCCTCATGGTGTTTGTGTTATTAAAGAAAAAAAAAATTTAGGGGGCTGGCTAGAGGCAGCCGTGGACACACGATAGCCAGCCCTCATGGTGTTTGTGTTATTAAAGAAAAAAAAAATTGGGGGGCTGGCTAGAGGCAGCCGTGAACACACGATAGCCAGCCCTCATGGTGTTTGTGTTATTAAAGAAAAAAAAAATTGGGGGGCTGGCTAGAGGCAGCCGTGGACACATGATAGCCAGCCCTCATGGTGTTTGTGTTATTAAAGAAAAAAAAAATTGGGGGGCTGGCTAGAGGCAGCCGTGAACACACGATAGCCAGCCCTCATGGTGTTTGTGTTATTAAAGAAAAAAAAAATTGGGGGGCTGGCTAGAGGCAGCCGTGGACACATGATAGCCAGCCCTCATGGTGTTTGTGTTATTAAAGAAAAAAAAAATTGGGGGGCTGGCTAGAGGCAGCCGTGAACACACGATAGCCAGCCCTCATGGTGTTTGTGTTATTAAAGAAAAAAAAAATTGGGGGGCTGGCTAGAGGCAGCCGTGGACACATGATAGCCAGCCCTCATGGTGTTTGTGTTATTAAAGAAAAAAAAAATTTAGGGGGCTGGCTAGAGGCAGCCGTGGACACACGATAGCCAGCCCTCATGGTGTTTGTGTTATTAAAGAAAAAAAAAATTTAGGGGGCTGGCTAGAGGCAGCCGTGGACACACGATAGCCAGCCCTCATGGTGTTTGTGTTATTAAAGAAAAAAAAAATTGGGGGGCTGGCTAGAGGCAGCCGTGAACACACGATAGCCAGCCCTCATGGTGTTTGTGTTATTAAAGAAAAAAAAAATTGGGGGGCTGGCTAGAGGCAGCCGTGGACACATGATAGCCAGCCCTCATGGTGTTTGTGTTATTAAAGAAAAAAAAAATTGGGGGGCTGGCTAGAGGCAGCCGTGAACACACGATAGCCAGCCCTCATGGTGTTTGTGTTATTAAAGAAAAAAAAAATTGGGGGGCTGGCTAGAGGCAGCCGTGGACACATGATAGCCAGCCCTCATGGTGTTTGTGTTATTAAAGAAAAAAAAAATTGGGGGGCTGGCTAGAGGCAGCCGTGAACACACGATAGCCAGCCCTCATGGTGTTTGTGTTATTAAAGAAAAAAAAAATTGGGGGGCTGGCTAGAGGCAGCCGTGGACACATGATAGCCAGCCCTCATGGTGTTTGTGTTATTAAAGAAAAAAAAAATTTAGGGGGCTGGCTAGAGGCAGCCGTGGACACACGATAGCCAGCCCTCATGGTGTTTGTGTTATTAAAGAAAAAAAAAATTGGGGGGCTGGCTAGAGGCAGCCGTGAACAAAATGCTTCATTTCTGCATCGTGGTTACATAGCCTTAGTGTTATTAAAGCAAAAAAAATTTGAGAGTTGGCTATATACATTATATGCCCAATATGAGGGCTGGATGCAGGTAATCCAGGACAACCAGCAGCCAGCTCTCATGCTTGCGTGCACATTAGAAAGAGAAACATTGCCATCTGGTGTTTTTACAATCCTACAATAAAAAATTAAAAAGTTGGACAACATTGCCACCCGGTGGAGTTTCCTCAGAACACACAATGTCAACAAAAAAGTCAATGAGGGCTGGCTATTGGTCAATGAGGTAAGTGAATTAGCCAACCCTAAAGTTACATTTTTTTGCATTTTTATTGCGTAGACCCCCTCAGGAGCGATATTTCAGGCCGCAGAGCGCGCAGTTTCGAGCAGAAATTTTGCCTTAACCCTGAAAAAAATTTAGCGCATCCCACCGCGTGCGTAAGCGTCCCAAATGCCAAAAAACAAATTTCCCCCATCAGTCCCTATATATTACTATAGTACAGAAGGTCATACTACCATATTGACTCTTTAGTCCAGTTCCAATGTATCAAGGTCAAGCCTGTTGCCCAAATGCAACAGATGTTGCATTCCGGCAACAAAAGTCGGCCATCTTGTGTCCCGTTTGCAACAAAAGGTCATCCTTTGTTGCCTTTCGGCAACATTTAAGGTCAAGCCTGTTGCAAACGGGACACGAAGCCTCTGATTTTGACCAAAGGTGCACCTCATCAATACTGAGCAAAGGGTGTGAATACTTATGCCCGTGTGATATTTCAGGTTTTCTTTTTTAATAAATTTGCAAAAATTTCTACATTTCTGTTTTTTTTCACTCAAGATGGGGTGCAGAGTGGACATTAATGAGAAAAAAATGAACTTTTTAGAATTCACCAAATGGCTGCAATGAAACAGAGTAAACAATTTAAAGGAGTCTGAATACTTTCCGTACCCACTAATTTTTTTAATTGTCAATAGGTAGCTCTCATTAAAGGCAATAAATCAATATCAAATAATTGTTAGCGAAAGTTCAGCAAAAGGAAGCAGCCACAAGTTTATTGCTACGGCTTGTGCTCAGTGTATTTCCATCATATGGTCCATGGGCATCGAGTACAGCAACACGCTGTCATTTCTGAAAGGCACTGTATGTACAGAAGCGTGAAATGACGTCAGGAATGAGTAATTCACAAATCATTCATTTACTGAGTAAAAGGCTCAATTCACAGAAATGAAGTATTTAATATAAACCATTCCAATATGGGTAACAGAAAGTAACAAATATTAGAAGTATCCTACAGCAGATACAGAGCTGAGTCGATGCGAAATGAACAATAGGAGTTAAATTGTACAAAAAAAAACAGATCAGATAATCTATCAACAGAACGGAGTTCAATCATTGTTACCTTCCAATCAGAAATAGAAAAAATGTGCTTCCTGGGGTCCAACAACCAACGTCTTCTATGTCAACTATTCTAAGAGACCTTAAAAGAGAGAAAGCGGAGAATTAGTAGGTACGGGCTTCATGAAAGCTTCTATGTCACAGTCAGATTGAGTAGAAGCACCCTTTTGAGCTAGTACAGCCGTGAGTCTTCTTGGGAATGATGCAACAAGTTTTTCACACCTGGATTTGGGGATCCACTGCCATTCTTCCTTGCAGATCCTCTCCAGTTCCGTCAGGTTGGATGGTGAACGTTGGTGGACAGCCATTTTCAGGTCTCTCCAGAGATGCTCAATTGGGTTTAGGTCAGGGCTTTGGCTGGGCCAGTCAAGAATGGTCACAGAGTTGTTCTGAAGCCACTCCTTTGTTATTTTAGCTGTGTGCTTAGGGTCATTGTCTTGTTGGACGGTGAACCTTCGGCCAAGCCTGAGGTCCAGAGCACTCTGGAAGAAGTTTTCATCCAGGATATCTCTGTACTTGACTGCATTCATGTTTCCTTCAATTGCAACCAGTTGTCCTGTCCCTGCAGCTGAAAAACACCCCCATAGCATGATGCTGCCTCCATCATGTTTCACTGTTGGGATTGTATTGGGCAGGTGATGAGCAGTGCCTGGTTTTCTCCACACATACCGCTTAGAATTATCATCAAAAAATTCTATCTTCGTCTCATCAGACCAGAGAATTTTATTTTTCATAGTCTGGGAGTCCTTCATGTGTTTTTGAGCAAACTCTATGCGGGCTTTCATATGTCTTGCACTGAGGAGAGACTTCCATTGGGCCACTCTGCCATAAAGGCCCGACTGGTGGAGAGCTGCAGTGATAGTTGACTTTGTGGAACTTTCTCCTATCTCCCTACTGCATCTCTGGAGCTCAGCCACAGTGATTTTGGGGTTCTTCTTTACCTCTCTCACCAAGGCTATTCTCCCACAATTGCTCAGTTTGGCTGGACAGCCAGGTCTAGGAAGACTTCTAGTGGTCCCAAACTTCTTCCATTTAAGGATTATGGAGGCCACTGTGCTCTTAGGACCCTTGAGTAATGCATAAATTCTTTTGTAACCTTGGCCAGATCTGTGCCTTGCCACAATTCTGTCTCTGAGCTCCTTGGGCAGTTCCTTTGAGCTCATGATTCTCATTTGGTCTGACATGCACTGTGAGCTTTGAGGTCTTATATAGACAGGTGTGTGCCTTTCCAAATCAAGTCCTATCAGTTTAATTAAACACAGCTGGACTCCAATGAAGGAGTAGAACCATCTCAAGGAGGATCACAAGGAAATGGACAGCATGTGACTTAAATATGAGTGTCTGAGCAAAGGGTCTGAATACTTATGACCATGTGATATTTCAGTTTTTGTTTTCTAAATAAATTTGCAAAAAATTTCTACATTTCTGTTTTAATCACACGCTGATGACCTATCTTATGAAAAGAGTCAAGTCCCAGACAACTGTCTTTTACTCTTTACTGCCATCTTCCCCATGTTTAGGGTGGATAGTGTAGGGCGCCCATTGTTCATACCCAGAATCTATGCCTGTTCCATGTGCAGGAGGTGTGAGTTGTATATATTACACAAAGGTCAACATTGGAGATGAACTCCAATCCTGACCGTTTTAACCCCTGTGATCAATAGTGACTTTATTAGTCAATAAAGACTCATTCAGACGTCCGTGGTAATCAGTCCATGCACGGACTTTCCCGACCCTAACGTGACTGCTTTATATATTTCTATGAAGCTGTAGACACTCCTGACCCGAGGGCATGTCATTCTGTACGGGGAGTTGGGGAGGAGCGTCAATGTTACTTTGTAACCGCACAGATTTATGTGTCATTTATGTCCATTTTATAGTATTGGGGTAATTCACCTGGGGGATCTAATAAATTCCAAATCATCAAATATTCTGAATTATTACATGTCCGTCATAAAGTATACAAACCTCCCTTGGATTGGTATAGAGAGCCCAAAAACAAGCTGCTAATTCAAAATGTTATCAGGGTAATTTCCTAATTTTCTGCTCAGTTTCTTGCTTCTGATCTTGTAAAATTCCCCATTCCATTGCTGATCTGTGCCAGATTATCTGGTTCATTAACCCTCGACTGGTGAGGTGGGGTTTATGTCACGCAACTGGTGAGGTGGGGTTTCCTATACCCCAGTGTTTAGAAATCTCTTATTTTTACAGAAAATGCGAAGATCACGTTTGTTTTAATCGTTTTCTTATTGGCGATTGATTGCATATGAGTGTAACAAATTTTTGACACCCACAAATGGATGGAAGCTAGTGAGACACCTATCCTCATACCAGCATTTTTCAATGAATGGCAGCCGAACAAAAATTCCCTGGGGTGTGGCAACCCCCACCTCACTAGTTGAGGGTTAAAGGGATTTTCCTTTAACCCGTTGGTGCAGCTGTTTTTTTTTTTTTTTTTTTGTAACTGTGCACTAGTCACCTTCCTTGGGTCCAGCACAGGGTCTCTGCCACTGCTCCCAGTGTCTGTTACTGTCCTTTGGCCTCACGTCGACAGCGCTGCAACCAATAACTGAGATCAGCAGCTTTGCCCGAGTTAACGGCACTACTTGCTCAGAGTCACTGAACTCACTGACTGGCTGCAGCGCTGTCAATGTGACAAATAGCTGACACTCTGCATTAGACCCAGAGAGGGTGAGTAAAGTATTGCTTTAAAAAAGAAAAGAAAATTGTATTAAAAAAACTGTAGTGTAATTCTTTAGCATCTTCTATAAGTGCAGCATAAATGACTCTAATGCTATGTCCGTAAAGGACAGCGGCCCAATCTAATCTATACACACCAGCACACACACAACACAAGGGAGTTTACAAAAATATTCTAATTGCACATTACGGAATAAACTACTTTACATACGTACTTTGTACTGATATAGTCACAATTAGGGTAATATTGCTTGACAACATATTTTAAAATATCTTAAAACAAAAATCAATTTCTGCATATAAATTACAGCCAAAATATGCAACACAAAATAAAAAAATAGATCATGATTTTATTATACTCGTCACAAAAATAAGCAATGATGGCATCAATAAATAAACCATAAATAATATATATAAAAAAAACACACAAAACCCTTTGCAATCAAGGAGAACTCCCAAAAGACCTGCGGCACCACCGTTGGGGTTTGCTCACACACAGCGCTTGTCCGGATTTTTTTTTTTAAATCTTTGTACCATAAATAGCCACAAAATCTCATTCCCATGTTGCATATTTGTTTATTGCCCCACGGTGCGTTCTCAATTCAGGAAGAAGCATGCACCTTTTCATGAACCGTGAGCGTCTGTCTGACTCCAGCACACCTCCTCATCAAGACCAATGTGAACAGCGCCGCTCTTGATGACTCTGGCCCCATCTCTTTTAGGATCATGTTGAGACTGGACAAAAGTAAGAGCTGCTCTATTTTTTGCCCTCATTCATTTCGAGGATTAGTGTCCCTTTAAGAGGCTTTCCCTTTCATTGTTTTTGGGAGTTCTACTTTTAAAAGGGTTGTCCTGGATTAGAAAATGAAAACTCTATTCCCCACCTTCCCCCGCAGACACGGCCCCATGTCTGTTACTGCGGCTCAGCCCCTACATCGCTGGGCTACCACCCCAGGCACAGATCATGGGAAGAAGACGCTGCTTCTGACTATCACGGACCTCACTTATAAGCTGCATCTTCAGAAGATTTTGGAATCTGCAGTTGGGAGGGACGGTCATTTTATGATGATCTTCCTATTACATCTAGTAGCTTTGTTCTTGTATTGTAGCACTACAAGCGCTTGTAAACTCGTCTATAAAACCAATATGATATTGGTCACAATGAGCAGACAAGTCAAGAAGTGAGAACGATTATTCTGGTAAGATTATCCATGCAATTTACAAAAAAAACTAATAGCAGCTTCAATGAGCATTCAAGATGGCAGCCGTCCGCTATGCAGCAGGCAGACACGTAAAGGATGGCGGGGGGATACTACACAACATTGACTCTTACCATATTAGTACTAGCCCAGTAATGTGACGCTGAGACCCCACATGTAACTACCTTGCAGCACGAATATAAAAGGATCAGTACGTTTTCTGAAAACCAGTGTCGGAAGCACTTAGAGAGAACCCTATGGCTCTTAGCCCCCAGATAACATGCAAGGATTCAAGTACGCGGGACCCCGCTAATCCGCTGATGGGCCGGATATCTGCAACGTACAGAGCTGGAATTCCTACAGAAATACAAAAGTGACCAGTAAATTCTGGACTATAAATTCTTATTATCTGCTTTATTTGTATCTTATTTTTCCACCCCAATGTATTCTCAAAAAAGTGATGGGAAATGCAATGTGTAGGGCCATCCTATAGGGACCACAGCTGATTTTTCAATTTCTTTGGGGTTACTGCTCTACCTCACTTATATAAGTCAATAAGAAAGTCTCTCCCCACTATATTCTGGAGACCTACATAAAAGTGCCAAAGCTTTTTGTTTTTTTTTCTTTATTTCCTCCAATATTGTATTCATACAGGAATGCTTCCATTAAAGTTTGCAACATACTGTACTTTTTGGCATCTGTTTGAAGGATGGACCTATTTTGAAGTTCTGAAAAGTCTAATAGATCTGTACCGATACCGATTAATAATTAAAGGGGTTGTCCCGGACTTTAACATTGATGGCCTTTCTTTAAAGAGGTGGTCCACTACATTGTATAATGACCCCATCGATTTACACATGTTAACTAAATAAATGTTTTTGTAAATACCTCCTGCTTCCATATGTACCTGTGGGTGGCGCTATTGCTGACTGCTCAGTCTGCATCACGTGACCCCGGCTGCAGGTATTTGAAAGGTGTAATTTGATGGGGGCATTATACAATGTAGTGACCACCTCTTTAAGATAAGGCATCAATGTTTGATCAATTGGGGTGCTCATTAGCGGAGCTGCACTGCGGAGCTCTGTGGAGGGAATAGTGGCTGCGGCTGCGTACTACACATCTGCCCCCTAATGATTTGAATGGGTGGCCGATATGTAGTACTCCGTCAACAGAGCTCGGCACCTGAGCATTTCTGGCCACCGTTGACACAGGAACAGCTACAGCACGCACTATCAATCAGACATTGATGATCAAGTATAGGCCTTCAATAAAGTCTTGGACAGCCCCTTTAAAGTCTCCAAATGAGATTCTGAAGTTTTGTTTCATTGGCAGTCTATGTGGAAACAGTATAAAGTTACAGAAGATCGGACCGATGGTATACCATAGCACAAAACATTAGTCTTTAAGGGATTATTCAGCCATAGACATTGGGTCATGGTTTTAATCATGTGACGAAAATCACATTGTTTTACTGTAAATTGCTGTGGTCACAGGCCAAACAGTTTATGCTTGCGTCCTTTTTTTCGAACTTTTCTCGGCCAGGTGGCAAGAACCTTACATGTGATAGTCATGCCTAACATAACTAGGAGGTAGGGAATTAATACCCAATGTCAGATCCTGGATGACCACCATTAGTCTACCAGCAACTTACACAGAAGCAAAGCACATTCAGATCTTTCACACAGTGGACCTAAACCCGAAAACCATGTAAGTGTCCATATTTCCAGTACAGGGCACCTTTGTCAATGACAAACCTTAAATATACAAATATATTGGGACAGGATTCATGCTCCACGGACATGTGGTTTGAAATCATGAAAGGAAACAAAATGCATTATAAGGTTGGCTCTTAAAAAAAGATAACTGTTTCTGAATATTCCCGGAGGCTGCAGACACGCACTTAAGGCGTAGAGCCAATAAACGATGAACGAGCGCTCATAGGAATCATTTCAACATACGATTATTGGCCCATCTAACCAGGACCACAATCGGCAGACAAACTAGGAAAGCACCGTTTCATTGGGTGCGATACATTTTATGCATTCATTAAAATTCTTAACGGCAGCACATTACTCAGTGTAAACAGGAGACGTGCTGCTGATAACAGGATACCAGATTATTAGCGATCATTGTGTCCCCGTCATTGTTTCGTCAACCTGTGTATGCACTTTTCCAATTGTCAGTCGTTCAATTGCCTGGATCAGACCGACTATATAGGACATTAGTATCTGGTCTCCGCTGCACAAACTACCACTGATACATGTGAACAAAGTCGATATGTTTTTTTTTCCCCCAGTATATCCCTCCCAGCTTACATCACTCCCTATAAATAAATAGAAGCACTAATATAATAGCAAGTGGTTAATAAGACCTCTAAGCAGTCAGGAACACTGCTTCATCTGAATCGGGATCCTTCCCACTGTCCTCGCTGGGTAACGAGTCTCCACCACTCGGAGACCGGCAGCTCAAGTCCTCCACCCCAGATTCCTGGTCACTGTTAGCCGACAGGTCGGGGTCCGAGCTCTTCAAATGGTCCTGGGTTAGGATCAGGGCCGAGTCCTCCTCACCTTGGGATGAACTACGAGAGGGAAACAGCTTCAGGTTGGTGCTGTAATCTTGGGGCGTATTAGCCGGAGAGTGTTTGGTGATGCATATCTGGAAGTTGTGGATTTTTGGCTGGTCATTGAGATTCTTGTAGGTTTCATTTGACTCTCGAGTTTCCAGTTTTGTTAATCTCTAAAGGAAAAATTGTTAGACAAGAGCAAAAGTTACATTGGGTTAGGGCATGTTAATGTAACCTCTACATGCAAGTCGATCAGCAGTGGTTTAATGGTCTGTTTAGTAAGGCCGGCCGCACTTATGTTATCGTCAGCACATTTCTCGTTTACACAGGACAATGTGCTGCTAATGATAATTTTTAAACGTGCTCAAAAATTATCACACCAATGAATGCTTTGCCCCTCCATTGGATGTTTGATGGCCTGTTTAGGCAGCCAACAGTTGGGAATGAGGGAACGCTCCCTAACCCAATTATTGGCCTGCCTAAATGAACCTTTACTTGAAAACTTTATACCAATGAACAAACTTCTCTGGTGCCATAAGAAAGCCATAACGCCACAGTGCTCAGGCATTACTGACATTGAAAAGACACAAGGTAGAGACCCTGGTTACAGTGATGTGTCACTTAATGGTCTGATTGCTGTAGTTTTTATAAAATCACTATTTTATCAGCAAGCAGATTATCATTGGGGACTAGTAAACCTGCTGCCAGGTAGTCCTACATATTCATAAGCTCTGTACAACCCCGCCCCCATCACTGATTGGCAGCTTTCTGCAAATCTAGTATACACAAAGTGGCCAATCAGTGGTGTGGGCAGGGTTATACAGAGCTCAGCAGTCAGAGAACTGCCAATCAGTGATGTGGGCGGGGTCTGCTGCAGATAACACAGTAATTTTATCAAAATGACAGCAGGTAGCCCAGTAAGTGACAGATTGTTGGAATCAGGGCCTCTGCCCCTATATTGCGCTGCACTCAGATGGGTAGCAAAAACCTGGTAACAGATTCCCTTTAATGGTGCTCTCTTCCAGTTATTGTGTTGGAGAACACCAAAGACGTAGGGCATCGGCTAAAAATGATTGCCTCTTTTTTATCTTGTGCAGGGTTTTTATATATAATAATTTAAAATTGTTTCTCAGTCACCATTAAAAGCTGAATTGGTTTACACTGAAACCTAAGCGGAGGTATAAACATCAAAAACATATAGGCCAGGAAGCTGGATTTTCAGTATTTCTACCACACCTTCTCCATGAACTCCATTTCCTCCTCCAGCTGCTGCGTCTCTTCTTTTACTGCCTGTAGAAAATCAGTGACTGACTGGCGAGGGTGCATTCCTTTCTCAAATCGGTTATAGAGGCCCCTCCAAAACCTTCCATGGTGAAAAATAAGTTTGAAGAGTTCGTATATGCACAAGTACAGAAGATTATCATCGAGCAATTCTCATGATATATGTTCTTAAGACGTGCTAGCTCATGGTACACACATGAAGGGCTAGCTCACAATGCTGTATATTCTCCCATGCCAGAGAATTGGGCCGATTATGCTAATGACACTCTGCTTTAACTCTGAGTGTGATCCAATTTTCTCGCATGGAAGAATTGCAGCACAGGTGTGGAGAAGATGGAGGACTTAATTTTTCCATCTTCTCCATTGTCTCTGTGCACGTACATCAGACTGCACTCGGATAACATAGTATATTATTGATCCGAGTGCTATCCGATAAAACATCACATAGCACTAGCACTCGGCCGTGTTACGTGGCAATGTGAGCGAGTCCTAATGAGTCCCTCAGTGGCTGATCTATGGCTGGTGACTTCAGATTAGTGAAAATATGTGGTGGCAAGTTGGGCCTCATTACTCGGACAGCACACTGACACATCCTATCCTTACGCTATTCACATGTCCGTTCTGTTATTTTGCTGACTGATGGTCTGTATATAAACAGAGACATCCCCTACATTGACCTTATTTGCGGACATCCAAGTTGCATCCTACTGCTATTCTTCATTTTCACTGACTGGGTACTTGAAGAAGCTTGGGAAACCTCTGTCACGTTGTTTTTGCATATGGCAAAACCATTGATAAAAACGGACATGTGGACTAAATATGCCCGAAAATTGGATCTAACACACTTGCAAAATTGGTCTGTTTTGTACAGGCAAACAAAAAAAAAACAGCTTTTGCCTGGATTCACACGTGTGTTTTGCGGTCTGAGTATGCTTCAATGCAAAGACTGGCTTCAGGTCTCCTGACCCAAACTCGACTTTATATTATGCGTTTATATAGAAAGTTCCCGATCAGGGACATCCGCATGCCCTATTAAAGGGGTTGTACCAAGTATATAAGTAATCCCCTATCAACGGGATTTAGGAATTGATCGCTAGGGGTCAGTTCCACAGAGAATGAATGGAGTAGAGATGTACATGCTCCCCCTCTGCTCTGTTCAAAGCTTGCTCTACAGAACCTCCTGGGGATTGTTGGGGGTCCCAGCGGTCTGACCCCCAAAGATCAATACTTTATCGCAGTCTAAATATGTGCAAAATGAATCACCGTGTCACAAGCTGTCATAGATGTCAGTAAATCTGTCTAAAGTGAATTGATTTGTGCCAGGCAGAAGATAGAACTGACGAGTGAGCTCTGACGCAACCCCTAAATGTAGACCATGGTTACAAGTGGGAAGAGTGTTGGGCCTTGGATTTCACCACTGAAGGACACATTGGGCTCATGATACGTCACCCCGCTTCTTTCACCTGTAAAGTTAGGGTTGATGTTTCTATATATGAATGATAAGTATATGGTGTGTTAGAGTTCTGCTGCTTTATTCAGTGCAGAGGAGGAATCAGAATAACCTCTTACCTGAAGTGGCATGGAGTGGTGTGTGGTCTCAGAGTTCCTTGGGTCTGACTGTGATCTGCTCTGTACAGAGGGTTCATGTAATCCAACCGCTGCTTCCACAGGTAAGACCAGAGGGAGTAGGTCCTCTCCTGAATTCTGGAAGATGATGATTGCATCACTGATATATTGAGATTATGAGAGCTGCAAGTATACCCGTCACCACTGCAACCTGCACTAACACTAAGGGCTCATTCAGACGGACATTTTTTGTGTACGAGTCCTATTTGTGTTATTTCCAGATACGACTTGTACCTAGAAGAGTGAATGGGGCCATTCACATATCTGTGATTGTTTGAGAGACGGAAAATCGTGGCAAAATGTACGATAGTACGATAGTTATCTGAGTGTCAGGTCAAAATTAACAATGCACATCCATGGGTCAGTGAAAAAAAAAAAATCGGCCAACAATTAATTGCCATCTGAGCGCTGTCCAGTTTTCCAGGTCTGTTTGATGGAAAAAGATGAAGAAACTGAAGCTCAGGCCAAACTCTAATGATAAAAACTGACACTGACCAAACTGGTGAAACTGTGCCTGATTCTCTTATATGAATGAGCCACAAGTTCTATAGCTTTCAGTGTTTCTTTGCATAGTAGCTGTGTAGCTTCATAGTCAAAATTGGAAAATCCGGTTCCAAAAAGTAGATGGAAAGATGCACTGAACTGCTTGGCCCCACCACGGTGCACCGAGCGCCTGTACTTGATTTGAACAGTCCTTCTGTACTGACAGTCCCTTTACAGCAGTGTTCCCCAACTCCAGTCCTCAGGACCCACCAACAGATCATGTTTTCAGGATTTCCTTAGTATTGCACAGCTGATGGAATTATTGCCTGTGCAGGTGATGCAATTATCAGCTGTGCAATACTAAGGAAATCCTGAAAACATGGCCTGTTGGTGGGTCCTGAGGACTGGAGTTGAGAACCACTGCTGTAAAGGGTTAGGAGATAACTTTCTGAATGCAGGAGGTCTGACCGATGGGACTTTTAGCGATGCTGAGAATGGGGCTCTTCAGTGATCAGCAGAAGGCCTCATTCACATGTACAGGTTTAAACAGGTATGTGAAAAAATGGTATCAGTGTGTCCATTTTTACCATCATTGTGTTATCAGTGTTCTTCTCGTATGGATAAATATGTTATAAAGTTTCTCCTATGCTTTGTAATGTTAAAGAAGTTGTCCAGTACTTTATATTACTCCCCCCCCAATGTATCCCCCCGGGGCCCCTAAGACTTTGCTGATAATGCCTGTGAGCTTCGCTATCGGTGGCCGCTCACAGGCATCACGTGACCCCACGCTGATGTCACGACAAGTGAGGCGTGACTCAGCGCTGGGGTCCCTACGGTGGCTGCTGGGTTGTGGGCAGGGTTACACCTCCTCCCCACGCGTCACTCCCAGCATCTACCGCGCATTCCCAATGAATGGGGAGAGGCAGAGCGTGCGGTGGATGCCGGGTGTGATGTGGGGGGGGTAACCCCGCCCACAGTCTGGCATCCACCTGGAACGTGGAAGACAGAGACCCCCGGCTGCTGCCAGCGACATCGGCGGGGGTCACGTGATGCCTGTGAGCGGCCAGTGATAGCGCCACTCACAGGCATTATCTGCAACGGTAGGTAATTACAAAAATCCTTAGGGGTCTCGGGGAGACACATTGGGGGGGGGTAATATAAAGTACTGGACAACCCCTTTAATCTCGGACAGCACCATGATGCCATCCGTGGGCTGTCTATGTTCTTCATGGACCCATAGACTTGTATAGGTCTTTTTCATCTGTGATATTGGAAGAAAAAACAGACATGTCTCCGTGAGTTTTGCACAGACACATAGTCCATGAAAATCCACAGGCATGTGAATAGCATTAGCATTAACACGTACATGTGGATACGGATGTCTGAATGAGACCTCAATGAGAGCTTGATATTTTAAGAATATCTCTTTAAAGCCATGATCCTCTAGTTACAAGGATGTATCTCATGTCCTTGGCTACTGACCTGCAGGTTAGGACATTTTGTGACTGGGAAAGAAGATCTACAAGATTTCAACATTACTCAGGACAGAGAATATCTTCAAGAAGTATCTTCTAGTGGACCATTGGTTACATCAGGAACTGTGCAATTCTTAAATCCATGTACCCATCTTATTTTATTATTGGCATTTTGATTTCACCATTCTTATGTTTCTCTGTACAGTGGCACTGCCAGCGATGCCAGCGACCCAGATGGGCAGGAAAAAACTGAAATGGTTTAGGTTCACATACCCATTCAGTCTCCGGATATGTGGGAGTCCCTAAGGTCTGACACCCCCACCAATCCTGAAGTGATGGCATATCTTACCAATATGCCATCACTTTATACATTTTTCTCCTGCACAGTTATTGAAAATTTTTTGCCAAGGTTCAACCTTCACAGTTTATAAGTGATTGCTGTTATCCAGACTGTGGGGCACCGTGTGATCAGATCAGCATCAGGGACACGTCAACCATCCATATTCTATTTCTGTTACAAGCCTATAGTGACCATACACAGAGCACATATTCTCTCACATCAGTTCCTTCCTCTCCTTCTCGCAGTTGCACAGAAAGTTTCCATACTGACAGGAGTATATATGGTGTTGTATGTGGACCAAGAATCTCTCATTAAATTCAAACGCACAGGGAAACTGCTCCATGAGCTGCCAGACACATTCCAGGAACTGGTCTATCACTGGGGACACCTCCTTGGGATCCCCATCTAAATTTCCATACCTTAAAAAAAAAAAAAAAAAAAAAAATATGCTGAAGCAATGCAATTGGGGTATATGCATGCAACATCTTTTTCAGGTGGACTGCACTCCCAAAACCGCCTGAGACTGGGAATGGCACAGAAAAACTACAGTAAGTATATTATATTAGAATGTATGGTGTTTTTTTTTTGTCTCTTTTGCTGAGAGGAGGAGAGCTGATGGAAGATTTGGAAAGTGACACAGCTAAACTCAGCTGTGCTGACCCTAGCCCCACACTGACTGCTGGGCCCATATCTGAAATGTGTTGATTGATGGGATTTGAATACAGTTGATATTCTAATCATGCAGGAGGTTAGACCAGGAGATCCGGGCTTTCATTATAACCCACACACTGAGAAACCTGCTGTAAGATATGGTGTGGAGGTGTTCTTTTTCTAGCATCTTGCTGCCTGTTTATAATTGGACAACATAGTACAAGGAGAAGTACATGCCCCACAGTGAAAGCTCTCTGATAACACCCACTTGGATGTAACGAAAATTAACTCATTAGGTGACAAATACTTTGATTGTTAATATCCCTGCAACAGAGATGCAAAATAAAAAAAGAACTAACAATTATTTTTTTTTCTGCTCTGAAGCTACAACGTGTTTTCAGTTCAACATGAAAAATTTGGTGAAAGGCCCTCTGTAAATAAGTGACTCTGTTTGACTTTTCCAACATATGTGCAGTGACCAGGGTTACCTGTGATTAAATTTGTGTCCAAATGAAATCCAGTCTTTTTCAATTAACACCTAATAGTAATTGGGAAAAATAAAAGTTACACTATGCAAAAAATATCAACTCCGTAAATCTCCACCAGTACATAGAGTATATGAAATGAAACCTCTTACCATAAATACTCTGATGGTTCGGTAATAGGGGTGAAGTAACAGACTGGATACAGAGCAGACCTGAGCGGTGCGGTCCCATCCATCAGAACAATGAACGAGCACGCTGGCGCCCTCTTCTGACACGGCCTAAATGTGCAAATTAAATGTAAAATATTACACATTTATATAATTACAAATCTCGTTTATTCTCAGCACTAAAAGGATCATTTTTGTACAGTCCGTCCCTAGAATAGTACAAATCAGAAAAGCAGCACTAGAATATGAACAGATACAACACATCTTACCTTTACAATGAAGATACCAGCATCTAGGATTGTTTTCACGTGTTTTAACCAGCCAGAGGATTCAAGACCCCAAAGAAATTCACCCATAGAAGGAGATCGGAGCTCACAAACTGCAATCATGAACAGAACAATAAGCTCACTATAGCAACAGATTCTGTATGTGAAGTATTTCTGCTCCAAGACTTGAGATAGAGAATATATATATATATATATATATATATATATATATATATATATATATACAGTCATGGCCAAAAGTATTGAGAATGACACCAAAATTATATTTTCACATGATCTGCTGGCCTCTGGTTTTTATTAGTGTTTGTCTGATGTTTATATCACATACAGAAATATAATTGCAATCATATTATGAGTACCAATAGGTTATATTGACAGTTAGAATGAGTTAATGCAGCAAGTCAATATTTGCAGTGTTGCCCCTTCTTCTTCAAGACCTCTGTAATTCTCCCTGGCATGCTCTCAATCAACTTTTGGACCAAATCCTGACTGATAGCAGTCCATTCTTGCATAATCAATGCTTGCATTTTGCCAGAATTTGTTGGTTTTTGTTTGTCCACCCGTCTCTTGATGATTGACCACAAGTTCTCAATGGGATTAAGATCTGGGGAGTTTCCAGGCCATGGACCCAAAATCTCTATGTTTTGTTCCATGAGCCATTTAGTTATCACCTTTGCTTTAGGGCAAGGTGCTCCATCATGCTGGAAAAGGCATTGTTGGGCGCCAAACCGCTCTTGGACGGTTGGGAGAAGTTGCTCTTGGAGGACATTCTGGTACCATTCTTTATTCATGGCTGTGTTTTAGGCAAGACTGTGAGTGAGCCGATTCCCTTGGCTGAGAAGCAACCCCACACATGAATGGTTTCAGGATGCTTTACAGTTGGCATGAGACAAGACTGGTGGTAGCGCTCACCTCTTCTCCGAATAAGCTGTTTTCCAGATGTCCCAAACAATCGAAAAAGGGATTCATTAGAGAAAATGATTTTGCCCCAGTCCTCAGCAGTCCACTCCCTGTACCTTTTGCAGAAAATCAGTCGGTCCCTGATGTTTTTTCTGGAGAGAAGTGGCTTCTTTGCTGCCCTCCTTGAATCCAGCCCTTGCTCAAAGAGTCTCCGCCTCACAGTGCGTGCAGAAGCACTCACACCAGCCTGCTGCCATTCCTGAGCAAGCTCGGCACTGCTGGTAGTCCGATCCCACAGCTGAAACAGTTTTAAGATACGGTCCTGGCGCTTGCTGGTCTTTCTTGGGCGCCCTGGAGCCTTTTTGACAACAATGGAAGCTCTCTCCTTGAAGTTCTTGATGATGCGATAGATTGTTGACTGAGGTGCAATTTTTGTAGCTGCGATACTCTTCCCTGTTAGGCCATTTTTGTGCAGTGCAATGATGGCTGCACGTGTTTCTTTAGAGATAACCATGGTTAACTGAAGAGAAACAATGATACCAAGAACCAGCCTCCTTTTAAAGTGTGCAGTGATGTCATTCTTACTTAATCATGACTGATTGATCGCCAGCCCTGTCCTCATCAACACCCACACCTGTGTTAATGGATCAATCACTAAAACGATGTTAGCTGCTCCTTTTAAGGCAGGACTGCAATGATGTTGAAATGTGTTTTGGGGGTTAAAGTTCATTTTCTGGGCAAATATTGACTTTGCAAGTACAGTAATTGCTGTTAAGCTGATCACTCTTTGACATTCAGGAGTATATGCAAATTGCCATTACAAAAAATGAAGCAGTAAACTTTGGAAAAATTACTATTTGTCTCATTCTCAATACTTTTGGCCATGACTGTATATATATATATATATATATATATATATATATATATATATATATATATATATATATATATATATAGGGTTGTGTAGGATACTCCAAGTGCGGATATGACTTAAAAATTGTACAATGAAATTGTAAAATTCTGTATTATTTATTATATTGGGGTTGGTCACTTTATATAAAAAAATTCCAAAAGGGTGATAAAATGTAATGTTTGGCACATACAACTATAGATTACTTCCCCGGAGTTTGCCTTCTTCCTAAGGTGCGCCTGGAGGCCATGTTTCTCCCCAGGTAAGTTATACACCTCTACCCATCTACGTGATGTACAAGAAAACATGATTCATCAGACCAGAACCCTTTCTTCTATTACTCTATGGTTCAGTTCTGATGCCCATATACCCTTGTAGGTGCTTTTGGCTGTAACCGGGTCAGCATGACAATGACCAGTGTGCATCTCCATATGTAATTGTGACACCCCAGGGGTCTGGTTGCCACAGTGATAGAGATATTACGTCTGAGAGCAGGTGGGAGGTCCTTTGGTCAGGGATCCTGTGCATGCCACACCTCCTGCCCAGTCTTGGGAGGGGAAGGACTTCCCCTATATAAACCTGGGGCTGAGGCAGGGTAGGGAGTTCTGAGAGGAGAAGACAGGGAGCAGAGCTGCTCTATGGGCTCTGCTCCACAGGCAGGCCCTGTCCAGGGGCCTGAGCCTGGAGACAAGGAGAGTGGAGACAAGAAGCAGCATAGGAAACAGCAGAGTTACAAGGAGTCAGGGGCTGGCAGCTGTAGAGTTCGCCCTGACTAAGAAGATTCTTTACCGGACCCGGAGTCCGAGGCTGTGGGGACTAACTCCTACCCAGCAGCAGAATCCGACAGGCAGGGGATTTCAGGTCCTCTGGCCCAGAAGCCCGAAGGCACGGTCACACGCGTGGGACCAGCACCGCCATCGTGGAGCGGAAGCCATTAGAAGGCCCCGAGTCACCGGCCATACGGGTGAGCACCACACGGTACACTCAGGGACGTGGGCTACTTACATCAGCTTCTAGCAAGGTAGCCAGAAGAGTACAGTCAGTTTGGGAGGCCTACAACTACGCCTGGCCAGGGGAGATCCCATCTGCTCAAAGACTGACCAGGCCCCGTTTGCTAGCAAGTACTCCGGGAGGGTCTATCGTTACCAGTAAAGACCCTGAACTACACCGTACCGTCTCTGAGTGGTTCCTGCTACCCCCATCATCCACGTCGGCTGCCCTGAGGCCATACCCCTCCCGTTGGGGGTTATACTATCACGCTGCACAATCCTACCACCGGCCTCAGCGGTCTGCCCTGCAGCAGCAGCTTCCTGGCTGCACTCAACGGGTGGCGTAGTCATCAACTATTTACTACTAATAGACTGCCGTCTAGTTTGACTCCCTGGGCACGGACCGGGTCACCGCCACGAGACTACAACCCTCCACTGATCCGGCTCCGGGTAGGCTCCCGCGTGCGCAACGCAGCGCGACACAGGCCCAGGGGCGCGTCAAATTTGGCGTAGTCGGCAGGATTTCGTGCCCGCAACCACCGGGTACTGCGTGCCTGAAAAAGAGACTTTTCAAACCAGTGGTGAAGATTCCCGCCATCCGGCGCCATCTTCTGCCTTCTTCCCGCCATCCGAGGAGTTTTCCCGCCATCCGGCGCCATCTTGGAGACGCCGCGCGGGAAGAAGAGGGGCGTGGACTCCGAAAGCGCGCGAGAACTGAAGCCCCGCCTCACGTCCGGACGTTGCGTAAGGTCCTGGAAGGAGCCCAGCAGACGCCGACGTCACAGGAGCGCGACGCCAGGTCCTCTACCCCGACGATTGACTGCGGAGCCGCGGCCTACGGAAGAGGATCTCCGGAAGGTAGGCCATGGTCCACTAGGGGGGAGGAGGACACCAGGAACGGACAGCAAGATGGCGGACCGGCAGCAGACTAAGCTGCCCAGCATCGGCAGTGCCCCAGTCGTCGCCGGCCCCGACCAGCGCCGGGAGAAGACGCGTGACGCAGGAGCGGTCGCGGGAGCAGGTAAGAGGAGTCTCCCTGTCCCGGACGCTGCCAGCGTCAGCCTGCTCCCGGGCCCCCTGGTGGAGCCGCCGATTCCGGGCGCTGCAGACACCGACCTGCTCCAGCCTCCGCAACAAGCCCTGCGGCCAAGCCCTCCAGCCCTGGGCACTACCACCACCAGCCCGCGCCCAGGCCCAAAGTTGCACCCTCTGACCCCGGGCGTCATCAACGGCGACCCTCTCCACGCCTGGTCGCAAGGCCTGAACTCCCCAGGTGCAAAAGGACTGTACGCCCTCCACGTTAACCAAGGAGGAGCTGCAGTACTACCAATACGAGGAAAGCCAAGAGGACCCGGACGGGTCTGAAGCCTACACACAAGAAGGAGCAGGAGGATGCCGTTACTGAAGTACGGTAAAGTGGAACTGTACATAGTTACCCGTAGGGGTACTTGTGTTGCTAATTAAAATATGGTCCCCGTTGGGACAAGTGTGAACTGTTCCCGTGTGTCCCCTATCCTTAACCAGGCTGAGGACTGTGAGCAGCCATCCCATCTCCCCACAGGCTGAGGACTGTGAGCAGCCAATCCTTATCCCCACTGGCCGAGGACTGAGAGCGGCCATATCTTGTAAATATTATGTGTTTCCAGTTATTTATAGGAGTCCTTGGTGGATTTACCGGGAATCCTTTGTACAGTTAGTGGAGCGTAACCCAGGATGGACTAAAAGACTGTTAAGGACTCGGGGTAGGACAGACCCCTACCTGGTTACGTCTCCCTGTTTTGGTGAAATGGACACCTTGCTTTCTTCAAAGACTGCACCCGGTTACGGACACGCCGTGACCAGCTTTATGCGTTTCCTTATTGTAATGTTATTGTTTATACTTTGTTATGTTACAAAAATATGTTTAGTCCCGGAGTACTAAATTTCACTAGGGGGGAATGTGACACCCCAGGGGTCTGGTTGCCACAGTGATAGAGATATTACGTCTGAGAGCAGGTGGGAGGTCCTTTGGTCAGGGATCCTGTGCATGCCACACCTCCTGCCCAGTCTTGGGAGGGGAAGGACTTCCCCTATATAAACCTGGGGCTGAGGCAGGGTAGGGAGTTCTGAGAGGAGAAGACAGGGAGCAGAGCTGCTCTATGGGCTCTGCTCCACAGGCAGGCCCTGTCCAGGGGCCTGAGCCTGGAGACAAGGAGAGTGGAGACAAGAAGCAGCATAGGAAACAGCAGAGTTACAAGGAGTCAGGGGCTGGCAGCTGTAGAGTTCGCCCTGACTAAGAAGATTCTTTACCGGACCCGGAGTCCGAGGCTGTGGGGACTAACTCCTACCCAGCAGCAGAATCCGACAGGCAGGGGATTTCAGGTCCTCTGGCCCAGAAGCCCGAAGGCACGGTCACACGCGTGGGACCAGCACCGCCATCGTGGAGCGGAAGCCATTAGAAGGCCCCGAGTCACCGGCCATACGGGTGAGCACCACACGGTACACTCAGGGACGTGGGCTACTTACATCAGCTTCTAGCAAGGTAGCCAGAAGAGTACAGTCAGTTTGGGAGGCCTACAACTACGCCTGGCCAGGGGAGATCCCATCTGCTCAAAGACTGACCAGGCCCCGTTTGCTAGCAAGTACTCCGGGAGGGTCTATCGTTGTTACCAGTAAAGACCCTGAACTACACCGTACCGTCTCTGAGTGGTTCCTGCTACCCCCATCATCCACGTCGGCTGCCCTGAGGCCATACCCCTCCCGTTGGGGGTTATACTATCACGCTGCACAATCCTACCACCGGCCTCAGCGGTCTGCCCTGCAGCAGCAGCTTCCTGGCTGCACTCAACGGGTGGCGTAGTCATCAACTATTTACTACTAATAGACTGCCGTCTAGTTTGACTCCCTGGGCACGGACCGGGTCACCGCCACGAGACTACAACCCTCCACTGATCCGGCTCCGGGTAGGCTCCCGAGTGCGCAACGCAGCGCGACACAGGCCCAGGGGCGCGTCATAATAAGCTGCAATACTTTATCCTGACATCTTTTCTTCATAGCCAAAACTTAATTTTTCAGCAATATGTGCCACAGTATTTCTTCTGCAGCACCGGACCAGCTGGGGCTACTGTACCTTTCGTTCCACACAAGTATCAATGAGCCTTGGGCGCCCATGACTCCGCCACCTGCTCACCGGATGTTCTACCCTGGTAGGCACTAACTATTGTATGCCAGGCACACCCCACAACACCTGCTGTTTTTGAGATCTTCTGACAACCCTCATGGGGGCACCTCTGACAAGGAGAATATTGAGATCTCTAGACATCATGATTTGTCCATTGAAAATGGAGCTGTTTAGGGAATAGAGCGCACAGAACATAGGGAAAAAAAACAGTGGAGGGGGAAAGAAATAATTTGAGGTGCTCACCTGGAGGGATTGTGAGAGTCACAGCTCCTAAACCAGGAGTAATATAACGCTAGCTGCCATCTATAAGAAATATCTTTTATGTATTCTTTTACCCTATGCACAAAATAAACGTTCATGGAAAACTATGAATTGGCAGCAGCGTGTGCAATGTCCTCAAGGGCCAACATACATACGCTGAAAGTAGATTTGCAAATAACATTTTTCGCTGTTGCCCGTTCCTGTGGCACCATTAATGTACTAGGCCTTAATGAGTTTGGTGACATAACGTCTTGTGATCGCTATTTTAACTCTCTAAGAACCAGGGAGTTTTTTATTTAAGCGCTTTTTGTGTTTATGGAGCTGACGTTTTTATTGATACCAATTTGGAGCACATATAACGTTTTGCTAGCTTTGTATTGGATTTTTTTTGTTAAGTGAGGTGACAAAGAACCCACAATTTTGGCATTTTGATTTTTTTTTTCTGCAATGTTTACCGTAAAGGTTAATTACCATAATTCCATACTTTGATACATCTGACTTTTACGGATGTGGCGATACCAAATGTTTTTTTTTCCGTTTCTTTGTTTTTAATAGGGAAAACATGGGATAGTTAAAAATTATCTATTTTTTATATTTTGACTTTTTATTTTTTTTTCATTTTTTTTGTACCCATTAGTGGACTTAAACATGTGATCCTTGGATTGCTTATATATACTGTAATACCACAGTATTGCGGTATTTACTAGAAATCATGGTTGCCTATGGCACTCAGTCTGCTGTAAAAAGTACTAAGATGGGCCTTAAAGGTAAAGGCATTTTGCCCATAGCGGTAGACCACGTGGCCACTATGGCGCTCATTAGCTGGGAAAGCCTGATGCTACAGGGCTTTCTTCTTCCGCATATCATTCTTTGAAAGATGGCCTTTGTTCCTCATCATTCAGCCTGTACGTCTGTGCTCGAAGTCTCAGCACTGCAGGTGCAATGACGTCACTAGATCGGGCCCTCTGTGCGGAGTTTTTTTTTATTTTGGCAACAAGAAAAGCGTATACTGTGGGATCCATCATACATGATGTGGGGCGGCCATCATACTGTGTGAGCGAACTGTTGGGGGCCATCATACTGTGTGAGCGAACTGTTGGGGGCCATCATACTGTGTGAGCGAACTGTGGAAGACATCATACTGTGTGTGTATATGTGTGGGGGGCTGTAAGAGCATCATACTGTGTGTGTGTGTGGGCGGGGGAGTAGTGTAGGTGCATTATACTGGTGGGGTTTGCCATGGGGTCATCATGTTGTCCATGTAAGGACTACTGTGGGAGAAAATTATGACAGGAGATTCACTCCGAGGTATCCCACCGTGTGTGGAGGGCAGCATACTCTGTGGGGTTTATTAAAATGGTATCAGTGTGTGCAAACAAGAGGAATCAGTAGCAGGGGCATTATTTCTGTGTCCAAGCCACAAAACATGTCCTCTCCCTGTATTTAAAAGTTGGAAAGTAGGTCCTTGTGTGACTGCATCAATATGTTTTAACCCTGCCTAGTCCATCAATATAGACTCTTGGTATGGGGCCCCATGATTTCTATGAACGCCTCTGCTTAAGCTGGCCCCCGGCTGCTGTGGTAACCCATCGATTAACAGCGCACATTCAAAATAGTTAACAGACACCATCAGCTTCTTGTGGAGTTCCTGAGCCACCTCCACACACGCAGGCTCCTTCTCAGGATGTTCATTCACATCCTAATGCGGTGAGAGGTTACATATAAAAATAAAATCCTAAAATCTTGGAATTTTTGCTTTGCCCACTAATACTCCATTTACACAGACAGATTAGTGGCAGTAAACCACCACTAACTGGTAAATATTTACTGATTGTCGGAGGTTTAGAAGCCTGTTTACACAGGAAAACCATGCTAAATGATGTGCGTTGAACGTTCAGAAGGCGTAAGCTTTGCAGCTCCTCAGAAGAATTTTTTATTTTTACCAGGAGACCTGGACCCCCGTGGTCTAGAGGTCTCAGGGGGTCTCAGCGCTGCTGGGACCCCTGGCCCTCCCCTGGCGGATCTGCGTACCCCCTAAGGAGGTCCCCGCATAAGCCTGCCGGCCCAGGGGGATACAGGGTGCTCCCTGGCGGAGACGCACACTGCATCTAGGGGTCCCTGCGAGCTCCGCCGTGGGGGGGAGCGAAGGGCCATGGCGTCACACATCCCTGGGGGTCCCTGTGGCGCTCAGCTGGGTAAGTGCCCTGTGTGTGTGTGTGTGTGTGTTACTGTCTTATGGTGACTGCACCTTTTGTCTTTTCAGGCAGAGGTGTAATACTGGAGAATGCACATCACCGCTGCTGTTAGCAGGGGAGCGGGTCAGAGGAGCGCGGGCTCCGTTAGTGTAACGGGGGGGCGTGGCTTATGTTCTTGGCTGCCTGCCATCGTCTGTGCAGACAGGAAGCGCCTGGAAAGCGCGCGCTGGGCAGTCCCCGCCCCCCTCCTGCCTTCCTTCTCTTCGGCTCTGCAAACGGCCATTGCCTCACGTAGCTCAGCGCTGTCCTCTCCCTCCCCCCTGCTCTCCGCTCTCACACACAGGCTCCAGGAAGCTGGTGAGTCATCTGTTTGTCTCATCTCTACAGCACAGAGCGCTGCTGTCTTCTCTGCTGCATGCACACCTTAGTCCTTTTAAGGCAAGGTGCATTGCGTGTTCAGCAGCATTAACCCCTTCTGGCCATCATCAGAAAACCTTTTTTCTGCAATGCTGGGGTAGCTTTTCTCCCTCTAAGGAGAATCTTTAACCCTTCAGTGCTTGGTAAATTGTTTTGTGGGAACAGGCTGTGATAGCAGGATCTCACTTCCCCGGTTACTGTGCTCTTGTAAGGGGTTATTACTGCTCTTTCCGCGACGCTCGCTACTGAGTAGGGGGCATGTCGGATCAGGGTCCAGGCGGCGCGGACCTCTCTCCCGGCCCGCTTCAGGATTGGTCACGCGTATCTGATATGCCAGGGTTGACGGCGTCAGGTTCGTCTCTGGTCAGGGGCCTCAGTGATGTTAAAGCGCTCACTCGCTCCATTGACAGTCTGTCTGACCTCCTGGGTCACTGGGTATCAGCTAAGTCCCTACCGGCGCAGGGCAAGAAGCGCCACAGGCCTGTGGTGGCGCTGTCTCCTCCGCGCAGCGCATCAAAGGCTTCGGATTCACCGACAAGCTCTGCTGGTGAGATCTCCGATTCTGATGAAGAGGATCGGCAGGGTCGCTCGGCTTCGCTTTCAGGCCACGTGGATGCTCTTATTGGAGCCATGCGGGAAGTGTTATAGCTGTCTGAAGAGGTGACGAGGCCGGGCAAGTCGGCCCGGCTGTATCAGGAGTCGCGTCGGGCTCGTTCGACACTGCCAGCGCACGATGAACTTAACGAGGCGGTGGAGAGAGAATGCCTGTGTCCGGATAAGCGCTTCCAAGGGATGCGGTTTTTTGATGCCCTGTATCCCTGCTCCACAGAGACGATCGCTAATTGGGTCCCCTCTCCTGAAGTGGACGTGCCATTGTCTCAGCTGAGCAAATCTTCTTTGCTTCCGGTTAAAGGGAAGGCGAGTCTACAGGATCCGCTGGACAGAAGGACGGAGTTAGCGGCGAAGTCCATCTACGAGGCCGTGGGTCATGGATTCCGAGCGGCCTTGGGGGCCATGTGGGGACAGCCTGTACATCTAGTGCACTAGTTAGGCGTTGGGCCAGATGGTGATGCTGAGCAGTGTCTGCCCTGGCTGGACCAGAATGGGAGACCACAGAATCCACAGATGATTCTGACCCAATTTCATGCCCAGCACATGCCTGACACCTAACATTATACTGGTGAGGCTTCCCTGAGATGGTTGGATCAGCTGCGGTCAGCATGGCAAGATGGGACTCCGCTGTCTGACGTGGAAAGGCTCTTCCAGCTGTTGGAAGAGGTGGCCCGATATAGCAGAGACGCAGTGCTGGATACTACTTTGTTTCTGTCCAGGGCTCAAGCCTCGGCCGTCACAGTCAGTAGAGCACTGTGGCTCAAACAGTGGACTGGAGACGCAGTATCCAAACAAGGTTTGCTTACTCTGGCGTACAAGGGCGGTCTGCTTTTTGGTTCGGACCTCACGGAGCTGATTGCTAAGGCCAAGGATGTGGCTTTGCCACAGCGGAAAGCAGCGGCCTCTACGTCTGACAGGTCAAGTGCCGGTAGTGGTCGTCGGTCCTTTCGACCCAGGGGACGATTCGATCAGCCCTCTTGGAGATTGGGTCGTCCCTCGTCTTCCGGTAAGAAGTCCACCCAGAAATCCCGTACTCCCTGGAAACAGCATTTCCGTTGGGACAAAAGGGAGGCTGACAAAAAGCCCGCTAAGGCGGACTGACGCCAGGATCCCTCTCGAGGGCTCTCGGGTGGGAGGTCGGCTGCTACAATTCGGGTCGGTTTGGGCGTCCCACGAATCGGACGCCTGGGTGACACGGGTTGTGTCAGCGGGCTATTTCATAGAGTTTCACTCTCTACCCCCGGACAGGTTTCGTCAGTCTCGCATCCCGTCCGTGCCCAAGCTGGCTGCTGCTCTGCTGCGGGAGGTCAACTCTCTTCTGCAGCAGGGTGTAGTGGTTCCGTTTCCGCCGGAGGATCGGGGAAGGGGGTTTTTACTCTAACCTTTTTGTGGTCCCCAAAAAAGGAGGACAAGTTTCATCCCATTCTGGACCTCAAGGATATGAATCTTCATGTCCGAATCCGGAAATTCCGTATGGAGTCTCTTCGCTCCGTCGTGGCGGCCTTGTCGCAGTACGATTTTTTGGTGTCGATCGACATCCGCGACGCCTATTTGCATGTCCCTGTTGGCAGGGCTCACCAGTGCTTCCTGCGTTTCGCCGTAGGGCAGGCCCATTACCAATTTGTGGCCCTACCTTTCGGGTTGGTCTCGGCGCCCAGGGTTTTTACAAAGGTTCTGGCGCCGCTCATGGCGCTCCTTCGAAAGCAAGGAGTTCCGATTCTCCCCTACCTGGACGACCTGTTAATTGTGGCGCCCACAGCGGAGGAGGCAGTGACAGCTCGCGATCTCTCCCTTCAGCACCTGGAAGACTTCGGGTGGCTGGTCAATTGGAAGAAGTCGTCATTGGAGCCGTCGCAGTCAATCCTGTTCTTGGGGATGCATTTCGACACCGTACGGGCAGTGGTGTCCCTCCCTCCGGACAAACAAGCGAACCTTCGTCACCACGTCCAGGCTATGAGGTCGGTGAGGGCGATGTCCCTTCGGAAGTGCATGCGCCTTCTGGGTCTGATGGTGGCAGCAATGGAAGCGGTGCCGTTTGCACAATTTCATTCCCGGGATCTCCAAGATCTTATTCTGACCCGTTGGGACCGATCGCCGACTTCGCTGGATCGCTGTGTCGTCATCTCCCGCAGGGTGCGAGAGTCTCTTGGATGGTGGTTACGTCTGGAGGCTCTATCCCTGGGGAAATCCCTTCTTCTCCCACGGTGGTCGGTGATTACCACCGATGCCAGCCTGACTGGCTGGGGGGGGGGGTTTGGAACGACCTCTGGGTTCAGGGGGTCTGGTCGTCAGAGGAGTCGTCTCTGCCAATCAACATTCTGGAGTTGAGAGCAATATTTCTCTGCCTCCGACATTGGACGGTCCCTTTGAGCGGTCTGCCGGTCCGGATTCAGACGGACAATGCGACAGCTGTCGCGTATATCAACCATCAGGGCGGGACGAGGAGTTCCAGACTCATGATGGAGGTCTCTCGGATCCTGCTTTGGGCCGAGTTCAGGGTTCCAGTCATCTCCGCGTTTCACATCCCGGGTGTGCTGAATATCTCGGCGGACTTCCTCAGTCGCGAGCGGGTAGATCCCGGAGAATAGAGTCTTCATCCGGAGGTTTTTACTCTGCTGTGCTCCTGTTGGGGGACTCCCCAAGTGGACTTGATGGCATCCAGGCTGAACGCCAAGATTCCGACAATCATGTCCAGGTACAGGGACCCGGAGGCTGTGGCGGTAGATGCTCTAGTGGCCCCGTGGGACCAGTTCGAGCTGATCTATGTGTTTCCGCCGGTATCCTTACTTCCTCTGGTGATCAGGCGGATCAATCTCGAACGAGTATCGGCGATTTTGGTGGCGCCGGATTGGCCGCGGAGGGTGTGGTATTCAACGCTGGTGTCTCTTCTGGCAGCGCCTCCGTTTCCACTGCCTCTTCGCCCGGACCTGTTAACTCAAGGGCCCATTCGTCATCCGGACCTGAAGTCACTTCGTTTGACGGCGTGGCTCTTGAGACCGAAATCTTGACCCGTCGTGGGTTTTCGTCCGAGGTCATTGCCACCTTGCGGGCGGCCAGAGGTCCAGCTACGACTAGTATTTATCACAGAACTTGGGAGGCCTTCTATTCATGGTGTTCTGGATCGTCAAGGAACCCGAGGGTTTTTTCCATTCCCAACTTCTTGGCCTTTCTGCAATGTGGTCTGGTCAAGGGTCTAGCAGTTAGTACCTTGCGGGGTCAGGTCTCTGCACTATCCGGGCTTTTTCGGAAGGCTATTGCCTCACGCAGGGATGTGCGTTCATTTTTTCGCGGGGTTGCACATCAGTTTCCGCCTCGGAGGGCGGTTGTGGCTCCTTGGCGGCTCAATTTAGTTTTGGAGGCTCTTCAGCATGGGCCGTTTGAGCCTATGGATTCAGCTACGCTTTACTTGCTTTCTTGGAAGGTGGCCTTCCTGGTGGCGGTCACCTCTTTAAGAAGGGTTTCGGAGTTGGCGGCACTGTCTTGCTCGCCCCCTTTTTTGGAATTCCACCCGAATCGTGTGGCGCTTCGTACCCGTGGAGATTTTTTACCTAAAGTGGTGTCGCGTTTTCCACCTCAATCAGGACATTCTGTTGCCTTCCCTCTGTCCGAAACCAAAGAGTCTGAAGGAGCGGGCCTTGCACTCGTTTGATTTGGTGCGGGCATTGAAGTTCTATCTTTCAATCACGCAAGGGTTTCGAAAATCGGATTCTCTGTTTGTGATTCCTGCTGGTCGTCGCCGTGGTCAGCGGGCTTCCAAGGACACTATAGCTCGGTGGATATGTTCGGCTATCCTGGAGGCGTACCGGCTCAAGGGCGAGCCTTGTCCGGTTAAGGTTCAAGCTCATTCCACGAGAGCTGTTGGTTCGTCGTGGGCTTTTCGTCAGGGGGCTTCGGCAGCGCAGCTCTGCCGGGCGGCTACCTGGTGCTCCGTTCACACTTTTACTAAATTTTATAAAGTGAACGTGAGTGCTTCCGCCAATGCGGCCTTGGGACGCAGGGTCCTGCAGGCGGCAGTGGTTTAGGTTATCTCTTTATTTTTTGTTCGGCGCTTGTTGCGCACTTGCCTAAGTTGTTGGGGTGTTGGCGATCCTGCCACTGTTTCCCACCCTTGAGTTTTGGACTGCTTTGGGACTTCCCACTAGTAATGGATCTGTGTCTCCCTTCCTTCCCTTCTGCTGCTGAAAGACGGATTTTGGTAAGACCTTACCTGTAAAATCCTTTTCAGCGAAGGAAGGAAGGGAGACACAGCACCCTCCCATGGCAGAAGTGTATTATGGTTTTTCTAGATGCGGCGCGACTCCCTCCTGATGGCGGTCATCTGGTCTGGGGTTGGCGCACTAGGGCTCTGTTCCAGCATTGCCAGCTCATCGCAGTTGTCAGGTCCAGTAAGTAGTGCCTGGGACTGTGTGTTTTCATGCTGTTATATACATAACCTGTTCTCTCACATTTATGAATTTTCAGAAGGGGTTGTGTTGTTCCCCTGGTGTTGTCTGCTCTTCCTTAGCTTGTGTACGGACTGGAGAACATGGGAGTAGGAGGAGCCTAAGTTGGAGGGGCCGGTTGTCACTTTTTCTAAATCTGAGGTGAACTATCCTGTGGGGCTCCGCCTACCCCCACTAGTAATGGATCTGTGTCTCCCTTCCTTCCTTCGCTGAAAAGGATTTTACAGGTAAGGTCTTACCAAAATCCGTCTTTTTCTCGTTTTACCCTATAGCCTATTTACACTCCACTTCTCAGCAGCTCTCGTTTATAATCTTTCAGTGTAAATGCATATTAAGTCTCAGCATTGGCTTACCCTGCCTGTTCTGTAGAGATTCTCAGCAGCCATCTTATTATCATCACAGACAGGATTAAAATAAAAGGTAACATCTTGTCATATAGATAATACAGGATCCACCATTCACAAAAGGCGATGGTCTCAGCTGACCTTCTCCCCCCTCTCTGCACAATGACCTCTGCACAGGTCAGAGAGCATGCCTATAACCCAGTGAACATCCACAGTCTAAAGTGGTCCATATATCCACTGTAAGGCTTATCAGCTCAGGTAATATTGCCGCCTGATCATTTAGAGAGAATACAATTAGAAAAATCTTGACAATCAGAAATTAAAAACCTATTGATAAAAAAGAATATAAATGTCTGGTTTTAATAATTACAGAAATTTCTAGCTGATATATTCCTTAACATGATCAACACTCGTATAAGACGTAGATAGTACTCGGACCTCACAAGTGACCGTGGTCAGATAGTATTTAATCTAAATCACAATTAGTCAGGAAGCAGGAAACCACTAGAATAAAATTCCGCAAGTACAACAAACGTGATTGTATATTATCATGTCACTGAATTTTGGGTCTTCTATCCTTTGGATTACGAGCTCGGAGAGAATGAAGACACAGGACAGGATGTTTGTGTCTAAACATACTCTAAAAACTTTATTACAAAACACAGGGCTAATATACACCCTAAAGGCAGGAAACGGATTTGCCATATATGGTTCGATTATACAGTTTAGCTGAACAAGCGAAAAAAACTAGTTTCTGTATGCTTTAAAATATTTAATTAGACTTATCTAGTTAGCAAGGTCATTTCATCTTTCTGCAAGAACACATTATTGCTACAAGAAGAAACATCTGGCCAGGGAGAATCACGTTATCTTTTTAGCAAGGACACGCTATTGATACAAGAAGGAACATTTCAGCTTGCTGTTTTTTTACCTAAAATAACTGTCAGACTTATATAGCATAGATGGGGCCTTTAAACTTGAGGGACTCCATCTTCTGCTATAACATTCCATCCTTTTGTTCCTTCATTTATCAATACGAATTTCTATGTTTTCTTTTAGTACAACGCTGAATACACATTAAAAAAAGCTTAAAAACCAAATAAACCGCAAGACACATTAGCAAAACCTGTAAAATAGCTTGTACTATACCAGCCAACCACCCACCAATACCTTTAAACCAATTTGCGGGATTTAGAAAGGAAAATCTCTGTGTGGAATTATTGGCCAAAGTATCTGAACAGTTCACTCAAAAGTTTATCTCTTCCCATGAGACTGGGACAGCGAGAAAGGGTATGCTAGTGGACGTCACAGGGGCATGTGTACATATCCAACAATTAGCAATGGTCTGGTTTTGCTCCTTTAGTCCATCGATTAGAGCAAGATGGTGTCTAATGAATCTATTGTCGTCTCCATCCATGGTGCCTAACCTAGTCCATGCACCTGTGGTCGCAAGGATGCAGGTAAGTATAAACAATGTCATCAGTCTTTGTCCGCTGGTTCTCCTAGTATCTTTTTGCAATGGGACGCGTGGATCCAGGTCTCTTTTCCCTCTAACTTAACGGCTGTGCTTGTGGTCAGCAGAACTTGAAAGGGTCCATCAAACCGTGGATCTAGGCTTTTCCTCACGTGTCTTTTTATAACCACCCAGTCTCCAGGTTGCAGCGTATGGCTGCTAGAGTCTTGATCTGGATCTGGAAGAGAACTGAAGACATTATCATGTACTTGCTTAATCTTTTTGTGTAAAGTCCTCACATAGGAACTTAGCACATGGTTGTTCATTTCTAATGCTTGCGGATAGAAACACCCTAGGCTGGGTACGTTGCCAAACAATATCTCATATGGAGAGAGTCCAGTCTTTCTATAAGGCGTGTATCTTACTGAAAACAGAGCAAGTGGTAAACAGTCCGGCCATGGTTTTCCTGTCTCAGCCATGGCTTTCTGAATTTTTAATTTCAATGTCCCATTCAGTCTTTCCACTTTACCACTACTTTGTGGGTGATATGGGGTATGGAATGCTTGTTGAATTCCTAGAGCTGACATGACTTCATTCATTATTTCACCTGTGAAGTGTGTACCTCTGTCACTCTCAATTACCTCTGGTACCCCATACCTGCAGACCACCTCCGCAAGCAGTTTCTTTGCGGTTGCCGCAGCCGTGGCTTTGGCAATCGGGAAAGCCTCTGGCCATCCTGAGAACAAATCAATACAAACCAACACATATTCCCATGATCCTGACTTTGGCAGCTGAATATAATCAATTTGCAGTCTCTCGAATGGATAGAGGGGCCGGGGGGTGTGTTTGGGTGGTGTTTTAACTACTCTACCCTGATTATGTGTAGCACATATCATGCACCCTTGTACCAGGTTTTCAATACAGGTGGAGAATCCTGGTGCCACCCAATGTTTCTGCATCACACTCATCACACCCGTTTTAGATTGGTGTGTCGGCCCATGTAGTATCTGGGCAGCTGCTGGGTACAGTGCCCTTGGAAGTCATCGTCGTGTCCCTTTCCCCCATACCCCATTTGCTTCATTCAGGCATGCACCTTCCTTTAACCACTTATCAACCTCCTCCTTTTGAGCCTGAGCCTGCATTTGGGATAAGATGTCCTCCGACACAAAGGGGTTTTTAGGGGCACTTAACTGACGTACTGTTGACCCTTGTTGCGGCTTACAGGCTGCTGTTTTTGCCGCTGCATCTGCCATCGCATTTCCTCTGCTTACCTGGTCGGTGCGTCTGGTATGTGCTCTTACCTTTATGACAGCTACTTGTTTAGGTAGTTGTAGCGCATCAATTAACTGCTGGACCGCATCAGCATTCTTAATGGGGTGTCCTGCTGCCGTCAGGAAACCTCTTGACTTCCATATTGGACCAAAATCATGCGATATACCGAATGCGTACCTAGAATCTGTGTAAATGTTAACAATACTACCTTCCGCTAGTTTACAGGCCTCGGTTAGGGCCCTAAGTTCAGCTTCTTGAGCCGACTGGTGTGGGAGCATTGGTTCTGCCTTGATTACTGCATTGAGGGAGACAACTGCATATCCAGTATGGAAGGTACCTGAATCGTCCTGATGACGGGATCCATCTATAAAAAATTCAAAATCTGCATTTTGTAATTCATGTTCAAATCCAGTAGGTAAACCTGCCGTTTCTTGTGCCATCATTTGTACACAGTCATGAGGAACTTCCTCTCTTGGATCTTCCTTAAAAAGCACAGTACCTGACTCCTCCTTTAGATCCGAGAGAGGTAACAAAGTTGCTGGATTCAGGGTAGTACACCTCTGTAAAGAAACATTGGGAGGCATTAACAGTGCACATTGTAACCTGAGATGACGTGCTGCTGAGAGGTGAGCGGGTTGCACTTGATTCAATATAGTGTAGACATCATGAGGTGTTAGAACGGTGAGCGGGTGGTCAAGAACAATGTCTGCGGATTTATGGAGTAATAGTCCAACAGCATGCAGAGCACGTACACAGGATGGTGCACCTCTGGCTACCGCATCCAATCTGCCACGAAAGTAGGCAACAGGTCTCTGATTATCACCGTGTGTTTGAGTTAAAACTCCTGCTGCATGTCCAGCTTGTTCATGAAGGTACAGAGTAAATGGGAGCTCATAATTAGGGGTACCCAAAGCTGGAGCGGCCAAAATACGGTTCTTGAGAGAATAAAAACAGTCTATTGCCTCTGATGTTAGTACAAAAGGTGTTGGGGTAAGACAGTCATAGAGGGGCTGCATTAAAACAGAGATGGCATGAATCCACTGTCTGCAATAGGAAACAAGTCCAAGAAAAGTTCTGAGGGCTGCAACATTAATGGGGACGGTGAATGCCTGTACTGCTTGTTTGCGTGCATTTGTTAAATGACGAGCTCCTGGTGTAATGCAATGTCCCAAAAAGGTGACTGAAGATTTACAAAACTGAAGCTTATCTTTCGATGCCTTGCAGCCAGCGTGATAGAGAAACAACATAAGCGATATAGTTGCACTATGACATTGTTTCCTGGAGGGGGCACAAATGAGCAGGTCATCGACATATTGCAGAACAACGATATGTGGTTCAGACCATCCCTCCAGTATTTCCTGCAGGCTTGCAGTGTACATTGTGGGTGAATTCTGGGCACCCTGTGGCAACACTGTCCATGTATATTGACTACCCTGGAATGTGAAAGCAAACAGGTACTGGCAGTCAGGATGTAATGGTACACTGAAAAATGCATTTGCCAAATAAACCACTGAAAAGCAAAGAGAATTAGAAGGTATCTGTGACAGAAGAGTATGCGGGTTGGGCACAACTGGTGTTAGAAGTTCTGTGGCTTTGTTAACCAACCGGAGGTCATGGACCATTCTATATGCGGCTGGTTGTCCTGGCACGCTCTTTTTCTTTACTGGGAACAGGGGAGTGTTGCAAGGGGACTGGGTTTTGGCTAGGACTCCTCTCTGTAGTAATTTTTGGACCTGCTGGGCTATGGCATTCTCCTGAGCCGAGCTAAGGGGATACTGCTTCTGTTGAGGCAAGATGGCTCCTGGTTTTAATTTCACCATTACTGGTTGAACTCTTAACCTACCAACATCTGTTTTGCCTGAGGCCCAAAAATCATGTGGTACAGCCTGCTCCAATATCGGGGGAAACTCATTTGTCTCTTCTATGCTGGCAATATCTAGTGACATAATTTTGCAAAGGGTACTTGGTTTTAAACCTGGGGTCATGGTGACAGTGCCATCGGGATGATACTCAATATGTGCTTGTAATTGGGACAACACATCATTTCCCAAAAGGTTACATTGGCCTCGGGGCGATACCATGAGCTGGCTATGTACAGTAGCTCCTTGAATTTGCAGGGGAATTCTTTTAGTGACAGGAAGCAGGACAGACGGGGAATTGAAGGGGGTGGCAATGACATGATGTGAAAAATCAGTGTCAGTATATGGCCAATCACCTTGCGTAATTACTGAATTGTCGGCCCCCGTATCTACTTGGAAATCGATTTCATGTCCCCCTGGTAGGTTCACCTGCACTATACAACTGGGAGTTGGGGGTAAGGAGATGAGGGGGTTCATGTGCAAGCTTCCCTCATCCTATGGGGGCGTTGTTTGGTCGGCTGGAGGACCCGTACTCTGAGCATTTGGATACGGGTTGGTCCTACAGTTCTTTCTAAAATGTCCTGGCTTTTTACATCCGTAACATAGTCTCTGTCCTTCTCCTTCAGTCTGTCCTCTGCCTCTGTTGTTTCTGGGGGTCGTCTCTACTATATGTATTCTGGCAGCTCTTTTTGCCTGCGCTATGTCATGCTGTGCCCCCTGAGCTATTCTAGCTAAATCTTCTGCCTTCACTGATCTCCAGTCCGGTCTACTTGCTTTTACCTTCTCTGCAATCTCTTTCTTTAGTCCATTCATGAAAGCACTTGCTAATACCCTCTCACTAGTCTTATTCCCGGGGTTGAACCCCATTTCTGACCAGGTTTTCTTTAGTGGATAGAAATAATCCTTAGGATCTTCCTCCTTTCCCTGCACTCTATCTTCTAGTGTAACTTGCTTTTCTGCTTGCCTGTCTTGACATGCTTTTACCAACGCTGCTGCGAATAGGACTCCAGCTGCTGCATCATTAGATTCTGCATCTACGGGTCCGGTCCTATTGGCATACTGTTTTTTTGTCTCATCTATCAACCTATCATAGCGGGCTTCATCTGCCAATTTTCCCTTAATTACCCCCTGCAGATCTATTCTAGTGGCATGATACGTATCCTGTATGGTGGTGATCATTCTAGCAAAACCCATAGGGGACTGGGACGGATCTGGCAGCTGGGAGATCAGTGCCAACTGCTCTGAAGGACTCCATGGTCTATACATTAACATTGTACGAGCTTCCTGACCTGGAACCACTGCATCCCCCCCTGCTGCTGCTGCTGCTGGTGCTCCTGGCACAACTACCGTCCTCATTGGGAATAGACTAGCTGGGTGGGGTCTCGGTCCTCCACATGCCACACAGATGTCTACTGTCAAGGGGTTCTGTTGTCCACATCTGGGGCAAACCCAACATTTAGGTTCCTGGGAATTCTGGTACTGGGGTGGGGGTGACGTCGGGAGCGGACAGGGAGGAAAATCTGTCATTCCAGTTTTTGTCAGTCTGTAACGTCCGTCTCCTAATTCTTCAATCTTTCCTTCAAAATAAGCGCATGCATTCATCCATACATCTACTGTCTTCAACAGACCCTTATCTTTCAACCATCCATGATAGGAGTTAAAGAAGGATTTCCATTTCTCTCCATTCATCTCTCCATTCTCATTCATTCCCGCTTTACACAATATTTTGTCAATTCCAATCAGTGCCTGTTTCCCTTCTCTGCGTACCACTAAGTCTTTGGCTATAATGCCTTCCTTGGCATTTTGGTTCCCCATTTTTTTCGGTTCTCCTCACCTAGAAGAGACTCCTCAGTCACTTAGACAATGGGCCACAAAGGTTTCTGAACCATTCCACTACTAGCCTCTCTAGGACTTATACGCCAACCAGAAAAACAGACCAAAAACATCAATCCCGGGACACATCCACAACACAATCATCGGATCCATACTTTCATTAAATTCTCCAAAGGATAGAAGGCAGGACTGTCAATTTATCTGAGGGATTCTACTGGTTCAAAGGGACCTGAGCCAGACAACAATCTGTTGAATTACCTGGGGAGCCGACCGCTCGGGGGTGAGGGAGTCTCTTCTATGCAGTGATATAATTAGGTAGAATATAACAGTTATTCTTACCTCAGCGCTGTATATATCACCAACAGAGAGCTTCACTCGTCCCACGTCTCGGACCGGTCGAGCACCCTTGGGTAGATTAACTCAAGGTCCCTGTTCGAGGCGCCAGCTGTCGTCACTGAATTTTGGGTCTTCTATCCTTTGGATTACGAGCTCGGAGAGAATGAAGACACAGGACAGGATGTTTGTGTCTAAACATACTCTAAAAACTTTATTACAAAACACAGGGCTAATATACACCCTAAAGGCAGGAAACGGATTTGCCATATATGGTTCGATTATACAGTTTAGCTGAACAAGTGAAAAAAACTAGTTTCTGTATGCTTTAAAATATTTAATTAGACTTATCTAGTTAGCAAGGTCATTTCATCTTTCTGCAAGAACACATTATTACTACAAGAAGAAACATCTGGCCAGGGAGAATCACGTTATCTTTTTAGCAAGGACACGCTATTGATACAAGAAGGAACATTTCAGCTTGCTGTTTTTTTACCTAAAATAACTGTCAGACTTATATAGCATAGATGGGGCCTTTAAACTTGAGGGACTCCATCTTCTGCTATAACAATCATTAGGCTATATTTAGTAGCTTTACCGAGAATTCTATAATAAAGGCTCAGTGGTCAATGTTCTCGTGTATAAAATATTCACATAACATAAAAATAAGTAACAATGCATAACACTGACGTGGTAAATATAAAGCTTCCTCCTAAAAGGAAAACCCCACGCGGGGAGAGGACCACATCTGAAGACTCGACAATGACACATTATGATGGAATGATCATCTCGGAGCTTCTCCTGCTGAGCCTTCACCTCTTTCCAGGACATCGAGGAAAAAAAGAAAATACCTGACTATTCAAGGAACCATTCCTAAATAATTCTTAGTATTCTGGGATATTTGGCTGCATCCATTCTTTATGGAAATAAGGATCTACAAAAGCCAAACTGTTGTAAAATGCAGCAAATGTTCTATTGTGTGGTATACTGGGATCTACGGGGGTTTCAAACTCTGGGGTGACCATTATAAAGCAGCACAGAGCCCATTGTATAAACTCTACTGGTATATTTAGCTGTATTAGAACCAAAATATCTAACTGAAGGCCCACCATACATATTAGACTAATGTTGACCTATCCCACCGATATTGACAGATTCAGCTGAAACTCAAATGTGTATGGGGGCCCAGACAACTGATTGTTGGGGAAGTTAAAGGGGTATTCCTATTTCCAAGATCCTATCCCAATATGTAGTAGGTGTAATAATAATATTAGCAAATACCTCCAATTAGAAATGTAGTATAGTCCTTCTGATTAGCAATGTTGCTTACCCCATGTGCAAGGCATTGCAGTAGCTTAGGCATCCATGGTTACGACCACACATAGTTACGCTTAGTGGTCGTAACAATGAATACCTAAGCTACTGCAATGCCCTGCACATGGGGTAAGTGACATAGCTAGTCAGAAGAACTATCCTACATTTATAATTGTAGGTATTTGCTAATATTATTACACCTACTACATATTGGGATAGGATTTTGGAGATGAGAATACCTCTAAAGTGTCCGACATGTCCGATTTTGAACTATTGATCCTTCTGTTTCCCTGGAGATAGCTTATCACCAAAGATGTAGGACTGCGGTTCTCTTATAGAGAACACAGAGACACTCGGCTGAAGTACTCTTGTGTATGGGACAACGCTTTACTGTTGGAATTGCTGTGGCATATGAGAGGAGACTGACTATGAGCATCACTATCACGGTGAAAATATTTAGGATTTTTAAAGTCCTAATTTTAGGAGGTCCAAGTCCTAAAAAAATATTATTAACCAGGAACAATGTATTATTTAGAAAAAGACTCATCCATCGCCTGATTGGATTGTTTATAGTCATCTCATCTGCCCATGTAAACAGGACGTGCTGCCGACAATAAGCAACCATCTTGGTACACTTTGTATCGGCCCTTTTGAAAAGGCTTTATATGAGCACCGGTGGACTTGTTAGTGGGGCTGTGGCCTGACGCTGATGATTGGCCACACTATCTATCAGTATTCGGTCAGTATTTTTTCTCAGGAGTGGGAGCCAAAACCAGGTGAGGAACAATCAGAGAAACGGTCTAATAGAAACAAGTCACCAATTCTGCATTTATCACCCACTCCTGGTTTTGGCTCCCACTCCTGAGAAAAAATACTGACTGATTACTGATAGTGGGGCCGTGGCCTCAGGCCACAAGTCCACAGTGCATGACCGTGCTCATTCATGTGTATTTGTACATGTGAGATCTGAAATGAACGTGAACGACTGTGACCTGTTTGGTGAGATAAAGGTTACTGACGCACTTGATCTAAACTTAGTCCCGCAGTCTGGCTTCACCCATTTTTTTCCTACAGATCATATTACCTGAACTTATCATGTGTCTGACGCGCCCCCTGGGCCATATTCTTTAGGGGAATACCCGGAGCCGGATCAGATGGGGGTTGTAGTCTCCGAGTGGCTGTGACCCGGTCCGTGCCCAGGGTGTCAAGCTCAGTGTGTGGCAGTCCTTACTGATGTTACTAAAGTTCTTTATGTCGACTACGCCACCCGTTGAATTGCGGTCACTACGGCCGCCGCTGCAGCAGGGTCCGCTGAGGCTGATGGTGTTGGTGCAGCTTAGGTAGTATAACCCCCAACGGGAGGGGTATAGCCTCAGGGGGTCAGGTGCAGAGGATGGTGGTTGTGGAAGTGCAGTGAAGATGGTAATGAGAGTCAGAGTCGGGTTGTGCAGTTCAAGGTTCTTTACTTACTGCAGATGTTCCGGTCACTCCGGCCTTGAGTGACCACCCGAGCCGTGCTGCGTCCACCAGGTCCTGGACTCGGCCAACCCCCAAGTAGTTCTGGAGCGTGGTTCTGAGCTCCCGTTCTGTCCTGTCCTCGTCTCTGGCCTTCCCCACCAGGGATCCACCTATGTCCGGCTCCCTCGGGCCTCTTAGTGGTAAACCCTTGTCTCTGGGTTCCCTGACCCTATTCGTGGTCTGCCTTCCGGGTGGATATAGTGGGTGGTCGTGGCAGATGCTGCCCATGGCCTCCGGTCTCTGGCTGAGGTATGCTGTAGCCCCCACCAGTTTGGGATCCGGTACCCTGTTGCCAACTCTTCACCCTGTGGTTGTATTTGGGCTCTCAGAGTTCCTTCTTTCTCCCCCTCTGGGTCTTTCGTTCTCTCCTCTCTCACTCTTGGGCTGGGGCTGCTCTGCTCTTCTGCTCTCTTCCACTGCTCTGCAAAGTCTTGCTGACTCACTGACTGACCCTGATCTTAGATGGTTCCCACCTTTTATACTCCCTCTATGTGTGAGCTCAGGTGACCAGCACCCAATGAGCTCCTAGCACTACCCAGACTGCTCCCCCTATCTGCCCCTACACTATTGGGATGTACCACCCCCCTCCCACTCCAGCCAGGAACAGACTCGGTCGTACCTGCACATTTCTAAGTGGGAGTACCGTTGGTCTGTTCCTCGGAAATGGGATGTGTGTAGTGCATGCAGCTTTCTGAGCTCAGCTCCACACTCCATCCTTACCCGGGAGTGGAATATCACACCTCTGGGTTGAGGTGCAATAACCCTGTAGCAGCCGAATCCTCAGGGTGCTACATTCCCCCCTGGTAAATCACAGCACGTCCTCGGGCTGTAAGATATAAAAAAACACCACAAACATACAATTATTTTTCATAAACAACATAATAAAAACATATAAAACATATATATCAGCAATAAAACTTTTTTCATAAATAACATTCTCGTAGACTTCTCTCGTTTCTAGCTCCTCCGGTCACTGTGCAACGTGTGACCGGGAAAAGTGCAACAGTTTCTCTAGAAAAATGGTTTTCCTATAAAACCGGTAGGGGGCGCTTTACGAAGCGCAACTATATACAAAAGGGATGGTGGCCGCTCTCAGTCCTCGGCCAGGCATTAGGAAAGGGATGACCGCTCTCAGTCCTCGGTCAGTGGGAATGGGGACACACGGGTTAACAGTTTAGTTCTCTGGTCCCAACGGGGACTATATTAGCAGCAACGGTTCACTGTGCCCCGACGGGCAACTATATACAGCTTCTACTCTGCTGTACTCAACGACGACGTCCTCCTGCTCTTTCTTTGTGGACAGTTTCAGTTCTTGTTTCAGACCCGTCCGGGTCCTCTTGCTCCTCCTCCGTCAAGCGATGCACATGGAGGGCGTAGGGTCCTTTGGCACACTTGTGCCGGGTGAAGGTGACCTCGTCCCCGATGTAAAGGTCACGACCTCTGTGTCCCTCCGGTAGGTGGGACTCAACGTCTCTCCTGGTCACGAAGACGTCGCCTGGGGTGCGGTGGTCTCGGATGAAGCCCCACCCATGCTGCATATTAAACTTGATCACAGTCCCGGTGGTGCGGGGACTATGCGCTGCACGGGGGTCTCTCCTGGCCCGGCTCTTCTGCTCCGCGCTCCTTATTTGAGCTTGCTGTTCCCGGACCCGCCTCTCTCTCCGCTCCCTCTCAAAGACTTCGAGCTGTTGCCGGCAGCACTCTGCACGCTCCGCTGCGGCTGCCCGGGTCTCCTGAGTGAACCCCATGAGATCTTCTCCGGTGGGGTCCCACTCAAACTGCGCTTCTGCTAGCGGGGGCGAGATCCTCTTGAAGGGCTTTGGAGCCGGGATCAGGGGTTCATCTAGGGGTCTCTCTTTCCGGAGTCGGGGATGGTGAAACTCCGGTAGCCATATGAAGGGCTGCCCATCCGGGCACGTATGTTGGGCGAACAGGTCCTCACCCAGGTGCGGCACTCTAGGTGTTATGGGCGCTGTGGTGGTGGCGGCGCCCGGGTTGCCCAGGCCTTGCAGCCAGGCCTGGGGCACCTGGAAAGTGAAGGGCACCGTAAGAACGGCGGCGCCCTGTGTTACTTGGCCCTGCGACCAGGCCGGTGGCTCCGCGGAGGTAGGGGGCGCTGTTGGTATTGCGGCGCCCGGGGGTACTAGGCCTTGCGACCAGGCTGGTGGTACTTCCTGCTTGGTCACGCTCGGGGTCGAGGCGTGTGACGTCACAGGGGTCGCGGCCGCGGCTTCCGGTTGAGGCCTAGTCTGTGGCGGTGACGTTGCGGTTACGGGCACGGCAGGGGGTACTTCGGGCTCTGCGACGGGGAGCTGGGGCAGGCAAGCGGTTTCCCGGTTTGGGGTAAAGACGTCCCCTTTACCTGCCTCCTTTCGTTCGGCTCCCTTCTCGGCGCCGTCTCCGGCCTTCAGTCCTCCTGCGCCATCCTCAGAGGCGGTCTGTCTCCTCGTCTTGGGTGGCGTGCGCCGCTGACGAGTCTCGGTCTGCTGGGCCATCTCACGGCTCCACTCCGCCAACGTCTCTCGCTGCACCCGGGCCATCCTCCTTGCGAGGCCCTCCAGTGCGGTCTGCGCACACTCCCGGTCTCGGGGGAGCTGTGCGAGGACCTCCACTAGGCCTAGTGGGGTCGTTGCTTCCAGCAGGCTCCTGACCAACGGGTCGGTGCTGCTCTGCTCTCCTTCCGTTGTCTCCAGCAGGCTCCTGGCCAGCGGGCCGGTGCTGCTCTGCTCTTCTTCCATCCCCGGGTAAGCTTTTTCTGGACTCAGCTCTAGGCTTCTTGTCTCCGGGTGCGCTCTCTCCAGACTGCTCCAGGCGACACCCATCTTTGCTCTCTTCTTCTCAGTCCTCCCACTTCGAGGGCGGTCCCGGGGCCACTTTGTGATTGTCAGCTCCAGGGGCAGTTCTTTCACGCTGACAGACACCTCTAGCATCACAGTCTCTGTTGGTGGGGGCGGTTTCCACTTTTGGCGCCATTTTCGGTCCTGGCCCACGATGGGAGGTGGCCTCTTGCCACCCTCTGGCACGCCCATAATGGCGTCCGCTCCCCCAAGGCGGGAAACCTTTGGAAATGGCGGGAATCGTCTCCCAGTGGCGGGAAACTCTGCAGATGGCGGGAAAAAGCTGTTAATGGCGGACAACCGGCGGGAATCGATCTGTGATGGAGTCCGATGGCGGGGACCCTCCGGAACCGGCGGGAGACTTCTTTTTGAGGTAAACTTGTTCTTTTCTTCAGGCACGCAGTACCCGGGTGTTGCGGGCACGTGATCCTGCCGACTACGCCAAAGTTGACGCGCCCCCTGGGCCATATTCTTTAGGGGAATACCCGGAGCCGGATCAGATGGGGGTTGTAGTCTCCGAGTGGCTGTGACCCGGTCCGTGCCCAGGGTGTCAAGCTCAGTGTGTGGCAGTCCTTACTGATGTTACTAAAGTTCTTTATGTCGACTACGCCACCCGTTGAATTGCGGTCACTACGGCCGCCGCTGCAGCAGGGTCCGCTGAGGCTGATGGTGTTGGTGCAGCTTAGGTAGTATAACCCCCAACGGGAGGGGTATAGCCTCAGGGGGTCAGGTGCAGAGGATGGTGGTTGTGGAAGTGCAGTGAAGATGGTAATGAGAGTCAGAGTCGGGTTGTGCAGTTCAGGGTTCTTTACTTACTGCAGATGTTCCGGTCACTCCGGCCTTGAGTGACCACCCGAGCCGTGCTGCGTCCACCAGGTCCTGGACTCGGCCAACCCCCAAGTAGTTCTGGAGCGTGGTTCTGAGCTCCCGTTCTGTCCTGTCCTCGTCTCTGGCCTTCCCCACCAGGGATCCACCTATGTCCGGCTCCCTCGGGCCTCTTAGTGGTAAACCCTTGTCTCTGGGTTCCCTGACCCTATTCGTGGTCTGCCTTCCGGGTGGATATAGTGGGTGGTCGTGGCAGATGCTGCCCACGGCCTCCGGTCTCTGGCTGAGGTATGCTGTAGCCCCCACCAGTTTGGGATCCGGTACCCTGTTGCCAACTCTTCACCCTGTGGTTGTATTTGGGCTCTCAGAGTTCCTTCTTTCTCCCCCTCTGGGTCTTTCGTTCTCTCCTCTCTCACTCTTGGGCTGGGGCTGCTCTGCTCTTCTGCTCTCTTCCACTGCTCTGCAAAGTCTTGCTGACTCACTGACTGACCCTGATCTTAGATGGTTCCCACCTTTTATACTCCCTCTATGTGTGAGCTCAGGTGACCAGCACCCAATAAGCTCCTAGCACTACCCAGACTGCTCCCCCTATCTGCCCCTACACTACTGGGATGTACCACCCCCCTCCCACTCCAGCCAGGAACAGACTCGGTCGTACCTGCACATTTCTAAGTGGGAGTACCGTTGGTCTGTTCCTCGGAAATGGGATGTGTGTAGTGCATGCAGCTTTCTGAGCTCAGCTCCACACTCCATCCTTACCCGGGAGTGGAATATCACACCTCTGGGTTGAGGTGCAATACCCCTGTAGCAGCCGAATCCTCAGGGTGCTACATGTCTTCCCAGGCTGTAAACAGAGAGGAGGCAGTACATTGTAAAGACGAGGCCTACAGCGTCCAAAGCCCAAACCCGAGAAGCCAACAACTAATCTGTCATGTGTACAAATACATTCCACCCCTCTGTTATCCTGATCAGACAAGGAGCTCACATGGCTCATTACAGGACGGGACGGAAATTCTCTTAAAGTGATCTACACCTCCGACATTAAATGTGACGATACGTTTCTAATGTCTAGACGGAGTGAGCCGTCTTTCTTTTTGACGAAGAAGAAGCCTGCTCCCGCCGGGGAGGTAGATTTCCGGATAAATCCCCGGGCCAGATTCTCCTCAATATATTCAGACATGGACCGGGTCTCAGCAGCGGACAAAGGGTAAAAACGCCCACGGGGAGGAGTAGCGCCAGGTATCAGGTCGATTGGGCAATCGTATGGTCTATGAGGGGGTAATGTCTCTGCTTCTCTTTTATTAAAGACATCCGCATAAGACCAATAGGGAACCTGTAGGCCGGGTAGATTGGCTGGGGTAGGAGAAGGACAGGCAGGAAGAACGGGAACTAAACAAGTCTTATGGCAGTCCTCTCCCCAGCGAAGGACTTCTCCGGTCTGCCAGTCAAGCATGGGTGCATGTTTCTGGAGCCAAGGTAGGCCTAGCAAGAGGGCATGAGAGAGTCCAGGCAGAACATGGAAGAAGATGCTCTCAGAGTGCAGCATTCCCACCTGCAGAGTTATGGATTCGGTGATGAGTTGAATGGGATGCGGTAAGAGACCCCCATCCATGGAGGCGACAGATAAGGGTACAGCCAGGGGTTTGGTGGGAATGTGGTATTTCTCTACCAGGGATAGAGAAATGAGATTTCCGGCAGCTCCAGAGTCAAGTTGAGCTAGTACACAGAAACTGTTCTCCCCGCAGATGATAGAGACCGACAGCATCAGAGATGGAGAGGGTTTACTCTTGTCTAGGACGACCTCTCTGAGCGATCCTAGACACAGGTGTTTCCCGACCTCTCCGGGCAGGAACGGATCCGGTGCTCCTTACTGCCACAGTAGAAGCAGCTCCCCTCGGCACGGCGTAATTCTTGACGGGTTTTGACCATCTTGGTCTGGTCGACCTGCATAGGCTCGGGTGAGTGCGCCTGAGGAGGAACGGAGGAAGTGACGGGTTTCTGAAAGGTAGGGGCAAGGCGTGGAAACCTCCTCTCACGGGTGACCTCTTTGGTGCGCTCCTGGAACCGGATGTCAATCCGGGTGGCGAGTGTTATTAAGTCGTCGAGAGTGGTAGGAATGTCCCGACCGGCGAGTTCATCTTTAATACGGCCGGACAGACTCTCCCAGAAGACGGACACCAGGGCGTCGTTATCCCAGGCAAGCTCCGAAGCAAGGGTACGGAACCGTATGGCATATTGGCCCACGGTGAGACTTCCTTGACGGAGGCGTAGCAGAGATGAGGCGGATGAGGTCTTCCGTCCTGGTTCGTCGAAGACTTTCCGGAAAGCCGTGAGAAAGGCTGGCAGGTTGGACACCAGGGAATCTCCTCTCTCCCATAGAGGATTTAGCCAAGCCAGCGCCTCCCCCGTGAGATGGGACATGATGAAGGCTACTTTGGCTCAGTCGGTGGAAAACTGATGTGCCAAAAGTTTGAAGTGCAGAGTGCACTGGTTAGTGAAGCCCCGTGCCTGACCGGGATCTCCGCCAAAACGAGGCGGGGCGGAGAGACGGGGACCGTGAAGGGATGCTATGGTATTGCTGTGCAGCGGCGGCGCCGGGGTAGTAAGTGTGCGAGTGGAAGCAGCTCCCGATGAGACAGTCAGTGTGTCCAGGCGAGAGTTAACACTACGCAGGTGACTCAGGATGGACTCCTGTTGGGACCTCTGACGGGAAAGTTCATGACATAGGTCCGAGAGCGAGGGAGCTTGGGTGCCACCGGGTTCCATGGCCTGAGCAAACTGTAACGGGTGTGGGAGGTGGAACCTCTGAGCTACTATACAAAGGGTAGTCCTTGTAAGGAAGCGGGTGGCTCCCAGGGAAGGCGGGTAGGTAGACACTGCAAGTGACAAGGACAGTCTCAGGGTAGAAGGACAGGGCGGTCACAGCAAGTGACGGGGACAGTCTCTTGACAGGCGGGTGGTCACGGCAAGTGACGGGGACAGTCTCTGGACAGGCAGGTGGTCACAGCAAGTGACTGCTAAGCCTCCAGGTAGGCTAGCAGGCAGGTAGCAGGAGAGCGCTCCCAGGTGAGCGGGTGAGAGTCTCTGGACAGGCAGGTGGTCACAGCAAGTGACGGCTAAGCCTCCAGGTAGGCTAGCAGGCGGGTAGCAGGTAAGCACTCCCAGGTGAGCGCTCCCAGGTGAGCGCTCCCAGGTGAGCGGGTAAGAGTCTCTGGACAGGCAGGCAGGTATCTGGCAGGTAGCTCCTGGTCCGCAGGCGGACTGATCCATAGACAGACTGGCAGGTGCTGGTAGGCAGACTGTCGGACCACAGGATTGCAAGCAGGTAGACAGAAATCAGGCAGGTATCAGGCAACGGGACCTGAGGGCTGAAGCAGAGTTGAAAGGCTTTGCAACAACAGAGCTCGGGCACCTCCATTTTGGAGGAGGTGCCTTATATATGGTGAGGTCCTCCGGCCATTGGCCGGGGACTCCTTAGGACGGCGCGCGCGGCCCCTTTAAGAGAGAGGGAGCGCGCGCGCGCCCTAAGCACCTTGACCGGGAAGCAGCGTGCGCTGCCAGCAGAGTGGGAGGAAGACGCCGGGCACGGAGCGGAGAGGTGAGGGGAACGGCGTCCCAGCCTAGCAGGAGGCAGGGACGCCGACGCTACAGTCGTCACGTGATTGTGGCAGCCATCACGTGCTGGTATAACACGCTGCAATTAGAAATGGGAATCGGCACAGGAGTCACAATATAAAGTCAGTGCTGGTAGTAACACAAGAATCCAACAAGCCGAGCGTCCACACGTCGTCCAACAGCCCAACATGGATGATGAGAAGCTGCAGGACGTCACATAATCCGCGATATTCAGGCAGAGAACACAAACCGCAATGTGCTGCCACCGACATCTTCATCAGCTCAAGAGGAGGCGACTGTGTAAGAACATCACCGTTTTGTTTTCCCCCCTGAATATCGTGGATTATTAGATGACTGATGTTCTGCTACTTTTTCTTTTTGAAGTTGTCTACACACATAATGGCTGCAGAGGACTGAGAGAAAGTCCACAGGGAACAAAAGAGAAGTCGGGAACAGAAGGGGAGACGAGGGCTGAGCCACTTACACAGACAGAAAGCTGAGGAGGACATGTTATTACTCCAGGATCTGCTCCATTCATTCCTTATGTGGCATCCAAGTGCTGAGCTCGGCTTTTTCCAGAGCCCCATAGAGAATGAATGGAGCTGCAGTTGTTCCCTGACTTTCCGTTCCTTCCCGATCAGACGATGGTTCGCAGTGGTCAGACCCCACGATCAGTAAGTGATCACTGAGCCTGTGGATAAGTGATAACTAAAGTTGACAAATCCCCAGGCCCAGATGGGATACACCCGCGAGTACTGCAGGAATTAAGTAATGTCATAGATAGACCATTATTTTTAATCTTTAAAGATTCCATAATAACAGGGTCTGTACCACAGGACTGGCGTATAGCAAATGTGGTGCCAATATTCAAAAAGGGGACAGAAACCGAACTTGGAAATTATAGGCCGGTAAGCTTAACCTCTACTGTGGGAAAAATCCTGGAGGGTTTCCTAAGAGATTCTATAATAGAGTATCTGAAGAAGAATAGCCTCATGACCCAATATCAACATGGGTTTACAAGGGACTGTTCCTGTCAGACTAATCTGATCAGTTTTTATGAGGAGGCAAGTTCTGGACTGGACCAAGGAAATGCAGTGGATGTTGTGTATATGGACTTTTCAAAAGCTTTTGATACGGTTCCACACAAAAGGTTGATACATAAAATGAGAACAATGGGGATAGGGGAAAATATATGTATGTGGGTTAAGAATTGGTTCAGTGATAGGAAACAAAGGGTGGTTATTAATGGAAAACACTCAGACTAGGTCTCATTTAACAGTGGGGTACCACAGGGGTCAGTATTGGGCCCCCTTCTTTTTAACATATTTATTAATCACCTTGTAGGGGGCATACAGAGTACTATTTCAATATTTGCAGATGACACTAAACTCTGCAGGGTAATCAATACAGAGGAGGACAATTTTATATTACAGGAGGATCTATGTAAACTAGAAGCTTGGGCTGATAAATGGCAAATGAGCTTTAATGGGGATAAATGTAAGGTAATGCACTTGGGCAGAGGAAATAAAATGTATAATTATATGCTTAATTGTAAAACACTGGATAAATCTGTCACTGAAAAAGACCTGGGTGTATTGGTGGACGACAAGCTCATGTTTAGTGGCCAGTGTCAGGCAGCTGCTGCAAAGACAAATAAAATAATGGGATGCGTTAAAAGAGGCATAGATGCTCATGAGGAGAAGATAATTTTACCTCTATACAAGTCATTAGTGCGACCACACTTAGAATACTGTGTACAGTTCTGGTCTCCGGTGTATAAGAAAGACATAGCTGAACTAGAGCGGGTGCAGAGAAGAGCGACCAAGGTTATTAGAGGACTGGGGGGTCTGCAATACCAAGACAGGTTATTACACTTGGGGTTATTTACTGTGGAAAAACGAAGGCTTAGGGGTGATCTTATTACTATGTACAAGTATATGAGGGGACAGTACAAAGACCTTTCTACTGATCTTTTTACTCTGAGGCCAGAGACGGGGACAAGGGGGCATCTTCTACGTCTGGAGGAAAGAAGGTTTAATCATAATCACAGACGGGGATTCTTTACTGTAAGAGCAGTGAGACTATGGGGCTCTCTGCCTCATGATGTTGTAATGAGTGATTCACTAATAAAATTTAAGAAGGGCATGGATTCCTTTCTTGAAAAGTATAATATTACAGGTTGCAAAAACTAGATTCCATGATAGGGCGTTGATCCAGGGAACTAGTCTGATTGTCGTATGGAGTCGGGAAGGAATTTTTTTCCCCAATGTGGAGCTTAGTGTTTGCCACAGGGTTTTTTTTTGCCTTCCTCTGGATCAACATGTTAGGCTATGGGTTGAACTAGATGGACTTAGTCTTCCTTCAACCTTAAAAACTATGTTACTATGTATGTAACTTGTTATCTTCAGACATCCCCTCTAAGCAATGGCGCACGCCAGCAGTGAAGGCGGGAGGAGGCGCTGGGTACAGGGAAGACTTTACCTCTGGGGGCCACATATAGGGCATGTGAGGGGTGGACACTTCCCGTATTCACCATTACTGAGCCCCCGCTCTGTACCGCTCTTATCTGAGTGCAGGAGACACAGCAGTCACTAATCAGCCACTCTCCGGCACTTGCAGCTGTCCGAGCTCTGCTGTGCCTGTTAGGGGTGAAGTTCGGGTCCTAGGAGGCAGCGACTATGCAGCCTGCAAAGCAGATGACAGCCCGGGTACCACGTCTCCGGATAAATCTCCACCTTGTGAGCTGCTTCTTGTGCAGCAGCCCCATGCAAGTCGCTCCGCTCTCCTCAGCCAGCTCCTGCTGAAGACTGAGCTCCTCTGCCCAATCTAGGAGCCCAATAGCCCTGATCACACCAGTGGTAGCCCAGTGCTGCTGGGGGGGGCAGGGCTAGATCCGATTTACAGATAGCAAACTAATCAGCCCTAGATATTTCTAATAGCTGCAGAGCAGGCGACATAACTCTGACCGGTGTCCTCATAGACCTCTCCTCAGCCGGGACTAATAAGAGCAGTAAGATGGCCGTCATGGGGTCCATTGTTAGATCTCGGCTGCCATAGAAACTCATCGGCACCATGATCGCGCCTCCCTCTCCGGTCTTAAGTGCCTAAATGCTGTGAAAGTCACTGACTGTGTCATATAAGGGGTTAAGCTGCCAGGATCAGGGTTGGCTCCACTGCTGGCGCCTGAGGCAGGAGCGGGACTGTGTTATACCGCCACACGACTGCCGCAGATCTTGTAAGAGTCCTGACTGCACCTGCCTGATGATAATGTGTCCTATAACGCGGGTCCTGGTACCAGACTGCCCTTTACATATTAATCACTAGCAGGGAACCAGTTACTTACAGGTTCTAGTTTCTGATGTGTTTCCAGGACCTGTAGTTATCAACATTTTACCCTTAAGGCCCAGTTATAATATTACTGCAACACTCTCACTACATATGAGCATCCTGTACTTGTATACCTGCCCTGTGTGCGGCGCAAAAGTATATAACAAAATGTGTGTACACAAATACCTATCTCCTGAATGGTATTACTGCTAGATCTCCTGTACATAGAAATATGAGGTTCTTAGCGCACACTTTGAGCAAATTGTGCGAGCCCATCTGCCACCGTCAAGGCGACCTCTTCAGATGGGTCCCTACACTAACACTACACTAACTTACTAACTGGGACCACCATTTTTAATGTTTATTATTACTGTACTAATGCAATCAATTGTACCTGTTATAATTCATTTTTTAATTAGTTTTATAATTTTTTATTACTCTTGTGTTTATGATAATGGTATTACTAAAATCCCTATACTTAGTGTTGATCCAGAAGAAGGCAAAAACCCCAGGACACCTTCAGCCAATTTGTGTCACAGGGGAAAACTTCCCTCTTGACCCCGAGAAAAGGCGATCAGTCCTAGGACCCTGGATCAAATCTAATAATGTTATTACTAGTTATTAATAATTCTTATTAATATTACACAACTAATTGTACTGCTACTGCAGTTATTAGTATTTTAATTTAGGTTTTTGTACTTTTTATAGATTATATATTATTTATGTCCTGCTATCTTATTACTTTGCTATTCTAACTTTTCTATAACTACTTAAAATAATCAAAACAACACTATAATTATTTTTATATTCTTACTATTATTAACATCCTGCTATCTTATTACAGTATTATTCTACTTTCCTATCACTACTAATACTACCCTATACCTAGAGTGTTGATCCAGAAGAAGGCAAAAACCCCAGGACACCTTCAGCCAATTTGTGTCACTGAGGAAAAATTCCTTCTTGACCCCGAGAAAAGGCGATCAGTCCTAGGACCCTGGATCAAACCTAATAATGTTATTATTAGTTGTATAATTAATATATTACTTATTGTACTACTGGAGTTATTTTAATTTATGTTTTTATTTTTATAAATATAGCTATTTAATATTCTTCTTATTATTAATAACCTGCTATATTTTTACATTATTATTATTCTTTCCTATCACTACTAATACTACCCTATAACTACAGTATTGATCCAGAAGAAGGCAAAAACCCCTGGACACCTTCAGCCAATTTGTGTCACAGGGGAAAAATTCCTTCTTGACCCCGAGAAAAGGCGATCAGTCCTAGGACCCTGGATCAAACCTAATAATGTTATTATTAGTTGTATAATTAATATATTACTTATTGTACTACTGGAGTTATTTTAATTTATGTTTTTATTTTTATAAATATAGCTATTTAATATTCTTCTTATTATTAATAACCTGCTATATTTTTACATTATTATTATTCTTTCCTATCACTACTAATACTACCCTATAACTACAGTATTGATCCAGAAGAAGGCAAAAACCCCAGGACACCTTCAGCCAATTTGTGTCACAGGGGAAAAATTCCTTCTTGACCCCGAGAAAAGGCGATCAGTCCTTGGACCCTGGATCACACTGCTATTCTACCTACTACTATTACTACTGTTATTTTATTACTATTTTATTTATTTCTTACTATTATCACTAGTATTATTACTCTTATTACACTAATACTGATACACTACCACTATATTACACTATCCTGCTGTTATTTGGTGGTCTGATACTTACCAGCCGGTATTGCCGTATGTGATGTTATCGGCAGAGAGGTTCCAGCAGGATGGTCCACATGATGTTCCTCTTTCCTCTCAAATACCGGTTGATGTACTGGCGGAAGTTGGTCTGGTTCTCCTTCTTCCTTCTTGTTGTTGGGATCGGTTGTCTTCTTTTCTGGCCTTTGGCCGTCACTTCCCCCCTAGGGATCTTGATGTGGAGTTTCATCTTCTTTGCTTTCTCTTCTTTCTCTTCTTCCTCTTCTTCCTCTTCATCCAGGTAGGCGCACAGTTCTTTTAGTGTCTTCTGTCTTAAATCCATGATGTCCAGCTTTATCTTCTTTGCTGCTTTCTCCTCTTCTTCCTTCTCTTCTTCCTCGTCTTCCTCTTCATCCAGGTACTTGCGCCGTTCTTTTAGTTCCTTGCGCCTTTCTTCCCTCTTCCTTTTCTCCCTGGCTTTATACTCTTCGATGCATCTTCTTTGGGCAATGGGGTTGGTCGGCATAAGGCGCTGGAAGAGAAGAGATGAAGTTAGGAGGCTACAAGGAAGATCCGAATACACAGCTACCTTATAGAAGAGGCCGTAGCGTTGCCCTGAGTCGTCTCACTGACCTCCTTCTTGTAGAGGGGAGAAGGGAGAAACTTCACACAATATGCCAGTCTCCTCAGCTGTTCCTCAGGACTGATGTAATCTGCAGAAAACACAACCAGATATTAGGAGCAATCCTCACCGTACAAAGAGGACGTATGTATGTTAAGACTGTCAGAAGGAGCTCACTGATGGATTCTCAGTTAACTAGTTCTGCAGCCAGCAATAGACAGTACAGCACAGAGGGTACAGGAGGCAAACTGTGCACAATTTTCAATAAAACTCAGAAAAATATTTACCACCAAGTATATGCATTAAAGGAAAGAAAATGTCCCCACAGATGAGTCTGTTTAATGAAAGCCCCAGAAAGCCATGTAACAAGAGTATAGAGAACGGTGAGTGAGTGATGGATACTACCGGGTCCAACGCTGGCAGAATACTCCATCCCCATGGTGTCCGCTGATATCTTCTCTTGTAGAAATGTCTCCAAAATCTATAAAACCTCAGGAGGCGTCAGCAGAGGGTTTGGTGATTGGCTGATATTTCTTTGGTCTTAGAAACATTGGCTATAAATAATTCGGGGGCTCTGCTGGGGAAAGGGCAAATTGGGAAATGTGTAGGATATTTACTGTTCTGTATCTGAGCTTCATTAAAGGGGAATTATCAGATGGAACAAGTCATCCCCTTATCCCTGGGCTCGGTGACGACTGATAGATCAGTGGGGTCCGACCGCGGGAAACTCCAGCAATCACCAAAAAAGGGCAGTGACCCCCATTAGAAGTGATCGCTGGATCCTTCCAGATGGGAGATGTGATGAGTGTGGCGCCCCCCACTGGTGTCTCAGCGTATCATGTGTTGGGGAATAATGACTTCTCCTCTGGTAAATGGGCTGATTCCTGTCAGTTGTGGTCGCTGAGTGCGTGTGATGGGATGTGGCTCCGTCCATTAGATTATATCACGTCTTATACCTAGAATCTCTCGCTGATCGCAGGTCTCTGTCTTCACACTCAGATGAGATGGAACAAACTGACCACATAGGAGGTTTTTTTTTTTTTCAAATTCAAACCGAGCAATCCTATTGGCTGAGTATGACTGTCGTTACCATGGTGACAGAATGTTAAAGGGACAGAACATTAATAATGTATAATAGTGTATTTTATTACATATTTCACATAATAGTGGCTGATATATGGACCTGTACAGATAATACACTTCTATAACTCCTCATATTTTTCATACAGCAATTTGGTGGTGCTGCAGAGATATTTTGGGCGTAATATAACTTGTGCTGGCAATTGATCATCTATAAAGTAGTCTGGTAATGTATGTAATGGTCCTAAGATTGTGGTTTTATGTTCAATACAAATCTAAATATTAATCAGACGTCACTCCCTGCTATTTGAAGGGTTTTTGTCCCTTTCCCTATGTCAGAGTAGTATCACATATAGCTCGGATACGCTGCAGCCTTCAGAACAATGAGGTCCGTTGTGGCTTTCCCCTGCACATTCGGCCATTATATAAGTGACGGCAGCTGCGTTGTGTCCCTGCACGGCTGATAGCGTCGCTGTGCAGGGATTCAGTATGGTGGAGCTGGGGCTCTTTTCTTTTATGGGTCGATACAAGTCTTGTTCAGACATATAAATATGCCTTGATTACATTGTAGAAAAGAAGGGTGACATTACAGGAGTTCCATACATTCTCAGTGTAAGATCAGTGGGGTCGGACCACCGGCACCAGGGAGTATACAGAAGGAGCTTGTGAATGTCTTACTTTAGTGGTCTTGTAAGCTCCTCATCCCACACTTTTCCTGTATAGGACATATAGCTTTTCTGTATACATAACTCTTATGTAAAAACAACATCCTCCATGCACATTTCTGTAGGTTGCCTGATGGTTCAGGTGTAGTTACATCATTTTTTTCTACTGCCCGACCTAACAGTGTTAGCTTGCTCTTTTAGCAATCCAATTGTATTGTTTCACATTTGGGGCGATTGTGTCAGCGGCAGGTTTCATTGTGGGGTTATATAATGGGCACTATTTTTATAGGCTTATTTGGATATTATTGCCTTTGTGAATAGATACTTTGCTGCTGCCTTGCTCTTTATTATATTGTGGTGGGCAGTCTGTAGTCATATATTCAGATTTTCTGTGACTAGTTGGGCATATATATGTGAGGATTAACCATATCAGTACCTTGCAATGGTTTTGTTATTCATTGGGGCAATTGTTGCTTTTTAGTTGTTTTTTTTAACATGTCTTGTATGTTTAGTCTTTAATAAAATTCTATATTTTTGCTATTCCTTGGTGATCCCTGTCATTGCATCCTTTCTTTCTCCTTGTTTCTTTGCATCTCTATTATGTAGCTGCAGGGTTAGGGACGGCCGGTTCCTTGCAGGAATAGTTATCAGGACGGGTGCGGTTTCTGCTGTAATAACTCATTCATGTGACCCATCAGTCATCACCCGATCAGCCGGGCAATGCTCAGCACAGGCCGCCGTCATCCCACTTCTCTACATCTATTATATAGATGACGCGCCCCTGGGCCTGTGTCGCGCTGCGTTGCGCACGCGGGAGCTTACCCGGATCGCTTGAGGGTTGTAGTCTCGTGGCGGGGACCCGGTCCGTGCCCAGGGAGTCAAACTGAGCGGCGATGTATCAGCGGTAGATGTGTACGACTACGCCACCCGTTGAATGCAGCTATGGAGCTGCCGCTGCAGGACAGTCCGCTGAGGCCGGTGGATGGATGGTGCAGCGTAGATGGTATAACCCCCAACGGGAGGGGTATGGCCTCAGGGCAGCAGATGTGGATGATGGGGGTAGCAGGAACCACTCAGAGACGGTGCGGTGTAATTCAGGGTCTTTACTGGTAACAACGATAGACCCTCCCGGAGTACTTGCTAGCGAACGGGGCCTGGTCAGTCCTTGAGCAGATGGGATCTCCCCTGGCCAGGCGGAGTTGTAGGCCTCCCAAACTGACTGTACTCTTCTGGCTACCTTGCTAGAAGCGGATATAAGTAGCCCACGTCCCTGAGTGTACCGTGTGGTGCTCACCCGTATGGCCGGTGACTCGGGGCCTTCTAATGGCTTCCGCTCCACGATGGCGGTGCTGGTCCCACGCGTGTGACCGTGCCTTCGGGTTTCTGGGCCTGAGGACCTGAAATCCCCTGCCGGTCGGCTTCTGCTGCTGGGTCAGAGTTAGTCCCCACAGCCTCGGACGCCGGGTCCGGTAAGAAATCTTCTCAGTCAGGGCGAGCTCTGCAGCTGCCAGCCCCTGGCTTGTAGTAGTATTGCTCCCACTGAGCTTCTGCTGTTTCTTCCTATGCTGCTTCTCTGTCTCTACTCTCCTTGACTGACTAACCCTGCTTCAGCCCCGGGTTTACATAGGGGAAGTTCTTCCCCTCCCAAGACTGGGCAGGAGGTGTGGCATGCACAGGATCCCTGACCAAAGGACCTCCCACCTGCTCTCAGACATAACATTACATTACTGTGGAAACCAGACCCCTGGGGTGCCACATTCCCCCCTAGTAAAATTTAGTACTCCGGGACTAAACATATTTTAGAAAAACATAACAAGATATAAACAATAATAATACAATAAGAAAACACATAACGATGGTTACGGCGTGTCCGCAACCGGGTGCAGTTTTGAAGAAAAGCAAGGTGTCCATTTCACCAAAACAGGGAGACGTAACCAGGTAGGGGTCTGTCCTACCCCGAGTCCTTAACAGTCTCTAGTCCATCCTGGGTTACGTTCCAACTATGTACAAGGATTCCCGGTAATCCACCAAGGATTCCTAAAAGTAACTGGAAACACAAAATTATACACAAGCAACAATACACAGGTAAACATAAATAAAACAATTTATACACTTCAAATCCTCCAGCGTGCGGGTAACTGGCCTCTAGTGGCCCTAGTGGACCTACGGAGCTGACTGTCTGGCCCTGAACTACAGGGTGTAGGAGCTGTCAAGGGTAAACTGGGCAGCTGTCTACCGGCTCTTTGTCTCACTAGGGGTACGGCAGGCTCACTATAAGCAGAGGGTTGATCCTCCTGTTCTGCTTGTGTGGAGTCTTCTGCCTCCTGGACCGGCTGTTCTTCCAGCTCTACCTGTTGCTCCGTAGGTGCTTGGGATGCTGGTTGGAGGAAGGTGAGTACGGGTACCACAACTGCACCATTGACTTGAGTCCAAGACCGAGGGAAGTCCCCGAGCACAGTACTAACCATATCTTCCCTTTCCTCTACGGGTCGATGGTCTTCTTGTTCCTCTTCAGGGTTCCTCAGTTGTTCGGGACACTTCTTCAGGTGGTCCCGGGATACAATGGCTGTGGTTTCCCCTCCGTCTTTACTGATGGTACAAACCTTCGGGTTCTCGTGGCTTGAGGGCAGTACGGTGTACGGGTCCTTCTCCCACTGGTCGTCCAACTTGTGGAGCCGTCTCTTCCTCTTCAAGACCTGCTCTCCGGGTACCAGGGGAACAGCGGGAGCATACTGGTTGTAAGTTTTCTCTTGTCTTTCCCTAGCCTGACAGAGACTTCGCTCCACGCTCTCCTGTACTCTCCGGTACTGCTGCTGCCTCTCTGTGTCCCAGTCTGTTTCTGGTGAAGTGTCCTCGGGTGTCAGGACTCCCATTTCCAGGTCAACAGGTAACTTACCAGGTCTTGCCCTCATTAGGTAAGCCGGGGTACAGTTGGTGGAACCTACCGGGATGTGGTTGTATAGGTCCACCAGATCGGGCAACTTCTCAGGCCACAGACTGCGTTCTTCCAGGGGCAACGTTTTTAGAAGATCCATTACCACCTGGTTCATTTTCTCACAAAGTCCATTAGTTTGCGGATGGTAGGGTGTCGTCCTTATCTTCCGGCAGCCATACAGATTGCAGAATTCCTGGAAGACCTCCGCTTCAAAGGCAGGTCCCTGGTCCGTCAGCACTCGGTCCGGGTACCCGTGTGGACGGCAAAAGTGCTGCTGGAAGGCTCTAGCTGCTGTTTGAGCCGTTAAGTCCTTGACGGGGACGACAACCAGAAACCGGGAGTAATGATCCACGATGGTTAACGCGTAGACGTAGCCACTTCTGCTTGGGGTCAGTTTTACATGATCCAAGGCTACCAGTTCCAACGGTTGCCGGGTGACGATGGACTGCAGGGGAGTCTTCTGGCTGGCGCGGTCCTTCCTTCTCAGGTTGCACGGGCCACAGTCTCTGCACCACTTCTCAATGGTTCCCCTCATGCCTACCCAGTGGAATCGCTCGCGCAGCAGGAACTCCAGCTTCTTCCACCCGAAGTGTCCAGCTCCGTCGTGGTATGCCTCCATCACCATGGCTGCGTCTCTTTGTGGCACTACTACTTGCCAGAGTAGTTCATGCGTCCGGGAGTTAACCATTCTGCGGCACAACTTCCCCTTGTAAAGGAACAGTCGACTCTTCTCTGCCCATAGTTGTTTGGCTTCCTCCGGAGCGTCTGGTTCAAGGCAAGCCTCCGGGCGAGTCAGCATCTCCTTCACCAGTCGGACGGCAGGGTCGCTGTCTTGCGTTTCCGCCCAGTTGTAGTGAGGTAAGGGGTTCAACGTAACAGCCTGCTTACTCCTTACCCGGTGGGAATACTGGATAGTCCCATGACGGTGGAACGCAGGGAGTTCAACTTCTTCCAGTCCCTCCGGATCTTCTCCTTCGTCCGGCAGGTTGGGCATCCTGGACAGGGCATCCGCGTTGGTATTGGAGCGTCCGGCCCGGTATTTGATTGTGAACTCGTAGTTGGACAGACGGGCCATCCACCTCTGCTCCAGGGCACCGAGTCTTGCCGTGTCCAGGTGTGTCAACGGGTTGTTATCCGTGTACACGGTGAACCGGGAAGAAGCGAGGTAATGCTTAAAGCGCTCGGTGACTGCCCATACTACGGCCAGGAACTCTAGCTTAAATGAGCTGTAATTCTCGGGGTTCCTTTCGGTGGGTCGCAGTTTTCGGCTGGCGTAGGCGATTACTCGTTCCTTCCCCTGCTGGATCTGGGACAGTACGGCTCCTAGCCCGATGTTACTGGCGTCGGTGTAGAGGATAAAGGGCTGGCTATAATCCGGGTACGCCAGGATTTCGTCCCCCGTGAGGGCCATCTTCAGCTGGCGGAAGGACTCTTCTTCCAGCTCCTCCCATTTGAAGGGCGGCTTCTGGTTCTTGGCCTTCCGGGACTGGCCTATCAGGAGGTCCTGCATAGGTGCTGCCTTTTTGGTGAAACCGGGAATAAACCTTCGGTAGTAGCCTACCAACCCGAGGAACTGCCGCACTTCTTTTACGCTGGAGGGGCTTGGCCATTCCTTAATTGCGGTGATCTTATCAGGGTCGGGAGCCACTCCGTCAGCGCTCACCACGTGTCCCAGGTACTGCACCTTTGGTTTCAGGAGGTGACACTTGGAGGGTTTCACCTTTAGGCCGTAACTCGCCAGAGCCTCGAACACTTCCGCCAGGTGTTTCAGGTGGTCCTCATACGTCTTGGAATATACGATGACATCGTCCAGGTACAACAGGACCGTCTCGAAGTTTCTGTGGCCCAGACACCACTCCATTAGTCGTTGGAAGGTTCCTGGTGCGTTGCAGAGTCCGAACGGCATGCAGGTGAACTCGCTAAGTCCCATCGGGGTGGTGAATGCGGTCTTCTCCCGGTCCGCCTCTGCTACAGGAACCTGCCAGTACCCGCTAGTGAGATCCAAGGTAGAGAAGAAGTTAGCAGATCTTAAAGCAGCCAATGACTCCTCTATCCTTGGCAAGGGGTACGCATCCTTGTGTGTGATACGGTTGATTTTCCGGTAATCTACACACATCCTCATGGTGTTGTCTTTTTTTCTGACTAAGACTAGTGGAGCTGCCCAGGGGCTACAGCTATCCCTGATCACCCCAGCCTCCTTCATGTCTCTAAGCATCCCCTTGGCGTGTTGGTAGTGGGCAGGGGGTACGGGTCGATACCTCTCTTTTATAGGAGGATGGTCTCCCGTGGGGATGTGGTGTTCTACCCCCTTGACTCGCCCGAAGTCTAACGGGTGTTTACTGAACACTCTCTCGTACTCTTGAACCACCCGATAGACTCCTTGTTTCTGGTGTGCGGGAGTGGAGTCAGTACCCAGATGTAGTTGCTGACACCAGTCCTCCATGTTTTTCTTAGAGCCGTTACCTTCCTCCGGGTGAGATGGAGGCAAGGGTTCCACAGATTGTATAGAATTTTGGTTAATGGTATATAATTTGGCTAGCGTGGCATACCGGGGCAGGTACACTTCCCTCTCCCCGATATTTATTATGCGAACGGGCACCCTCCCATGGCGTACATCAACCACCCCCCGTGCTGTCAAAATGGTGGGCCTACTGTCCGAGTAAACTGGTTCTACCATTGCCTGGTAATCTCTACCTCTCAGACCAATAGCTGCCCGGCACCAAATCATCATTTCACTTTTTGGGGGCATGGCAATAGGAAAAGGGTCACACATTCTTACGCTACCAATCTCACCGCCGGAGAGTTCCACCTGTTGCCGTCGCATCAGTGCCCGGATCTCTTTCTGGAGCACCCGCTGCTCGCCGGAGCTGGCGTTCTTGGCAACCTGCTGTAAAAGGAAAATCACCTCTGCAAGACAATTTTCAATTACATTAGTTCCTAGAGTTATTTTTGGGTGACTCTCATGTTTGTCAATATCTACAATGATCAGTCCCTGTGCTGCCAGTTCGACTCTACCGATTTTGATGGTCACCTCTTTAAATCCGATCTGTGGCACGGGCTGGCCATTGCTGGCGATGATACTCAAGTCGTCGTCAGGGTAGCGGGTAATATCCGAGTCATTCCAGTACTGCTTAAAGAGCACGTACGGGATGGTGGTGACCTGTGACCCGGTGTCCAGTAGGGCACTCATGGGAATGCCATCCAGTACCACAGGCAAGACTGGACGTCCTCCCACATATCTGTCGCGCCAGTTCGATGGGCCTGGTGATCTTTTTCCTGGGGGTTGGCCCTCTACCCCAGGTTGTGCCCGTTTAAAGAACAGTACCTTGCCATATGTCCGGGTTGATTGCAGCGGCGGCAGATGGGTCGTCCGTCCTCGCTGTATCGGTCACTGGGTCTTCCTCTGGCCGGTGGGGTCCTCCTTGGTCGACGCCACGGGATGTCCTCCGGTCCGGATGCCAGCTGGATCTTCCCTGGGGTGGAAGCCTGTAAAGACTGCACAGTTCGGGTTAGCGCAGCAACGCTCTTAGCTAGCTCTTGGACCTGATGGTGTAGGTCTGGAGCCGGGTCATTGTCCAAAGCCTGCGCATCAGCTCCCACAGGCCCTGCCGACAAGGGCGCCGCCTCCTGGTGGTAAGTGATAGCAGGGCGCTTGTGGGTCACAACGCCACCCGGTGCCGGTTCTCGGAGCACCCGGATGGCTCTGTCCTTGAACTGTGCAAAGCCCAGATGGGGATCCTGTAAGGCCATTGCCCGCAACTGGGTTCGGTGGGTATTACAATACAGTCCCTCTATAAACTGTTCGGTCAACAGCCTGTCCTCGTTTCCCACTCCATCAGGGTTGGTCTGCTTAATGGCCCTCAGGGCCTCTTGTAGGTTTAGTGCATAGTCCCTTATACTCTCATGCGCTCGCTGCTTGCACCCGTAGAATCTAAGCTTAATCTCGGCTGAGGTGCGGGTATCAAAGGTGTCCTTCAGCCGGGTTAGTATCCCTGCGACAGTCTTCCTCCCAGGTGGCCAGGATTTTACTTCCCTTTTGGCTGCCCCGGTTAGTTGGGCCACCAGGATGCTCACTTTTTGCTCTTCTGTGAGGGGGTACACCTGGAAGAGGCTATCCAGCTTTTCTCTAAAGTCATGCAGGGTATGTGACTCCCCTGAGTACTGGGGTAGCCAAGCTGCTCCCAGGATATAGGGCATGGTGAAGGGCATAACTGCAGCAGCGGTAGCGCTGGCGGGGGTTGAGGCAGTGAAGCTCTCCTCCGTATCCGACATCTTCCTCCCCCCTAGTGAACCGTGGCCTACCTTGTGATGATCCTCTTCCGTAGGCCGCGGCTCCGCAGTGGATCGTCAGGGTTGAGGACCTTCCGTCGCGCTCCTGTGACGTCGGCGTCTGCTGGGCTCCTTCCAGGACCTTACGCAACGTCCGGACGTGAGGCGGGGCTTCAGTTCTCGCGCGCTTTCGGAGTCCACGCCCCTCTTCTTCCCGCGCGGCGTCCTCAAGATGGCGTCCAATGGCGGGAAAACTCCACGGATGGCGGGAAGAAGGCAGAAGATGGCGCCGGATGGTGGGAAACTTCACCAATGGCGGGAAGAAGGCTGAAGATGGCGCCGGATGGCGGGAATCTTCACCACAGGTAAGTTTGAAAAGTCTCTTTTTCAGGCACGCAGTACCCGGTGGTTGCGGGCACGAAATCCTGCCGACTACGCCAAAGTTGACGCGCCCCTGGGCCTGTGTCGCGCTGCGTTGCGCACGCGGGAGCTTACCCGGAGCCGGATCGCTTGAGGGTTGTAGTCTCGTGGCGGGGACCCGGTCCGTGCCCAGGGAGTCAAACTGAGCGGCGATGTATCAGCGGTAGATGTGTACGACTACGCCACCCGTTGAATGCAGCTATGGAGCTGCCGCTGCAGGACAGTCCGCTGAGGCCGGTGGATGGATGGTGCAGCGTAGATGGTATAACCCCCAACGGGAGGGGTATGGCCTCAGGGCAGCAGATGTGGATGATGGGGGTAGCAGGAACCACTCAGAGACGGTGCGGTGTAATTCAGGGTCTTTACTGGTAACAACGATAGACCCTCCCGGAGTACTTGCTAGCGAACGGGGCCTGGTCAGTCCTTGAGCAGATGGGATCTCCCCTGGCCAGGCGGAGTTGTAGGCCTCCCAAACTGACTGTACTCTTCTGGCTACCTTGCTAGAAGCGGATATAAGTAGCCCACGTCCCTGAGTGTACCGTGTGGTGCTCACCCGTATGGCCGGTGACTCGGGGCCTTCTAATGGCTTCCGCTCCACAATGGCGGTGCTGGTCCCACGCGTGTGACCGTGCCTTCGGGTTTCTGGGCCTGAGGACCTGAAATCCCCTGCCGGTCGGCTTCTGCTGCTGGGTCAGAGTTAGTCCCCACAGCCTCGGACGCCGGGTCCGGTAAGAAATCTTCTCAGTCAGGGCGAGCTCTGCAGCTGCCAGCCCCTGGCTTGTAGTAGTATTGCTCCCACTGAGCTTCTGCTGTTTCTTCCTATGCTGCTTCTCTTTCTCTACTCTCCTTGACTGACTAACCCTGCTTCAGCCCCGGGTTTACATAGGGGAAGTTCTTCCCCTCCCAAGACTGGGCAGGAGGTGTGGCATGCACAGGATCCCTGACCAAAGGACCTCCCACCTGCTCTCAGACATAACATTACATTACTGTGGAAACCAGACCCCTGGGGTGCCACATTGACACTCCACAACTGCTCCTTCTCTTCAGAATTCAGAAAGATTTATTTTTTTATTTCCGCAGCCATGCAGTGACGCTAGGTAGGTGCAGAGCTAAAGGGAAACCCACCTCAGAAGAAAATTCTAGGGTCCTGATCACTAGAGATGAGAGCTTAAAGGGAATCTGTCACTAGGTTTTTGCCATATATTCCGAGAGCAGCATGATGTAGAGACAGAGACCCTGATTCCAGCGATGTGTCACTTTCTGGGCTGCTTGCTGGTGTTTTGATAAAATCTTTGTTTTATCAGTAGGAGGTTGTGACTAGAAGACTAGTAAACCTGCAACCAGGTATCCCTCATTTTTCAGGAGTGGTCCAAATTAAATAAAAAAGCGGTCTATAGGGCGCTAAAAGAATGAACACTAGAAGTGAAAAAAATTTTAGGACTAAAAAATAAATTTAATGAGCCCTTTCCACAAAGCGTTTCGATAGTGAACTATCTTCCTCAGGTGGTACATGGCGCGCTTTTTCTCCCTTTCTCTTTTCTCATTTTTCACAAGGTCTGTATAGCAGCCTTCTGCCTATGCACAGTGTACACAGAAAGCTGCCAATCAGTGGTGCAGCCGGTTATATGGAGCTCAGCATTCAGAGCACTGCTAGATCTGCAGTAGATAAAACTAAAATTTATCAAAACTGCAGCGAAATAAGGGACACATTTCTGGAATCAGGTTTCTGCCCTTACATCATGCAGATGGGATAGCAAAACCTGGTGGCAGATTCCATTTTAGAGCCATCGGATATTACCTTGTGACCTCTCAAAGGGGAACTTGATGTCTAGGATGGTTATTATTTCCAAACCATTACAAAATGTCATGTGTCTCTTGATGCGGGATAACTTGTATGTAATGTGTTGTATGTTAGGTCTATGAACAGTACAAGTCCTTCAGTATAGGGTTACCTGAGAAGCGTACCCAGCATGAAGCAGGACTTGTATTATGTTTTGTCAGGGATGATTAATGTCTGAGTGCTTTATGCTGCGTTCTGCAGTCATCTCTCTGCCATCCTCCGTACACCCATCGCCGTCCTGTTCTCACACTTCTTTATTTGGCTTTTTTCTTGTGGTCGTAATATGGAGCATGTTGTATCCATAAAGCGGTCAGATTTGCCGGACCTCATGCTGTTCTGCCGAATCAGACCTAGATCATTATTGAGGGCTGGGGCACCTCCAATTCAAGATGGTAGACAAATCATGTCTTGTGAGACTGCACGCTCCAGCACCCACAATACTGGAGCATCGGTTAGGTTTACACATATCCACCTGTTGTGTTTTCTTTTGGGACACAGCAGTTTGTAGAATTGTCATCATTAATGTTTTCTTTTTTTTATCTTTCCAGTATTACTGAAATTCAGAAAGATGTGGAGTACAGACTGCCAATCACCTTTAAGAACTTCACCATCAGCATCAATATGTAAGTGACACGGGGTGCTATTGTCTTAGTTGAGAGATTACGTTGCATTTCTTGGGGTTATTAAATGTGAACCTAATGGGAATTAAAGGGATTGTCCTCTACTTTGATATTGATAACATCAGCATTGGGTATCAATATCAAATCGATGGGGTTTTGACAGCCCCCCAGAGAGGGAGCCGCATGCTCCTATTCACTTGTGAAGATGGCCCCCACTCATAGGCGGATTATAATGAGGGCAATCCGGGCGACCGCCCAGGGCCCCGAGCCTGCAGAGGGCCCGCGGCTCCGGGGCGGGGTGTCTAATGCCGGATTGCCCTCATTATATGTGCGGGCCGCCGCGGCACATACCGGTAGCAGTGGCGGGAGGGGGGGCCCGGGAGGAGGGGCCCCGTACCGCTCCCCCAGCAGCAGCCGCCGCTACTTCTTCATCGGCCGGGCCAGCACTGCAGCAGTTAACTTCCCTGTGCTGGCCCGGCCGCGTCACTGCTAGGAGACACGGCCCTGTGCGCGGCCGTGTATCCTAGCTGTGACGTCACGCAGTGCGCGCCCGACCTGCACTGCTACTTACCACGGGAGAGGAGCAGGAGCCGGGAGGACTGGAGCCGAGCCGGGGGATGGTGAGTGAGTGTGTGTGTGTGTGTGTGTGTGTGTGTATGTATGTGTTAGGATCATTCAGCCATGGAGGGTCCTTGTTGGAGTCGGGGTATCCCCGTAACAAGAAATACACAGACACGTAGTGTATAATCAAGTACTGGGAAGCCCCTGAGCGCGTCTGCCTCTATAGGTGCAGTCCCTTTATTTATATTAATAATCATTTCATTCATTTTTTTTTTTTTGTCAGACATGCGCAGTAAAATGCCTTTGTTTCACAAGCAGTGAAGTGATTCATAACAGTGGAATGTTGATAAGAAAGTTTCATAAACAGAAAAGTGATAATTAGTAGAAGGTTGCTGAGACAGCTAAAAACAAGTTACAATCTAGTTTCTGGGCGTCAGTCCAAATGTCCAGATAAGGGAAGAATAACTTCATCTGTGTCTTACATCGTAGTCTTGCGTGAAGTACAACTCCCATCATCCTCTCAGTCCCCCCTTTGATTCTTCATTATGGACTTTTGGTAGAAGACCTGGTCCGGGAGTTCTTTTCTTTCATATTCTTGAGTCCATATTACAAAGCTTATTTATGCATATTAAAATAATTTTTAATCCTATTTTAAACACTACATATATGACTACTATAACTAGCACAATCTGTAATATACCTTGCAGAATTCCAGCCACCCAACCTCCAATACCCTTAAACCAGTTCTTTGGGTTGAGAAAGGAGAAGGTGTCTGACCACCAGCTATCTTTATTTTGATCATTGTGTCTGTCATATTCATCCCACATCTGCATCAACATTGGATACACAAAGAAAGTGCTGAATATTTTATTAGGAATTCCCATTTGGACCACATGTGGCCTACCTGAAGGTCTAGGCGAGTTGTCGGCTGCTCTTTTGTATAGTGTGTGTTTAGGTACTGCTTGCATATCTACCTGCTGATTCTGAACTATAAATGTGGCCGGTGTTAAGCGTCCTAGAGTACATGCACCTTTTATTCCTACTGGGAGCCATTTGTATGCTCCATTTCCACAAATCCAGAAGGTTCCTTCAGGCAGATCCCATATTGCAGAGTGTTGGAGCACCAACCTATGTACCAAATCTAAAAATTTAGATACATTCTGAAGTATACACCAAGGGGGTTTTTGACCTAATGGACTACAGTATCCTGCATCTGGATTTTCACAAGTCGGTGTACCTGGGTCATATGCACTTGACTCATTACATAATATATTACCTGGTATCTTTGAACATGTATCATTGTTTCCATCGGGGAATAATTGTGAATATTTCCAACCATTATTGTGTATGTATTTTTCTACTATATCAGGTTTAAAAGGTTGAGAAAAAGATACTGTGCTACTAAAACTGAGTTGTATATTTTCTGTAGGAATTAACCCTAAGTCTGTTAGTCCCGTCTTATTTCTAGGAACCCATACACCTCCTTTAAACGCTAAATATTGTAAGTTGTTTATTTTTCCGGTCATATTACCTTGCCACCAGGGAAATCCCACCCACCCCACAACTGGGATGGCAACAGTGGTGTTCCATAATCTAGAATTAACGGTTTGGTTATTTGCTAATTTGTCTGAGCAATTAGTCCATGTAAACACTTCCAATTTTACTGCAGTTGGAGTTGTCAATAACACCTGATATGGACCCTCAAATCTGGGTTCTAGCGTTCTTCTGTTATGTCTTTTTACGTAAACTTCGTCTCCTGGTTGCAGCTTGTGCGTTCCCTCAATGGAATCAGGATCTGGAATGGAAGAGAACACTAAAGAGTGTATTTTAGACACATGCTTACATAAATTTTGTACATAAGCAGTTAAGCTTTCAGTTTCTAACATTAAAGTCTGTGGGAAATACAATCCTGTATTGGCAACTCTACCAAACAATATTTCATGGGGGGTGAGTTTGCTCTTTCCCTGGGGGGTGTTTCTGACTGAATACAATGCTATTGGGAGACACTCAGTCCATGGTTTCTGTGTTTCTGCCATGGCTTTCTGTATTTTTAACTTAAGTGTTCCATTCATTCTCTCAACCTTACCAGAACTCTGTGGGTGGTAAGGGGTGTGTAGTTCACTTTTTATACACAACATTTTCATTACATTCTGAAAGATCTCTCCAGTAAAATGTGTACCTCTATCTGACTCGATCACTTCTGGGATTCCATAACGGGGTACCAGTTCATGTGCTATTTTTACTGCAGTGACTTTAGCCGTGGCTGTATGAACTGGATAAGCCTCTGGCCACCCCGAAAACATGTCCACACATACCAGTACATACTCATAGTGTCCATGCTTAGGCATCTGGATGTAATCGATCTGAAGTCTCTGGAACGGATATAGTGGTCTTACATGGTGCTTCTGGGGGGTCTTAACAGTCTGTCCTGGATTGTGGGCTAAACAGATTTCACAAGAACCACATTTTGCTCGAGCTACCTGGCCGAACCCTGGGGCTAACCACTTCTGTCTGACCCTCTGTATCATACCGTTTGCAGACACATGTGTAGGTCCGTGGGCTTCACTGACCACAACAGGGTACCATGCTCGGGGGAGACAAAGCTCATCTCCTTTTCTCCATAGTCCTTCTTTTTCTTCTGCCCCCTGTTTCTGCCACTCTTCTTTTTCTTCTCTACTCACCTGCTGGTGGGCTTCTTTGAGCCGTGTAATTAAGTCAAATTCTGATACTGCACTAATAGTGTGGTCAGTTGTCAGAGGTTTTACTGCAGCTCGCTTAGCAGCCTTGTCGGCTCGGTCATTACCCCTAGCTATCTCGGTGTCGAGTCTTACATGTGCAGGTACTTTTATTACTGCTACTTGTTTGGTTGAGGCAGCTGATTCTAGGATTTGTCTAATCATTGAAATGTGTTTTGGCAATACCTGATTCAGTATGCCATGTACATCATGTGTAGTTTGTACTATTAAGGCATGGTCTAGTACTATTTCTGAGGCTTTTTCTACCAAAAGAGAGACAGCTGCTACTACTCTGACACATGATGGTGCAGCTTTGGTAACATTATCTAATTGAGCAGAATAGTATGCGACAGGTCTTTGTTTATTTTCATGTTTCTGTGTTAGTACTCCTGTAGCATGATTAGACATTTCCGCAGCCATTAATTGGAATGGTTTGGCGTAGTCTGGGATTCCCAAGGCCGGGGCTGACATGAGACCTTTCTTGAGGTCTTGAAAGGCTATGAGCGCTGATTCAGTTAACTGAAAAGGCTCGATTTTTAAACAATCATATAGAGGTTGCATAAGCTGACTAGCATGTATAACCCATTGTCTGCAGTGTGATACTATTCCCAAAAATGCTCTTAATGTTTTGTAGTTCTTGGGAGGAACAAGATCTCTAATGATTTTTAGTCTGTCGGCGGTGAGGTGCCGAATACCTTGTGAAATGCAGTGTCCTAGAAATACTACCGTAGTCATACAAAGTTGTACTTTTTTCTTGTTAACTTTACAGCCCATGTCTGCTAGAAATATTAACAATCTTATTGTGTTGCTGTTTGCGGACTCTTGAGCAGGGGCACATAATAATAGGTCATCAACATATTGAAGAATTACAACCTCATCCGTAGGTTTGAAATTTTGAAGAACTGATCTCATAGCTTCTGAGTACAAGGTAGGTGAATGTATCATACCCTGTGGTAATCTTGTCCATGCTAATTGTCTATTCTTAAATGTAAATGCAAACAGTTTGTAACAGTCTGGGTGTAATGGTACTGAAAAAAATGCATTTGATAAGTCTATGACAGAAAATACTTGTGCTGTTGCTGGGATCTGTGATAGCAACGTGTGTGGATTTGGCACAACAGGAGTAATAGGTTCCAAAATTTTATTTATCTCCCTTAAATCATGTACCATCCGGTATCTAGCAGCTGACCCCTCAGTAGATTTCTTTTTTACGGGGTACAACGGTGTATTGGCTGGTGACTTTACTTCTATCAGTACTCCAGTTTTTAGATAATCTTTTATCTGTTCTCCTATGGCGTGTTCTTGTTGGGCACTAATAGGATACTGTCTCAATTGGGGTAGTGTCACACCTGGAACAGGAGTGACTTTTACTGGAGCTATTGGCATTAGTCCTACATCGGTGTCATGTTGTGCCCATAATTTTTCTGGTACCTCAGAAAGATCTAAAATAATTTGGGTAGGGGCAGGATCTTTCTCATCCTCTAAGGCTTGGACTTTTACAATGTTTTCTAGAGACTCTTGGTCATCAGGCACCAAAATTTGGACTCTACCATCCTTTGTCTCTTATCACTCCTGCTTTTCTAACCCGAATGTCCTCCCATAGTTTCCTGTTAAACCTGTCATGCCTTGCTACCTGAAAAGTTTTGCAAACTTTCCCTAAATTCTTAGTTGCTTCTACACCACACCTTTCTTTCACGATCGTATAGACATCTTGTTCATCATTTGTGGTCTTAGTCTGTTTGTTGCCCATTTTTCCTGACTATTCATACCTTAGGAGGCTTTTTGGGTTAGATAAAATATATTCTATATTTTACCTTTCCTCGTTACCTATTCTGTCCTAAGGAGCCAGTATCTGAAACGGTTTCTCTGGACCGTTTTGTCTGAAGTGTAGAGTAATTCTAACACATATATATATGGCAACAAGGGCAAGACCAACAATACATAAAATGAACCATACAGTCTCCATTATATATCGTGTCCCTGGAGTATTATCATTACTTCCATGGGCTCATTCTGTCAATCTCTTATCCGTCAAAAAGGAGGACAAAGGTTCGGGAGTTAAGCGTGAGCGAAGGTTTCCCCGAAAGGACACAACCTTATGACTCAGTTAGGCAATCTCCGTAATACTTATGTCATCTACCTTAGTGTGGCTTATGAGGCTATTCCCGACATCCACATCTCTTTCATACCATCCGTTTCATAACCTTCTCTGACCTCTCCTTCGGCAAATCCTACAGTATATACATGAATGACCCGAGCTATAGGTATCCTTCTCTACTAGTTCCTCAATCCCAACACAAGATATGCATGAAATTTACGGACTATCGCAGAGCAGATGTAAGAGAACTAACAGTGTCTCTTAACTGGCCAGGTTTGTCATCTGCTGTTCCGATGTCCCAATCTCAGCGGTTACTCGTGCCGGTCGATGAACTTGAAGGAATACGCAGACCTCGGGTCCCTGTTCGGGCGCCAGGAATTGTTAGGATCATTCAGCCATGGAGGGTCCTTGTTGGAGTCGGGGTATCCCCGTAACAAGAAATACACAGACACGTAGTGTATAATCAAGTTCTGGGAAGCCCCTGAGCGCGTCTGCCTCTATAGGTGCTGTCCCTTTATTTATACTAATAATCTTAGTTTTTTTTGTCACACATGCGCAGTAAAATGCCTTTGTTTCACAAGCAGTGAAGTGATGATTCATAACAGTGGAATGTTGATAAGAAAGTCTCATAAACAGAAAAGTGATAATTCATAGCAGTAGAAGGTTGCTGAGACAGCTAAAAACAAGTTACAATCTAATTTCTGGGCGTCAGTCCAAATGTCCAGATAAGGGAAGAATAACTTCATCTGTGTCTTACATCGTAGTCTTGGGTGAAGTATAACTCCTATCATCCTCTCACAGGCCTTTCCACAGGGCCTCAACCCCTTCAGCTGTCTCCACAGGACCACAGGCTTTTCCACAGCCCACAACTCCTTCCAGCTCTCACCACAGGGCCACAGCCCTTTCCACAAGGCTAAAGGGCCTATCCATAGGGCCACATACCTTTCCACAGGGCCACAACACCCTCCAGCTCTCTCCACAGGACAAGAAGCTCTCTTTACAGGGCCATAGCTCACCTCCACAGGGCCAAATGCACTTTCCACACGGCCACAACTCCCAACAGCTCTCTCCACAGAGTCACAGGGCCCGTCTGCAGGGCACAAGCCCCCTCTTCAAGGCCAAAAGGCCTTTCTACATGGCCATAGTCATTTCCATAGGGCACGAGCCCCTCCAGCTCTCTCCACAGGGCAACAGACCCCTATACAGGATCACAGGCCTTTCCACAGGGCCACAACACCTTCAGCTCTCTCCACAGGACCACAGGCTCCTACTGGGCCACAGGCCTTTCTACAGTGCCACAAGCCCCTCCAGCTCTCTCCACAGGCAATCATGTTGCATGTTGTTTACTGCAAAGGACTTCATAGGCTCAAATCTTACTCCAGAGCCTTCCACAGGCCTCTCCAGCCCGCTCCACATGGCCTTTTCCTCAGGCCACAACTCCCTCCAGCTCTCTTTACATCGCCACATGCCCCTCTGCGGGGCCACAGACCCCTATACAGGGTCACAGGCCTTTCCACAGGGCCTCAACCCCTTCAGCTGTCTCCACAGGACCACAGGCTTTTCCACAGCCCACAACTCCTTCCAGCTCTCACCACAGGGCCACAGCCCTTTCCACAAGGCTAAAGGGCCTATCCATAGGGCCACAGACCTTTCCACAGGGCCACAACACCCTCCAGCTCTCTCCACAGGACAAGAAGCTCTGTTTACAGGGCCATAGCTCACCTCCACAGGGCCAAATGCACTTTCCACACGGCTACAACTCCCAACAGCTCTCTCCACAGAGTCACAGGGCCCGTCTGCAGGGCACAAGCGCCCTCTTCAAGGCCAAAAGGCCTTTCTACATGGCTATAGTCATTTCCATACGGCACGAGCCCCTCCAGCTCTCTCCACAGGGCAACGGACCCCTATACAGGATCACAGGCCTTTCCACAGGGCCACAACACCTTCAGCTCTCTCCACAGGACCACAGGCTCCTACTGGGCCACAGGCCTTTCCACAGTGCCACAAGCCCCTCCAGCTCTCTCCACAGGCAATCATGTTGCATGTTGTTTACTGCAAAGGACTTCATAGGCTCAAATCTTACTCCAGAGCCTTCCACAGGCCTCTCCAGCCCGCTCCACATGGCCTTTTCCTCAGGCCACAACTCCCTCCAGCTCTCTTTACATCGCCACATGCCCCTCTGCGGGGCCACAGACCCCTATACAGGGTCACAGGCCTTTCCACAGGGCCTCAACCCCTTCAGCTGTCTCCACAGGACCACAGGCTTTTCCACAGCCCACAACTCCTTCCAGCTCTCACCACAGGGCCACAGCCCTTTCCACAAGGCTAAAGGGCCTATCCATAGGGCCACATACCTTTCCACAGGGCCACAACACCCTCCAGCTCTCTCCACAGGACAAGAAGCTCTCTTTACAGGGCCATAGCTCACCTCCACAGGGCCAAATGCACTTTCCACACGGCCACAACTCCCAACAGCTCTCTCCACAGAGTCACAGGGCCCGTCTGCAGGGCACAAGCCCCCTCTTCAAGGCCAAAAGGCCTTTCTACATGGCCATAGTCATTTCCATAGGGCACGAGCCCCTCCAGCTCTCTCCACAGGGCAACAGACCCCTATACAGGATCACAGGCATTTCCACAGGGCCACAACACCTTCAGCTCTCTCCACAGGACCACAGGCTCCTACTGGGCCACAGGCCTTTCCACAGTGCCACAAGCCCCTCCAGCTCTCTCCACAGGCAATCATGTTGCATGTTGTTTACTGCAAAGGACTTCATAGGCTCAAATCTTACTCCAGAGCCTTCCACAGGCCTCTCCAGCCCGCTCCACATGGCCTTTTCCTCAGGCCACAACTCCCTCCAGCTCTCTTTACATCGCCACATGCCCCTCTGCGGGGCCACAGACCCCTATACAGGGTCACAGGCCTTTCCACAGGGCCTCAACCCCTTCAGCTGTCTCCACAGGACCACAGGCTTTTCCACAGCCCACAACTCCTTCCAGCTCTCACCACAGGGCCACAGCCCTTTCCACAAGGCTAAAGGGCCTATCCATAGGGCCACAGACCTTTCCACAGGGCCACAACACCCTCCAGCTCTCTCCACAGGACAAGAAGCTCTCTTTACAGGGCCATAGCTCACCTCCACAGGGCCAAATGCACTTTCCACACGGCTACAACTCCCAACAGCTCTCTCCACAGAGTCACAGGGCCCGTCTGCAGGGCACAAGCGCCCTCTTCAAGGCCAAAAGGCCTTTCTACATGGCTATAGTCATACGGCACGAGCCCCTCCAGCTCTCTCCACAGGGCAACGGACCCCTATACAGGGTCACAGGCCTTTCCACAGGGCCACAACACCTTCAGCTCTCTCCACAGGACCACAGGCTCCTACTGGGCCACAGGCCTTTCCACAGTGCCACAAGCCCCTCCAGCTCTCTCCACAGGCAATCATGTTGCATGTTGTTTACTGCAAAGGACTTCATAGGCTCAAATCTTACTCCAGAGCCTTCCACAGGCCTCTCCAGCCCGCTCCACATGGCCTGTTCCTCAGGCCACAACTCCCTCCAGCTCTCTTTACATCGCCACATGCCCCTCTGCGGGGCCACAGACCCCTATACAGGGTCACAGGCCTTTCCACAGGGCCTCAACCCCTTCAGCTGTCTCCACAGGACCACAGGCTTTTCCACAGCCCACAACTCCTTCCAGCTCTCACCACAGGGCCACAGCCCTTTCCACAAGGCTAAAGGGCCTATCCATAGGGCCACATACCTTTCCACAGGGCCACAACACCCTCCAGCTCTCTCCACAGGACAAGAAGCTCTCTTTACAGGGCCATAGCTCACCTCCACAGGGCCAAATGCACTTTCCACATGGCTACAACTCCCAACAGCTCTCTCCACAGAGTCACAGGGCCCGTCTGCAGGGCACAAGCGCCCTCTTCAAGGCCAAAAGGCCTTTCTACATGGCTATAGTCATTTCCATACGGCACGAGCCCCTCCAGCTCTCTCCACAGGGCAACGGACCCCTATACAGGATCACAGGCCTTTCCACAGGGCCACAACACCTTCAGCTCTCTCCACAGGACCACAGGCTCCTACTGGGCCACAGGCCTTTCCACAGTGCCACAAGCCCCTCCAGCTCTCTCCACAGGCAATCATGTTGCATGTTGTTTACTGCAAAGGACTTCATAGGCTCAAATCTTACTCCAGAGCCTTCCACAGGCCTCTCCAGCCCGCTCCACATGGCCTTTTCCTCAGGCCACAACTCCCTCCAGCTCTCTTTACATCGCCACATGCCCCTCTGCGGGGCCACAGACCCCTATACAAGGTCACAGGCCTTTCCACAGGGCCTCAACCCCTTCAGCTGTCTCCACAGGACCACAGGCTTTTCCACAGCCCACAACTCCTTCCAGCTCTCACCACAGGGCCACAGCCCTTTCCACAAGGCTAAAGGGCCTATCCATAGGGCCACATACCTTTCCACAGGGCCACAACACCCTCCAGCTCTCTCCACAGGACAAGAAGCTCTCTTTACAGGGCCATAGCTCACCTCCACAGGGCCAAATGCACTTTCCACACGGCCACAACTCCCAACAGCTCTCTCCACAGAGTCACAGGGCCCGTCTGCAGGGCACAAGCCCCCTCTTCAAGGCCAAAAGGCCTTTCTACATGGCCATAGTCATTTCCATAGGGCACGAGCCCCTCCAGCTCTCTCCACAGGGCAACAGACCCCTATACAGGATCACAGGCCTTTCCACAGGGCCACAACACCTTCAGCTCTCTCCACAGGACCACAGGCTCCTACTGGGCCACAGGCCTTTCTACAGTGCCACAAGCCCCTCCAGCTCTCTCCACAGGCAATCATGTTGCATGTTGTTTACTGCAAAGGACTTCATAGGCTCAAATCTTACTCCAGAGCCTTCCACAGGCCTCTCCAGCCCGCTCCACATGGCCTTTTCCTCAGGCCACAACTCCCTCCAGCTCTCTTTACATCGCCACATGCCCCTCTGCGGGGCCACAGACCCCTATACAGGGTCACAGGCCTTTCCACAGGGCCTCAACCCCTTCAGCTGTCTCCACAGGACCACAGGCTTTTCCACAGCCCACAACTCCTTCCAGCTCTCACCACAGGGCCACAGCCCTTTCCACAAGGCTAAAGGGCCTATCCATAGGGCCACAGACCTTTCCACAGGGCCACAACACCCTCCAGCTCTCTCCACAGGACAAGAAGCTCTCTTTACAGGGCCATAGCTCACCTCCACAGGGCCAAATGCACTTTCCACATGGCTACAACTCCCAACAGCTCTCTCCACAGAGTCACAGGGCCCGTCTGCAGGGCACAAGCGCCCTCTTCAAGGCCAAAAGGCCTTTCTACATGGCTATAGTCATTTCCATACGGCACGAGCCCCTCCAGCTCTCTCCACAGGGCAACGGACCCCTATACAGGGTCACAGGCCTTTCCACAGGGCCACAACACCTTCAGCTCTCTCCACAGGACCACAGGCTCCTACTGGGCCACAGGCCTTTCCACAGTGCCACAAGCCCCTCCAGCTCTCTCCACAGGCAATCATGTTGCATGTTGTTTACTGCAAAGGACTTCATAGGCTCAAATCTTACTCCAGAGCCTTCCACAGGCCTCTCCAGCCCGCTCCACATGGCCTTTTCCTCAGGCCACAACTCCCTCCAGCTCTCTTTACATCGCCACATGCCCCTCTGCGGGGCCACAGACCCCTATACAGGGTCACAGGCCTTTCCACAGGGCCTCAACCCCTTCAGCTGTCTCCACAGGACCACAGGCTTTTCCACAGCCCACAACTCCTTCCAGCTCTCACCACAGGGCCACAGCCCTTTCCACAAGGCTAAAGGGCCTATCCATAGGGCCACATACCTTTCCACAGGGCCACAACACCCTCCAGCTCTCTCCACAGGACAAGAAGCTCTCTTTACAGGGCCATACCTCACCTCCACAGGGCCAAATGCACTTTCCACACGGCCACAACTCCCAACAGCTCTCTCCACAGAGTCACAGGGCCCGTCTGCAGGGCACAAGCCCCCTCTTCAAGGCCAAAAGGCCTTTCTACATGGCCATAGTAATTTCCATAGGGCACGAGCCCCTCCAGCTCTCTCCACAGGGCAACAGACCCCTATACAGGATCACAGGCCTTTCCACAGGGCCTCAACCCCTTCAGCTGTCTCCACAGGACCACAGGCTTTTCCACAGCCCACAACTCCTTCCAGCTCTCACCACAGGGCCACAGCCCTTTCCACAAGGCTAAAGGGCCTATCCATAGGGCCACATACCTTTCCACAGGGCCACAACACCCTCCAGCTCTCTCCACAGGACAAGAAGCTCTCTTTACAGGGCCATAGCTCACCTCCACAGGGCCAAATGCACTTTCCACACGGCTACAACTCCCAAAAGCTCTCTCCACAGAGTCACAGGGCCCGTCTGCAGGGCACAAGCGCCCTCTTCAAGGCCAAAAGGCCTTTCTACATGGCTATAGTCATTTCCATACGGCACGAGCCCCTCCAGCTCTCTCCACAGGGCAACGGACCCCTATACAGGGTCACAGGCCTTTCCACAGGGCCACAACACCTTCAGCTCTCTCCACAGGACCACAGGCTCCTACTGGGCCACAGGCCTTTCCATAGTGCCACAAGCCCCTCCAGCTCTCTCCACAGGCAATCATGTTGCATGTTGTTTACTGCAAAGGACTTCATAGGCTCAAATCTTACTCCAGAGCCTTCCACAGGCCTCTCCAGCCCGCTCCACATGGCCTTTTCCTCAGGCCACAACTCCCTCCAGCTCTCTTTACATCGCCACATGCCCCTCTGTGGGGCCACAGACCCCTATACAGGGTCACAGGCCTTTCCACAGGGCCTCAACCCCTTCAGCTGTCTCCACAGGACCACAGGCTTTTCCACAGCCCACAACTCCTTCCAGCTCTCACCACAGGGCCACAGCCCTTTCCACAAGGCTAAAGGGCCTATCCATAGGGCCACATACCTTTCCACAGGGCCACAACACCCTCCAGCTCTCTCCACAGGACAAGAAGCTCTCTTTACAGGGCCATAGCTCACCTCCACAGGGCCAAATGCACTTTCCACACGGCCACAACTCCCAACAGCTCTCTCCACAGAGTCACAGGGCCCGTCTGCAGGGCACAAGCCCCCTCTTCAAGGCCAAAAGGCCTTTCTACATGGCCATAGTCATTTCCATAGGGCACGAGCCCCTCCAGCTCTCTCCACAGGGCAACAGACCCCTATACAGGATCACAGGCCTTTCCACAGGGCCACAACACCTTCAGCTCTCTCCACAAGACCACAGGCTCCTACTGGGCCACAGGCCTTTCTACAGTGCCACAAGCCCCTCCAGCTCTCTCCACAGGCAATCATGTTGCATGTTGTTTACTGCAAAGGACTTCATAGGCTCAAATCTTACTCCAGAGCCTTCCACAGGCCTCTCCAGCCCGCTCCACATGGCCTTTTCCTCAGGCCACAACTCCCTCCAGCTCTCTTTACATCGCCACATGCCCCTCTGCGTGGCCACAGACCCCTATACAGGGTCACAGGCCTTTCCACAGGGCCTCAACCCCTTTAGCTGTCTCCACAGGACCACAGGCTTTTCCACAGCCCACAACTCCTTCCAGCTCTCACCACAGGGCCACAGCCCTTTCCACAAGGCTAAAGGGCCTATCCATAGGGCCACATACCTTTCCACAGGGCCACAACACCCTCCAGCTCTCTCCACAGGACAAGAAGCTCTCTTTACAGGGCCATAGCTCACCTCCACAGGGCCAAATGCACTTTCCACACGGCCACAACTCCCAACAGCTCTCTCCACAGAGTCACAGGGCCCGTCTGCAGGGCACAAGCCCCCTCTTCAAGGCCAAAAGGCCTTTCTACATGGCCATAGTCATTTCCATAGGGCACGAGCCCCTCCAGCTCTCTCCACAGGGCAACAGACCCCTATACAGGATCACAGGCATTTCCACAGGGCCACAACACCTTCAGCTCTCTCCACAGGACCACAGGCTCCTACTGGGCCACAGGCCTTTCCACAGTGCCACAAGCCCCTCCAGCTCTCTCCACAGGCAATCATGTTGCATGTTGTTTACTGCAAAGGACTTCATAGGCTCAAATCTTACTCCAGAGCCTTCCACAGGCCTCTCCAGCCCGCTCCACATGGCCTTTTCCTCAGGCCACAACTCCCTCCAGCTCTCTTTACATCGCTACATGCCCCTCTGCGGGGCCACAGACCCCTATACAGGGTCACAGGCCTTTCCACAGGGCCTCAACCCCTTCAGCTGTCTCCACAGGACCACAGGCTTTTCCACAGCCCACAACTCCTTCCAGCTCTCACCACAGGGCCACAGCCCTTTCCACAAGGCTAAAGGGCCTATCCATAGGGCCACAGACCTTTCCACAGGGCCACAACACCCTCCAGCTCTCTCCACAGGACAAGAAGCTCTCTTTACAGGGCCATAGCTCACCTCCACAGGGCCAAATGCACTTTCCACACGGCTACAACTCCCAACAGCTCTCTCCACAGAGTCACAGGGCCCGTCTGCAGGGCACAAGCGCCCTCTTCAAGGCCAAAAGGCCTTTCTACATGGCTATAGTCATTTCCATACGGCACGAGCCCCTCCAGCTCTCTCCACAGGGCAACGGACCCCTATACAGGGTCACAGGCCTTTCCACAGGGCCACAACACCTTCAGCTCTCTCCACAGGACCACAGGCTCCTACTGGGCCACAGGCCTTTCCACAGTGCCACAAGCCCCTCCAGCTCTCTCCACAGGCAATCATGTTGCATGTTGTTTACTGCAAAGGACTTCATAGGCTCAAATCTTACTCCAGAGCCTTCCACAGGCCTCTCCAGCCCGCTCCACATGGCCTTTTCCTCAGGCCACAACTCCCTCCAGCTCTCTTTACATCGCCACATGCCCCTCTGCGGGGCCACAGACCCCTATACAGGGTCACAGGCCTTTCCACAGGGCCTCAACCCCTTCAGCTGTCTCCACAGGACCACAGGCTTTTCCACAGCCCACAACTCCTTCCAGCTCTCACCACAGGGCCACAGCCCTTTCTACAAGGCTAAAGGGCCTATCCATAGGGCCACAGACCTTTCCACAGGGCCACAACACCCTCCAGCTCTCTCCACAGGACAAGAAGCTCTCTTTACAGGGCCATAGCTCACCTCCACAGGGCCAAATGCACTTTCCACACGGCTACAACTCCCAACAGCTCTCTCCACAGAGTCACAGGGCCCGTCTGCAGGGCACAAGCGCCCTCTTCAAGGCCAAAAGGCCTTTCTACATGGCTATAGTCATTTCCATACGGCACGAGCCCCTCCAGCTCTCTCCACAGGGCAACGGACCCCTATACAGGGTCACAGGCCTTTCCACAGGGCCACAACACCTTCAGCTCTCTCCACAGGACCACAGGCTCCTACTGGGCCACAGGCCTTTCCACAGTGCCACAAGCCCCTCCAGCTCTCTCCACAGGCAATCATGTTGCATGTTGTTTACTGCAAAGGACTTCATAGGCTCAAATCTTACTCCAGAGCCTTCCACAGGCCTCTCCAGCCCGCTCCACATGGCCTTTTCCTCAGGCCACAACTCCCTCCAGCTCTCTTTACATCGCCACATGCCCCTCTGCGGGGCCACAGACCCCTATACAGGGTCACAGGCCTTTCCACAGGGCCTCAACCCCTTCAGCTGTCTCCACAGGACCACAGGCTTTTCCACAGCCCACAACTCCTTCCAGCTCTCACCACAGGGCCACAGCCCTTTCCACAAGGCTAAAGGGCCTATCCATAGGGCCACATACCTTTCCACAGGGCCACAACACCCTCCAGCTCTCTCCACAGGACAAGAAGCTCTCTTTACAGGGCCATAGCTCACCTCCACAGGGCCAAATGCACTTTCCACACGGCTACAACTCCCAACAGCTCTCTCCACAGAGTCACAGGGCCCGTCTGCAGGGCACAAGCGCCCTCTTCAAGGCCAAAAGGCCTTTCTACATGGCTATAGTCATTTCCATACGGCACGAGCCCCTCCAGCTCTCTCCACAGGGCAACGGACCCCTATACAGGGTCACAGGCCTTTCCACAGGGCCACAACACCTTCAGCTCTCTCCACAGGACCACAGGCTCCTACTGGGCCACAGGCCTTTCCACAGTGCCACAAGCCCCTCCAGCTCTCTCCACAGGCAATCATGTTGCATGTTGTTTACTGCAAAGGACTTCATAGGCTCAAATCTTACTCCAGAGCCTTCCACAGGCCTCTCCAGCCCGCTCCACATGGCCTTTTCCTCAGGCCACAACTCCCTCCAGCTCTCTTTACATCGCCACATGCCCCTCTGCGGGGCCACAGACCCCTATACAGGGTCACAGGCCTTTCCACAGGGCCTCAACCCCTTCAGCTGTCTCCACAGGACCACAGGCTTTTCCACAGCCCACAACTCCTTCCAGCTCTCACCACAGGGCCACAGCCCTTTCCACAAGGCTAAAGGGCCTATCCATAGGGCCACAGACCTTTCCACAGGGCCACAACACCCTCCAGCTCTCTCCACAGGACAAGAAGCTCTCTTTACAGGGCCATAGCTCACCTCCACAGGGCCAAATGCACTTTCCACACGGCTACAACTCCCAACAGCTCTCTCCACAGAGTCACAGGGCCCGTCTGCAGGGCACAAGCGCCCTCTTCAAGGCCAAAAGGCCTTTCTACATGGCTATAGTCATTTCCATACGGCACGAGCCCCTCCAGCTCTCTCCACAGGGCAACGGACCCCTATACAGGGTCACAGCCCTTTCCACAGGGCCACAACACCTTCAGCTCTCTCCACAGGACCACAGGCTCCTACTGGGCCACAGGCCTTTCCACAGTGCCACAAGCCCCTCCAGCTCTCTCCACAGGCAATCATGTTGCATGTTGTTTACTGCAAAGGACTTCATAGGCTCAAATCTTACTCCAGAGCCTTCCACAGGCCTCTCCAGCCCGCTCCACATGGCCTTTTCCTCAGGCCACAACTCCCTCCAGCTCTCTTTACATCGCCACATGCCCCTCTGCGGGGCCACAGACCCCTATACAGGGTCACAGGCCTTTCCACAGGGCCTCAACCCCTTCAGCTGTCTCCACAGGACCACAGGCTTTTCCACAGCCCACAACTCCTTCCAGCTCTCACCACAGGGCCACAGCCCTTTCCACAAGGCTAAAGGGCCTATCCATAGGGCCACATACCTTTCCACAGGGCCACAACACCCTCCAGCTCTCTCCACAGGACAAGAAGCTCTCTTTACAGGGCCATAGCTCACCTCCACAGGGCCAAATGCACTTTCCACACGGCCACAACTCCCAACAGCTCTCTCCACAGAGTCACAGGGCCCGTCTGCAGGGCACAAGCCCCCTCTTCAAGGCCAAAAGGCCTTTCTACATGGCCATAGTCATTTCCATAGGGCACGAGCCCCTCCAGCTCTCTCCACAGGGCAACAGACCCCTATACAGGATCACAGGCCTTTCCACAGGGCCACAACACCTTCAGCTCTCTCCACAGGACCACAGGCTCCTACTGGGCCACAGGCCTTTCTACAGTGCCACAAGCCCCTCCAGCTCTCTCCACAGGCAATCATGTTGCATGTTGTTTACTGCAAAGGACTTCATAGGCTCAAATCTTACTCCAGAGCCTTCCACAGGCCTCTCCAGCCCGCTCCACATGGCCTTTTCCTCAGGCCACAACTCCCTCCAGCTCTCTTTACATTGCCACATGCCCCTCTGCGGGGCCACAGACCCCTATACAGGGTCACAGGCCTTTCCACAGGGCCTCAACCCCTTCAGCTGTCTCCACAGGACCACAGGCTTTTCCACAGCCCACAACTCCTTCCAGCTCTCACCACAGGGCCACAGCCCTTTCCACAAGGCTAAAGGGCCTATCCATAGGGCCACAGACCTTTCCACAGGGCCACAACACCCTCCAGCTCTCTCCACAGGACAAGAAGCTCTCTTTACAGGGCCATAGCTCACCTCCACAGGGCCAAATGCACTTTCCACACGGCTACAACTCCCAACAGCTCTCTCCACAGAGTCACAGGGCCCGTCTGCAGGGCACAAGCGCCCTCTTCAAGGCCAAAAGGCCTTTCTACATGGCTATAGTCATTTCCATACGGCACGAGCCCCTCCAGCTCTCTCCACAGGGCAACGGACCCCTATACAGGGTCACAGGCCTTTCCACAGGGCCACAACACCTTCAGCTCTCTCCACAGGACCACAGGCTCCTACTGGGCCACAGGCCTTTCCACAGTGCCACAAGCCCCTTCAGCTCTCTCCACAGGCAATCATGTTGCATGTTGTTTACTGCAAAGGACTTCATAGGCTCAAATCTTACTCCAGAGCCTTCCACAGGCCTCTCCAGCCCGCTCCACATGGCCTTTTCCTCAGGCCACAACTCCCTCCAGCTCTCTTTACATCGCCACATGCCCCTCTGCGGGGCCACAGACCCCTATACAGGGTCACAGGCCTTTCCACAGGGCCTCAACCCCTTCAGCTGTCTCCACAGGACCACAGGCTTTTCCACAGCCCACAACTCCTTCCAGCTCTCACCACAGGGCCACAGCCCTTTCCACAAGGCTAAAGGGCCTATCCATAGGGCCACATACCTTTCCACAGGGCCACAACACCCTCCAGCTCTCTCCACAGGACAAGAAGCTCTCTTTACAGGGCCATACCTAACCTCCACAGGGCCAAATGCACTTTCCACACGGCCACAACTCCCAACAGCTCTCTCCACAGAGTCACAGGGCCCGTCTGCAGGGCACAAGCCCCCTCTTCAAGGCCAAAAGGCCTTTCTACATGGCCATAGTCATTTCCATAGGGCACGAGCCCCTCCAGCTCTCTCCACAGGGCAACAGACCCCTATACAGGATCACAGGCCTTTCCACAGGGCCACAACACCTTCAGCTCTCTCCACAGGACCACAGGCTCCTACTGGGCCACAGGCCTTTCTACAGTGCCACAAGCCCCTCCAGCTCTCTCCACAGGCAATCATGTTGCATGTTGTTTACTGCAAAGGACTTCATAGGCTCAAATCTTACTCCAGAGCCTTCCACAGGCCTCTCCAGCCCGCTCCACATGGCCTTTTCCTCAGGCCACAACTCCCTCCAGCTCTCTTTACATCGCCACATGCCCCTCTGCGGGGCCACAGACCCCTATACAGGGTCACAGGCCTTTCCACAGGGCCTCAACCCCTTCAGCTGTCTCCACAGGACCACAGGCTTTTCCACAGCCCACAACTCCTTCCAGCTCTCACCACAGGGCCACAGCCCTTTCCACAAGGCTAAAGGGCCTATCCATAGGGCCACAGACCTTTCCACAGGGCAACAACACCCTCCAGCTCTCTCCACAGGACAAGAAGCTCTCTTTACAGGGCCATAGCTCACCTCCACAGGGCCAAATGCACTTTCCACACGGCTACAACTCCCAACAGCTCTCTCCACAGAGTCACAGGGCCCGTCTGCAGGGCACAAGCGCCCTCTTCAAGGCCAAAAGGCCTTTCTACATGGCTATAGTCATTTCCATACGGCACGAGCCCCTCCAGCTCTCTCCACAGGGCAACGGACCCCTATACAGGATCACAGGCCTTTCCACAGGGCCACAACACCTTCAGCTCTCTCCACAGGACCACAGGCTCCTACTGGGCCACAGGCCTTTCCACAGTGCCACAAGCCCCTCCAGCTCTCTCCACAGGCAATCATGTTGCATGTTGTTTACTGCAAAGGACTTCATAGGCTCAAATCTTACTCCAGAGCCTTCCACAGGCCTCTCCAGCCCGCTCCACATTGGCTTTTCCTCAGGCCACAACTCCCTCCAGCTCTCTTTACATCGCCACATGCCCCTCTGCGGGGCCACAGACCCCTATACAGGGTCACAGGCCTTTCCACAGGGCCTCAACCCCTTCAGCTGTCTCCACAGGACCACAGGCTTTTCCACAGCCCACAACTCCTTCCAGCTCTCACCACAGGGCCACAGCCCTTTCCACAAGGCTAAAGGGCCTATCCATAGGGCCACATACCTTTCCACAGGGCCACAACACCCTCCAGCTCTCTCCACAGGACAAGAAGCTCTCTTTACAGGGCCATAGCTCACCTCCACAGGGCCAAATGCACTTTCCACACGGCCACAACTCCCAACAGCTCTCTCCACAGAGTCACAGGGCCCGTCTGCAGGGCACAAGCCCCCTCTTCAAGGCCAAAAGGCCTTTCTACATGGCCATAGTCATTTCCATAGGGCACGAGCCCCTCCAGCTCTCTCCACAGGGCAACAGACCCCTATACAGGATCACAGGCCTTTCCACAGGGCCACAACACCTTCAGCTCTCTCCACAGGACCACAGGCTCCTACTGGGCCACAGGCCTTTCTACAGTGCCACAAGCCCCTCCAGCTCTCTCCACAGGCAATCATGTTGCATGTTGTTTACTGCAAAGGACTTCATAGGCTCAAATCTTACTCCAGAGCCTTCCACAGGCCTCTCCAGCCCGCTCCACATGGCCTTTTCCTCAGGCCACAACTCCCTCCAGCTCTCTTTACATCGCCACATGCCCCTCTGTGGGGCCACAGACCCCTATACAGGGTCACAGGCCTTTCCACAGGGCCTCAACCCCTTCAGCTGTCTCCACAGGACCACAGGCTTTTCCACAGCCCACAACTCCTTCCAGCTCTCACCACAGGGCCACAGCCCTTTCCACAAGGCTAAAGGGCCTATCCATAGGGCCACAGACCTTCCCACAGGGCCACAACACCCTCCAGCTTTCTCCACAGGACAAGAAGCTCTCTTTACAGGGCCATAGCTCACCTCCACAGGGCCAAATGCACTTTCCACACGGCTACAACTCCCAACAGCTCTCTCCACAGAGTCACAGGGCCCGTCTGCAGGGCACAAGCGCCCTCTTCAAGGCCAAAAGGCCTTTCTACATGGCTATAGTCATTTCCATACGGCACGAGCCCCTCCAGCTCTCTCCACAGGGCAACGGACCCCTATACAGGGTCACAGGCCTTTCCACAGGGCAACAACACCTTCAGCTCTCTCCACAGGACCACAGGCTCCTACTGGGCCACAGGCCTTTCCACAGTGCCACAAGCCCCTCCAGCTCTCTCCACAGGCAATCATGTTGCATGTTGTTTACTGCAAAGGACTTCATAGGCTCAAATCTTACTCCAGAGCCTTCCACAGGCCTCTCCAGCCCGCTCCACATGGCCTTTTCCTCAGGCCACAACTCCCTCCAGCTCTCTTTACATCGCCACATGCCCCTCTGCGGGGCCACAGACCCCTATACAGGGTCACAGGCCTTTCCACAGGGCCTCAACCCCTTCAGCTGTCTCCACAGGACCACAGGCTTTTCCACAGCCCACAACTCCTTCCAGCTCTCACCACAGGGCCACAGCCCTTTCCACAAGGCTAAAGGGCCTATCCATAGGGCCACATACCTTTCCACAGGGCCACAACACCCTCCAGCTCTCTCCACAGGACAAGAAGCTCTCTTTACAGGGCCATACCTCACCTCCACAGGGCCAAATGCACTTTCCACACGGCCACAACTCCCAACAGCTCTCTCCACAGAGTCACAGGGCCCGTCTGCAGGGCACAAGCCCCCTCTTCAAGGCCAAAAGGCCTTTCTACATGGCCATAGTCATTTCCATAGGGCACGAGCCCCTCCAGCTCTCTCCACAGGGCAACAGACCCCTATACAGGATCACAGGCCTTTCCACAGGGCCACAACACCTTCAGCTCTCTCCACAGGACCACAGGCTCCTACTGGGCCACAGGCCTTTCTACAGTGCCACAAGCCCCTCCAGCTCTCTCCACAGGCAATCATGTTGCATGTTGTTTACTGCAAAGGACTTCAAAGGCTCAAATCTTACTCCAGAGCCTTCCACAGGCCTCTCCAGCCCGCTCCACATGGCCTTTTCCTCAGGCCACAACTCCCTCCAGCTCTCTTTACATCGCCACATGCCCCTCTGCGGGGCCACAGACCCCTATACAGGGTCACAGGCCTTTCCACAGGGCCTCAACCCCTTCAGCTGTCTCCACAGGACCACAGGCTTTTCCACAGCCCACAACTCCTTCCAGCTCTCACCACAGGGCCACAGCCCTTTCCACAAGGCTAAAGGGCCTATCCATAGGGCCACAGACCTTTCCACAGGGCCACAACACCCTCCAGCTCTCTCCACAGGACAAGAAGCTCTCTTTACAGGGCCATAGCTCACCTCCACAGGGCCAAATGCACTTTCCACACGGCTACAACTCCCAACAGCTCTCTCCACAGAGTCACAGGGCCCGTCTGCAGGGCACAAGCGCCCTCTTCAAGGCCAAAAGGCCTTTCTACATGGCTATAGTCATTTCCATACGGCACGAGCCTCTCCAGCTCTCTCCACAGGGCAACGGACCCCTATACAGGGTCACAGGCCTTTCCACAGGGCCACAACACCTTCAGCTCTCTCCACAGGACCACAGGCTCCTACTGGGCCACAGGCCTTTCCACAGTGCCACAAGCCCCTCCAGCTCTCTCCACAGGCAATCATGTTGCATGTTGTTTACTGCAAAGGACTTCATAGGCTCAAATCTTACTCCAGAGCCTTCCACAGGCCTCTCCAGCCCGCTCCAGATGGCCTTTTCCTCAGGCCACAACTCCCTCCAGCTCTCTTTACATCGCCACATGCCCCTCTGCGGGGCCACAGACCCCTATACAGGGTCACAGGCCTTTCCACAGGGCCTCAACCCCTTCAGCTGTCACCACAGGCTTTTCCACAGCCCACAACTCCTTCCAGCTCTCACCACAGGGCCACAGCCCTTTCCACAAGGCTAAAGGGCCTATCCATAGGGCCACAGACCTTTCCACAGGGCCACAACACCCTCCAGCTCTCTCCACAGGACAAGAAGCTCTCTTTACAGGGCCATAGCTCACCTCCACAGGGCCAAATGCACTTTCCACACGGCTACAACTCCCAACAGCTCTCTCCACAGAGTCACAGGGCCCGTCTGCAGGGCACAAGCGCCCTCTTCAAGGCCAAAAGGCCTTTCTACATGGCTATAGTCATTTCCATACGGCACGAGCCCCTCCAGCTCTCTCCACAGGGCAACGGACCCCTATACAGGGTCACAGGCCTTTCCACAGGGCCACAACACCTTCAGCTCTCTCCACAGGACCACAGGCTCCTACTGGGCCACAGGCCTTTCCACAGTGCCACAAGCCCCTCCAGCTCTCTCCACAGGCAATCATGTTGCATGTTGTTTACTGCAAAGGACTTCATAGGCTCAAATCTTACTCCAGAGCCTTCCACAGGCCTCTCCAGCCCGCTCCACATGGCCTGTTCCTCAGGCCACAACTCCCTCCAGCTCTCTTTACATCGCCACATGCCCCTCTGCGGGGCCACAGACCCCTATACAGGGTCACAGGCCTTTCCACAGGGCCTCAACCCCTTCAGCTGTCTCCACAGGACCACAGGCTTTTCCACAGCCCACAACTCCTTCCAGCTCTCACCACAGGGCCACAGCCCTTTCCACAAGGCTAAAGGGCCTATCCATAGGGCCACAGACCTTTCCACAGGGCCACAACACCCTCCAGCTCTCTCCACAGGACAAGAAGCTCTCTTTACAGGGCCATAGCTCACCTCCACAGGGCCAAATGCACTTTCCACACGGCTACAACTCCCAACAGCTCTCTCCACAGAGTCACAGGGCCCGTCTGCAGGGCACAAGCGCCCTCTTCAAGGCCAAAAGGCCTTTCTACATGGCTATAGTCATTTCCATACGGCACGAGCCCCTCCAGCTCTCTCCACAGGGCAACGGACCCCTATACAGGGTCACAGGCCTTTCCACAGGGCCACAACACCTTCAGCTCTCTCCACAGGACCACAGGCTCCTACTGGGCCACAGGCCTTTCTACAGTGCCACAAGCCCCTCCAGCTCTCTCCACAGGCAATCATGTTGCATGTTGTTTACTGCAAAGGACTTCATAGGCTCAAATCTTACTCCAGAGCCTTCCACAGGCCTCTCCAGCCCGCTCCACATGGCCTTTTCCTCAGGCCACAACTCCCTCCAGCTCTCTTTACATCGCCACATGCCCCTCTGCGGGGCCACAGACCCCTATACAGGGTCACAGGCCTTTCCACAGGGCCTCAACCCCTTCAGCTGTCTCCACAGGACCACAGGCTTTTCCACAGCCCACAACTCCTTCCAGCTCTCACCACAGGGCCACAGCCCTTTCCACAAGGCTAAAGGGCCTATCCATAGGGCCACATACCTTTCCACAGGGCCACAACACCCTCCAGCTCTCTCCACAGGACAAGAATCTCTCTTTACAGGGCCATAGCTCACCTCCACAGGGCCAAATGCACTTTCCACACGGCCACAACTCCCAACAGCTCTCTCCACAGAGTCACAGGGCCCGTCTGCAGGGCACAAGCCCCCTCTTCAAGGCCAAAAGGCCTTTCTACATGGTCATAGTCATTTCCATAGGGCACGAGCCCCTCCAGCTCTCTCCACAGGGCAACAGACCCCTATACAGGATCACAGGCCTTTCCACAGGGCCACAACACCTTCAGCTCTCTCCACAGGACCACAGGCTCCTACTGGGCCACAGGCCTTTCCACAGTGCCACAAGCCCCTCCAGCTCTCTCCACAGGCAATCATGTTGCATGTTGTTTACTGCAAAGGACTTCATAGGCTCAAATCTTACTCCAGAGCCTTCCACAGGCCTCTCCAGCCCGCTCCACATGGCCTGTTCCTCAGGCCACAACTCCCTCCAGCTCTCTTTACATCGCCACATGCCCCTCTGCGGGGCCACAGACCCCTATACAGGGTCACAGGCCTTTCCACAGGGCCTCAACCCCTTCAGCTGTCTCCACAGGACCACAGGCTTTTCCACAGCCCACAACTCCTTCCAGCTCTCACCACAGGGCCACAGCCCTTTCCACAAGGCTAAAGGGCCTATCCATAGGGCCACAGACCTTTCCACAGGGCCACAACACCCTCCAGCTCTCTCCACAGGACAAGAAGCTCTCTTTACAGGGCCATAGCTCACCTCCACAGGGCCAAATGCACTTTCCACACGGCTACAACTCCCAACAGCTCTCTCCACAGAGTCACAGGGCCCGTCTGCAGGGCACAAGCGCCCTCTTCAAGGCCAAAAGGCCTTTCTACATGGCTATAGTCATTTCCATACGGCACGAGCCCCTCCAGCTCTCTCCACAGCGCAACGGACCCCTATTCAGGGTCACAGGCCTTTCCACAGGGCCACAACACCTTCAGCTCTCTCCACAGGACCACAGGCTCCTACTGGGCCACAGGCCTTTCCATAGTGCCACAAGCCCCTCCAGCTCTCTCCACAGGCAATCATGTTGCATGTTGTTTACTGCAAAGGACTTCATAGGCTCAAATCTTACTCCAGAGCCTTCCACAGGCCTCTCCAGCCCGCTCCACATGGCCTTTTCCTCAGGCCACAACTCCCTCCAGCTCTCTTTACATCGCCACATGCCCCTCTGCGGGGCCACAGACCCCTATACAGGGTCACAGGCCTTTCCACAGGGCCTCAACCCCTTCAGCTGTCTCCACAGGACCACAGGCTTTTCCACAGCCCACAACTCCTTCCAGCTCTCACCACAGGGCCACAGCCCTTTCCACAAGGCTAAAGGGCCTATCCATAGGGCCACATACCTTTCCACAGGGCCACAACACCCTCCAGCTCTCTCCAAAGGACAAGAAGCTCTCTTTACAGGGCCATAGCTCACCTCCACAGGGCCAAATGCACTTTCCACACGGCCACAACTCCCAACAGCTCTCTCCACAGAGTCACAGGGCCCGTCTGCAGGGCACAAGCCCCCTCTTCAAGGCCAAAAGGCCTTTCTACATGGCCATAGTCATTTCCATAGGGCACGAGCCCCTCCAGCTCTCTCCACAGGGCAACAGACCCCTATACAGGATCACAGGCCTTTCCACAGGGCCACAACACCTTCAGCTCTCTCCACAGGACCACAGGCTCCTACTGGGCCACAGGCCTTTCTACAGTGCCACAAGGCCCTCCAGCTCTCTCCACAGGCAATCATGTTGCATGTTGTTTACTGCAAAGGACTTCATAGGCTCAAATCTTACTCCAGAGCCTTCCACAGGCCTCTCCAGCCCGCTCCACATGGCCTTTTCCTCAGGCCACAACTCCCTCCAGCTCTCTTTACATCGCCACATGCCCCTCTGCGGGGCCACAGACCCCTATACAGGGTCACAGGCCTTTCCACAGGGCCTCAACCCCTTCAGCTGTCTCCACAGGACCACAGGCTTTTCCACAGCCCACAACTCCTTCCAGCTCTCACCACAGGGCCACAGCCCTTTCCACAAGGCTAAAGGGCCTATCCATAGGGCCACATACCTTTCCACAGGGCCACAACACCCTCCAGCTCTCTCCACAGGACAAGAATCTCTCTTTACAGGGCCATAGCTCACCTCCACAGGGCCAAATGCACTTTCCACACGGCCACAACTCCCAACAGCTCTCTCCACAGAGTCACAGGGCCCGTCTGCAGGGCACAAGCCCCCTCTTCAAGGCCAAAAGGCCTTTCTACATGGTCATAGTCATTTCCATAGGGCACGAGCCCCTCCAGCTCTCTCCACAGGGCAGCAGACCCCTATACAGGATCACAGGCCTTTCCACAGGGCCACAACACCTTCAGCTCTCTCCACAGGACCACAGGCTCCTACTGGGCCACAGGCCTTTCCACAGTGCCACAAGCCCCTCCAGCTCTCTCCACAGGCAATCATGTTGCATGTTGTTTACTGCAAAGGACTTCATAGGCTCAAATCTTACTCCAGAGCCTTCCACAGGCCTCTCCAGCCCGCTCCACATGGCCTTTTCCTCAGGCCACAACTCCCTCCAGCTCTCTTTACATCGCCACATGCCCCTCTGCGGGGCCACAGACCCCTATACAGGGTCACAGGCCTTTCCACAGGGCCTCAACCCCTTCAGCTGTCTCCACAGGACCACAGGCTTTTCCACAGCCCACAACTCCTTCCAGCTCTCACCACAGGGCCACAGCCCTTTCCACAAGGCTAAAGGGCCTATCCATAGGGCCACAGACCTTTCCACAGGGCCACAACACCCTCCAGCTCTCTCCACAGGACAAGAAGCTCTCTTTACAGGGCCATAGCTCACCTCCACAGGGCCAAATGCACTTTCCACACGGCTACAACTCCCAACAGCTCTCTCCACAGAGTCACAGGGCCCGTCTGCAGGGCACAAGCGCCCTCTTCAAGGCCAAAAGGCCTTTCTACATGGCTATAGTCATTTCCATACGGCACGAGCCCCTCCAGCTCTCTCCACAGGGCAACGGACCCCTATACAGGGTCACAGGCCTTTCCACAGGGCCACAACACCTTCAGCTCTCTCCACAGGACCACAGGCTCCTACTGGGCCACAGGCCTTTCCACAGTGCCACAAGCCCCTCCAGCTCTCTCCACAGGCAATCATGTTGCATGTTGTTTACTGCAAAGGACTTCATAGGCTCAAATCTTACTCCAGAGCCTTCCACAGGCCTCTCCAGCCCGCTCCACATGGCCTTTTCCTCAGGCCACAACTCCCTCCAGCTCTCTTTACATCGCCACATGCCCCTCTGCGGGGCCACAGACCCCTATACAGGGTCACAGGCCTTTCCACAGGGCCTCAACCCCTTCAGCTGTCTCCACAGGACCACAGGCTTTTCCACAGCCCACAACTCCTTCCAGCTCTCACCACAGGGCCACAGCCCTTTCCACAAGGCTAAAGGGCCTATCCATAGGGCCACAGACCTTTCCACAGGGCCACAACACCCTCCAGCTCTCTCCACAGGACAAGAAGCTCTCTTTACAGGGCCATAGCTCACCTCCACAGGGCCAAATGCACTTTCCACACGGCTACAACTCCCAACAGCTCTCTCCACAGAGTCACAGGGCCCATCTGCAGGGCACAAGCGCCCTCTTCAAGGCCAAAAGGCCTTTCTACATGGCTATAGTCATTTCCATACGGCACGAGCCCCTCCAGCTCTCTCCACAGGGCAACGGACCCCTATACAGGGTCACAGGCCTTTCCACAGGGCCACAACACCTTCAGCTCTCTCCACAGGACCACAGGCTCCTACTGGGCCACAGGCCTTTCCACAGTGCCACAAGCCCCTCCAGCTCTCTCCACAGGCAATCATGTTGCATGTTGTTTACTGCAAAGGACTTCATAGGCTCAAATCTTACTCCAGAGCCTTTCACAGGCCTCTCCAGCCCGCTCCACATGGCGTTTTCCTCAGGCCACAACTCCCTCCAGCTCTCTTTACATCGCCACATGCCCCTCTGCGGAGCCACAGACCCCTACACAGGGTCACAGGCCTTTCCACAGGGCCTCAACCCCTTCAGCTGTCTCCACAGGACCACAGGCTTTTCCACAGCCCACAACTCCTTCCAGCTCTCACCACAGGGCCACAGCCCTTTCCACAAGGCTAAAGGGCCTATCCATAGGGCCACATACCTTTCCACAGGGCCACAACACCCTCCAGCTCTCTCCACAGGACAAGAAGCTCTCTTTACAGGGCCATAGCTCACCTCCACAGGGCCAAATGCACTTTCCACACGGCTACAACTCCCAACAGCTCTCTCCACAGAGTCACAGGGCCCGTCTGCAGGGCACAAGCGCCCTCTTCAAGGCCAAAAGGCCTTTCTACATGGCTATAGTCATTTCCATACGGCACGAGCCCCTCCAGCTCTCTCCACAGGGCAACGGACCCCTATACAGGGTCACAGGCCTTTCCACAGGGCCACAACACCTTCAGCTCTCTCCACAGGACCACAGTCTCCTACTGGGCCACAGGCCTTTCCACAGTGCCACAAGCCCCTCCAGCTCTCTCCACAGGCAATCATGTTGCATGTTGTTTACTGCAAAGGACTTCATAGTCTCAAATCGTACTCCAGAGCCTTCCACAGGCCTCTCCAGCCCGCTCCACATGGCCTTTTCCTCAGGCCACAACTCCCTCCAGCTCTCTTTACATCGCCACATGCCCCTCTGCGGGGCCACAGACCCCTATACAGGGTCACAGGCCTTTCCACAGGGCCTCAACCCCTTCAGCTGTCTCCACAGGACCACAGGCTTTTCCACAGCCCACAACTCCTTCCAGCTCTCACCACAGGGCCACAGCCCTTTCCACAAGGCTAAAGGGCCTATCCATAGGGCCACAGACCTTTCCACAGGGCCACAACACCCTCCAGCTCTCTCCACAGGACAAGAAGCTCTCTTTACAGGGCCATAGCTCACCTCCACAGGGCCAAATGCACTTTCCACACGGCTACAACTCCCAACAGCTCTCTCCACAGAGTCACAGGGCCCGTCTGCAGGGCACAAGCGCCCTCTTCAAGGCCAAAAGGCCTTTCTACATGGCTATAGTCATTTCCATACGGCACGAGCCCCTCCAGCTCTCTCCACAGGGCAACGGACCCCTATACAGGGTCACAGGCCTTTCCACAGGGCCACAACACCTTCAGCTCTCTCCACAGGACCACAGGCTCCTACTGGGCCACAGGCCTTTCCACAGTGCCACAAGCCCCTCCAGCTCTCTCCACAGGCAATCATGTTGCATGTTGTTTACTGCAAAGGACTTCATAGGCTCAAATCTTACTCCAGAGCCTTCCACAGGCCTCTCCAGCCCGCTCCACATGGCCTGTTCCTCAGGCCACAACTCCCTCCAGCTCTCTTTACATCGCCACATGCGCCTCTGCGGGGCCACAGACCCCTATACAGGGTCACAGGCCTTTCCACAGGGCCTCAACCCCTTCAGCTGTCTCCACAGGACCACAGGCTTTTCCACAGCCCACAACTCCTTCCAGCTCTCACCACAGGGCCACAGCCCTTTCCACAAGGCTAAAGGGCCTATCCATAGGGCCACATACCTTTCCACAGGGCCACAACACCCTCCAGCTCTCTCCACAGGACAAGAAGCTCTCTTTACAGGGCCATACCTCACCTCCACAGGGCCAAATGCACTTTCCACACGGCCACAACTCCCAACAGCTCTCTCCACAGAGTCACAGGGCCCGTCTGCAGGGCACAAGCCCCCTCTTCAAGGCCAAAAGGCCTTTCTACATGGCCATAGTCATTTCCATAGGGCACGAGCCCCTCCAGCTCTCTCCACAGGGCAACGGACCCCTATACAGGGTCACAGGCCTTTCCACAGGGCCACAACACCTTCAGCTCTCTCCACAGGACCACAGGCTCCTACTGGGCCACAGGCCTTTCCACAGTGCCACAAGCCCCTCCAGCTCTCTCCACAGGCAATCATGTTGCATGTTGTTTACTGCAAAGGACTTCATAGGCTCAAATCTTACTCCAGAGCCTTCCACAGGCCTCTCCAGCCCGCTCCACATGGCCTTTTCCTCAGGCCACAACTCCCTCCAGCTCTCTTTACATCGCCACATGCCCCTCTGCGGGGCCACAGACCCCTATACAGGGTCACAGGCCTTTCCACAGGGCCTCAACCCCTTCAGCTGTCTCCACAGGACCACAGGCTTTTCCACAGCCCACAACTCCTTCCAGCTCTCACCACAGGGCCACAGCCCTTTCCACAAGGCTAAAGGGCCTATCCATAGGGCCACAGACCTTTCCACAGGGCCACAACACCCTCCAGCTCTCTCCACAGGACAAGAAGCTCTCTTTACAGGGCCATAGCTCACCTCCACAGGGCCAAATGCACTTTCCACACGGCTACAACTCCCAACAGCTCTCTCCACAGAGTCACAGGGCCCGTCTGCAGGGCACAAGCGCCCTCTTCAAGGCCAAAAGGCCTTTCTACATGGCTATAGTCATTTCCATACGGCACGAGCCCCTCCAGCTCTCTCCACAGGGCAACGGACCCCTATACAGGGTCACAGGCCTTTCCACAGGGCCACAACACCTTCAGCTCTCTCCACAGGACCACAGGCTCCTACTGGGCCACAGGCCTTTCCACAGTGCCACAAGCCCCTCCAGCTCTCTCCACAGGCAATCATGTTGCATGTTGTTTACTGCAAAGGACTTCATAGGCTCAAATCTTACTCCAGAGCCTTCCACAGGCCTCTCCAGCCCGCTCCACATGGCCTGTTCCTCAGGCCACAACTCCCTCCAGCTCTCTTTACATCGCCACATGCGCCTCTGCGGGGCCACAGACCCCTATACAGGGTCACAGGCCTTTCCACAGGGCCTCAACCCCTTCAGCTGTCTCCACAGGACCACAGGCTTTTCCACAGCCCACAACTCCTTCCAGCTCTCACCACAGGGCCACAGCCCTTTCCACAAGGCTAAAGGGCCTATCCATAGGGCCACATACCTTTCCACAGGGCCACAACACCCTCCAGCTCTCTCCACAGGACAAGAAGCTCTCTTTACAGGGCCATACCTCACCTCCACAGGGCCAAATGCACTTTCCACACGGCCACAACTCCCAACAGCTCTCTCCACAGAGTCACAGGGCCCGTCTGCAGGGCACAAGCCCCCTCTTCAAGGCCAAAAGGCCTTTCTACATGGCCATAGTCATTTCCATAGGGCACGAGCCCCTCCAGCTCTCTCCACAGGGCAACAGACCCCTATACAGGATCACAGGCCTTTCCACAGGGCCACAACACCTTCAGCTCTCTCCACAGGACCACAGGCTCCTACTGGGCCACAGGCCTTTCTACAGTGCCACAAGCCCCTCCAGCTCTCTCCACAGGCAATCATGTTGCATGTTGTTTACTGCAAAGGACTTCATAGGCTCAAATCTTACTCCAGAGCCTTCCACAGGCCTCTCCAGCCCGCTCCACATGGCCTTTTCCTCAGGCCACAACTCCCTCCAGCTCTCTTTACATCGCCACATGCCCCTCTGCGGGGCCACAGACCCCTATACAGGGTCACAGGCCTTTCCACATGGCCTCAACCCCTTCAGCTGTCTCCACAGGACCACAGGCTTTTCCACAGCCCACAACTCCTTCCAGCTCTCACCACAGGGCCACAGCCCTTTCCACAAGGCTAAAGGGCCTATCCATAGGGCCACAGACCTTTCCACAGGGCCACAACACCCTCCAGCTCTCTCCACAGGACAAGAAGCTCTCTTTACAGGGCCATAGCTCACCTCCACAGGGCCAAATGCACTTTCCACACGGCTACAACTCCCAACAGCTCTCTCCACAGAGTCACAGGGCCCGTCTGCAGGGCACAAGCGCCCTCTTCAAGGCCAAAAGGCCTTTCTACATGGCTATAGACATTTCCATACGGCACGAGCCCCTCCAGCTCTCTCCACAGGGCAACGGACCCCTATACAGGGTAACAGGCCTTTCCACAGGGCCACAACACCTTCAGCTCTCTCCACAGGACCACAGGCTCCTACTGGGCCACAGGCCTTTCCACAGTGCCACAAGCCCCTCCAGCTCTCTCCACAGGCAATCATGTTGCATGTTGTTTACTGCAAAGGACTTCATAGGCTCAAATCTTACTCCAGAGCCTTCCACAAGCCTCTCCAGCCCGCTCCACATGGCCTTTTCCTCAGGCCACAACTCCCTCCAGCTCTCTTTACATCGCCACATGCCCCTCTGCGGGGCCACAGACCCCTATACAGGGTGACAGGCCTTTCCACAGGGCCTCAACCCCTTCAGCTGTCTCCACAGGACCACAGGCTTTTCCACAGCCCACAACTCCTTCCAGCTCTCACCACAGGGCCACAGCCCTTTCCACAAGGCTAAAGGGCCTATCCATAGGGCCACAGACCTTTCCACAGGGCCACAACACCCTCCAGCTCTCTCCACAGGACAAGAAGCTCTCTTTACAGGGCCATAGCTCACCTCCACAGGGCCAAATGCACTTTCCACACGGCTACAACTCCCAACAGCTCTCTCCACAGAGTCACAGGGCCCGTCTGCAGGGCACAATCGCCCTCTTCAAGGCCAAAAGGCCTTTCTACATGGCTATAGTCATTTCCATACGGCACAAGCCCCTCCAGCTCTCTCCACAGGGCAACGGACCCCTATACAGGGTCACAGGCCTTTCCACAGGGCCACAACACCTTCAGCTCTCTCCACAGGACCACAGGCTCCTACTGGACCACAGGCCTTTCCACAGTGCCACAAGCCCCTCCAGCTCTCTCCACAGGCAATCATGTTGCATGTTGTTTACTGCAAAGGACTTCATAGGCTCAAATCTTACTCCAGAGCCTTCCACAGGCCTCTCCAGCCCGCTCCACATGGCCTGTTCCTCAGGCCACAACTCCCTCCAGCTCTCTTTACATCGCCACATGCCCCTCTGCGGGGCCACAGACCCCTATACAGGGTCACAGGCCTTTCCACAGGGCCTCAACCCCTTCAGCTGTCTCCACAGGACCACAGGCTTTTCCACAGCCCACAACTCCTTCCAGCTCTCACCACAGGGCCACAGCCCTTTCCACAAGGCTAAAGGGCCTATCCATAGGGCCACATACCTTTCCACAGGGCCACAACACCCTCCAGCTCTCTCCACAGGACAAGAAGCTCTCTTTACAGGGCCATAGCTCACCTCCACAGGGCCAAATGCACTTTCCACACGGCTACAACTCCCAACAGCTCTCTCCACAGAGTCACAGGGCCCGTCTGCAGGGCACAAGCGCCCTCTTCAAGGCCAAAAGGCCTTTCTACATGGCCATAGTCATTTCCATACGGCACGAGCCCCTCCAGCTCTCTCCACAGGGCAACGGACCCCTATACAGGGTCACAGGCCTTTCCACAGGGCCACAACACCTTCAGCTCTCTCCACAGGACCACAGGCTCCTACTGGGCCACAGGCCTTTCTACAGTGCCACAAGCCCCTCCAGCTCTCTCCACAGGCAATCATGTTGCATGTTGTTTACTGCAAAGGACTTCATAGGCTCAAATCTTACTCCAGAGCCTTGCACAGGCCTCTCCAGCCCGCTCCACATGGCCTTTTCCTCAGGCCACAACTCCCTCCAGCTCTCTTTACATCGCCACATGCCCCTCTGCGGGGCCACAGACCCCTATACAGGGTCACAGGCCTTTCCACAGGGCCTCAACCCCTTCAGCTGTCTCCACAGGACCACAGGCTTTTCCACAGCCCACAACTCCTTCCAGCTCTCACCACAGGGCCACAGCCCTTTCCACAAGGCTAAAGGGCCTATCCATAGGGCCACATACCTTTCCACAGGGCCACAACACCCTACAGCTCTCTCCACAGGACAAGAAGCTCTCTTTACAGGGCCATAGCTCACCTCCACAGGGCCAAATGCACTTTCCACACGGCCACAACTCCCAACAGCTCTCTCCACAGAGTCACAGGGCCCGTCTGCAGGGCACAAGCCCCCTCTTCAAGGCCAAAAGGCCTTTCTACATGGCCATAGTCATTTCCATAGGGCACGAGCCCCTCCAGCTCTCTCCACAGGGCAACAGACCCCTATACAGGATCACAGGCCTTTCCACAGGGCCACAACACCTTCAGCTCTCTCCACAGGACCACAGGCTCCTACTGGGCCACAGGCCTTTCTACAGTGCCACAAGCCCCTCCAGCTCTCTCCACAGGCAATCATGTTGCATGTTGTTTACTGCAAAGGACTTCATAGGCTCAAATCTTACTCCAGAGCCTTCCACAGGCCTCTCCAGCCCGCTCCACATGGCCTTTTCCTCAGGCCACAACTCCCTCCAGCTCTCTTTACATCGCCACATGCCCCTCTGCGGGGCCACAGACCCCTATACAGGGTCACAGGCCTTTCCACAGGGCCTCAACCCCTTCAGCTGTCTCCACAGGACCACAGGCTTTTCCACAGCCCACAACTCCTTCCAGCTCTCACCACAGGGCCACAGCCCTTTCCACAAGGCTAAAGGGCCTATCCATAGGGCCACAGACCTTTCCACAGGGCCACAACACCCTCCAGCTCTCTCCACAGGACAAGGAGCTCTCTTTACAGGGCCATAGCTCACCTCCACAGGGCCAAATGCACTTTCCACACGGCTACAACTCCCAACAGCTCTCTCCACAGAGTCACAGGGCCCGTCTGCAGGGCACAAGCGCCCTCTTCAAGGCCAAAAGGCCTTTCTACATGGCTATAGTCATTTCCATACGGCACGAGCCCCTCCAGCTCTCTCCACAGGGCAACGGACCCCTATACAGGGTCACAGGCCTTTCCACAGGGCCACAACACCTTCAGCTCTCTCCACAGGACCACAGGCTCCTACTGGGCCACAGGCCTTTCCACAGTGCCACAAGCCCCTCCAGCTCTCTCCACAGGCAATCATGTTGCATGTTGTTTACTGCAAAGGACTTCATAGGCTCAAATCTTACTCCAGAGCCTTTCACAGGCCTCTCCAGCCCGCTCCACATGGCCTTTTCCTCAGGCCACAACTCCCTCCAGCTCTCTTTACATCGCCACATGCCCCTCTGCGGGGCCACAGACCCCTATACAGGGTCACAGGCCTTTCCACAGGGCCTCAACCCCTTCAGCTGTCTCCACAGGACCACAGGCTTTTCCACAGCCCACAACTCCTTCCAGCTCTCACCACAGGGCCACAGCCCTTTCCACAAGGCTAAAGGGCCTATCCATAGGGCCACAGACCTTTCCACAGGGCCACAACACCCTCCAGCTCTCTCCACAGGACAAGAAGCTCTCTTTACAGGGCCATAGCTCACCTCCACAGGGCCAAATGCACTTTCCACACGGCTACAACTCCCAACAGCTCTCTCCACAGAGTCACAGGGCCCGTCTGCAGGGCACAAGCGCCCTCTTCAAGGCCAAAAGGCCTTTCTACATGGCTATAGTCATTTCCATACGGCACGAGCCCCTCCAGCACTCTCCACAGGGCAACGGACCCCTATACAGGGTCACAGGCCTTTCCACAGGGCCACAACACCTTCAGCTCTCTCCACAGGACCACAGGCTCCTACTGGGCCACAGGCCTTTCCACAGTGCCACAAGCCCCTCCAGCTCTCTCCACAGGCAATCATGTTGCATGTTGTTTACTGCAAAGGACTTCATAGGCTCAAATCTTACTCCAGAGCCTTCCACAGGCCTCTCCAGCCCGCTCCACATGGCCTTTTCCTCAGGCCACAACTCCCTCCAGCTCTCTTTACATCGCCACATGCCCCTCTGCGGGGCCACAGACCCCTATACAGGGTCACAGGCCTTTCCACAGGGCCTCAACCCCTTCAGCTGTCTCCACAGGACCACAGGCTTTTCCACAGCCCACAACTCCTTCCAGCTCTCACCACAGGGCCACAGCCCTTTCCACAAGGCTAAAGGGCCTATCCATAGGGCCACAGACCTTTCCACAGGGCCACAACACCCTCCAGCTCTCTCCACAGGACAAGAAGCTCTCTTTACAGGGCCATAGCTCACCTCCACAGGGCCAAATGCACTTTCCACACGGCTACAACTCCCAACAGCTCTCTCCACAGAGTCACAGGGCCCGTCTGCAGGGCACAAGCGCCCTCTTCAAGGCCAAAAGGCCTTTCTACATGGCTATAGACATTTCCATACGGCACGAGCCCCTCCAGCTCTCTCCACAGGGCAACGGACCCCTATACAGGGTAACAGGCCTTTCCACAGGGCCACAACACCTTCAGCTCTCTCCACAGGACCACAGGCTCCTACTGGGCCACAGGCCTTTCCACAGTGCCACAAGCCCCTCCAGCTCTCTCCACAGGCAATCATGTTGCATGTTGTTTACTGCAAAGGACTTCATAGGCTCAAATCTTACTCCAGAGCCTTCCACAGGCCTCTCCAGCCCGCTCCACATGGCCTTTTCCTCAGGCCACAACTCCCTCCAGCTCTCTTTACATCGCCACATGCCCCTCTGCGGGGCCACAGACCCCTATACAGGGTGACAGGCCTTTCCACAGGGCCTCAACCCCTTCAGCTGTCTCCACAGGACCACAGGCTTTTCCACAGCCCACAACTCCTTCCAGCTCTCACCACAGGGCCACAGCCCTTTCCACAAGGCTAAAGGGCCTATCCATAGGGCCACAGACCTTTCCACAGGGCCACAACACCCTCCAGCTCTCTCCACAGGACAAGAAGCTCTCTTTACAGGGCCATAGCTCACCTCCACAGGGCCAAATGCACTTTCCACACGGCCACAACTCCCAACAGCTCTCTCCACAGAGTCACAGGGCCCGTCTGCAGGGCACAAGCCCCCTCTTCAAGGCCAAAAGGCCTTTCTACATGGCCATAGTCATTTCCATAGGGCACGAGCCCCTCCAGCTCTCTCCACAGGGCAACAGACCCCTATACAGGATCACAGGCCTTTCCACAGGGCCACAACACCTTCAGCTCTCTCCACAGGACCACAGGCTCCTACTGGGCCACAGGCCTTTCTACAGTGCCACAAGCCCCTCCAGCTCTCTCCACAGGCAATCATGTTGCATGTTGTTTACTGCAAAGGACTTCATAGGCTCAAATCTTACTCCAGAGCCTTCCACAGGCCTCTCCAGCCCGCTCCACATGGCCTTTTCCTCAGGCCACAACTCCCTCCAGCTCTCTTTACATCGCCACATGCCCCTCTGCGGGGCCACAGACCCCTATACAGGGTCACAGGCCTTTCCACAGGGCCTCAACCCCTTCAGCTGTCTCCACAGGACCACAGGCTTTTCCACAGCCCACAACTCCTTCCAGCTCTCACCACAGGGCCACAGCCCTTTCCACAAGGCTAAAGGGCCTATCCATAGGGCCACAGACCTTTCCACAGGGCCACAACACCCTCCAGCTCTCTCCACAGGACAAGAAGCTCTCTTTACAGGGCCATAGCTCACCTCCACAGGGCCAAATGCACTTTCCACACGGCTACAACTCCCAACAGCTCTCTCCACAGAGTCACAGGGCCCGTCTGCAGGGCACAAGCGCCCTCTTCAAGGCCAAAAGGCCTTTCTACATGGCTATAGTCATTTCCATACGGCACGAGCCCCTCCAGCTCTCTCCACAGGGCAACGGACCCCTATACAGGGTCACAGGCCTTTCCACAGGGCCACAACACCTTCAGCTCTCTCCACAGGACCACAGGCTCCTACTGGGCCACAGGCCTTTCCACAGTGCCACAAGCCCCTCCAGCTCTCTCCACAGGCAATCATGTTGCATGTTGTTTACTGCAAAGGACTTCATAGGCTCAAATCTTACTCCAGAGCCTTCCACAGGCCTCTCCAGCCCGCTCCACATGGCCTTTTCCTCAGGCCACAACTCCCTCCAGCTCTCTTTACATCGCCACATGCCCCTCTGCGGGGCCACAGACCCCTATACAGGGTCACAGGCCTTTCCACAGGGCCTCAACCCCTTCAGCTGTCTCCACAGGACCACAGGCTTTTCCACAGCCCACAACTCCTTCCAGCTCTCACCACAGGGCCACAGCCCTTTCCACAAGGCTAAAGGGCCTATCCATAGGGCCACAGACCTTTCCACAGGGCCACAACACCCTCCAGCTCTCTCCACAGGACAAGAAGCTCTCTTTACAGGGCCATAGCTCACCTCCACAGGGCCAAATGCACTTTCCACACGGCTACAACTCCCAACAGCTCTCTCCACAGAGTCACAGGGCCCGTCTGCAGGGCACAAGCGCCCTCTTCAAGGCCAAAAGGCCTTTCTACATGGCTATAGTCATTTCCATACGGCACGAGCCCCTCCAGCTCTCTCCACAGGGCAACGGACCCCTATACAGGGTCACAGGCCTTTCCACAGGGCCACAACACCTTCAGCTCTCTCCACAGGACCACAGGCTCCTACTGGGCCACAGGCCTTTCCACAGTGCCACAAGCCCCTCCAGCTCTCTCCACAGGCAATCATGTTGCATGTTGTTTACTGCAAAGGACTTCATAGGCTCAAATCTTACTCCAGAGCCTTTCACAGGCCTCTCCAGCCCGCTCCACATGGCCTTTTCCTCAGGCCACAACTCCCTCCAGCTCTCTTTACATCGCCACATGCCCCTCTGCGGGGCCACAGACCCCTATACAGGGTCACAGGCCTTTCCACAGGGCCTCAACCCCTTCAGCTGTCTCCACAGGACCACAGGCTTTTCCACAGCCCACAACTCCTTCCAGCTCTCACCACAGGGCCACAGCCCTTTCCACAAGGCTAAAGGGCCTATCCATAGGGCCACAGACCTTTCCACAGGGCCACAACACCCTCCAGCTCTCTCCACAGGACAAGAAGCTCTCTTTACAGGGCCATAGCTCACCTCCACAGGGCCAAATGCACTTTCCACACGGCTACAACTCCCAACAGCTCTCTCCACAGAGTCACAGGGCCCGTCTGCAGGGCACAAGCGCCCTCTTCAAGGCCAAAAGGCCTTTCTACATGGCTATAGTCATTTCCATACGGCACGAGCCCCTCCAGCACTCTCCACAGGGCAACGGACCCCTATACAGGGTCACAGGCCTTTCCACAGGGCCACAACACCTTCAGCTCTCTCCACAGGACCACAGGCTCCTACTGGGCCACAGGCCTTTCCACAGTGCCACAAGCCCCTCCAGCTCTCTCCACAGGCAATCATGTTGCATGTTGTTTACTGCAAAGGACTTCATAGGCTCAAATCTTACTCCAGAGCCTTCCACAGGCCTCTCCAGCCCGCTCCACATGGCCTTTTCCTCAGGCCACAACTCCCTCCAGCTCTCTTTACATCGCCACATGCCCCTCTGCGGGGCCACAGACCCCTATACAGGGTCACAGGCCTTTCCACAGGGCCTCAACCCCTTCAGCTGTCTCCACAGGACCACAGGCTTTTCCACAGCCCACAACTCCTTCCAGCTCTCACCACAGGGCCACAGCCCTTTCCACAAGGCTAAAGGGCCTATCCATAGGGCCACATACCTTTCCACAGGGCCACAACACCCTCCAGCTCTCTCCACAGGACAAGAAGCTCTCTTTACAGGGCCATAGCTCACCTCCACAGGGCCAAATGCACTTTCCACACGGCCACAACTCCCAACAGCTCTCTCCACAGAGTCACAGGGCCCGTCTGCAGGGCACAAGCCCCCTCTTCAAGGCCAAAAGGCCTTTCTACATGGCCATAGTCATTTCCATAGGGCACGAGCCCCTCCAGCTCTCTCCACAGGGCAACAGACCCCTATACAGGATCACAGGCCTTTCCACAGGGCCACAACACCTTCAGCTCTCTCCACAGGACCACAGGCTCCTACTGGGCCACAGGCCTTTCTACAGTGCCACAAGCCCCTCCAGCTCTCTCCACAGGCAATCATGTTGCATGTTGTTTACTGCAAAGGACTTCATAGGCTCAAATCTTACTCCAGAGCCTTCCACAGGCCTCTCCAGCCCGCTCCACATGGCCTTTTCCTCAGGCCACAACTCCCTCCAGCTCTCTTTACATCGCCACATGCCCCTCTGCGGGGCCACAGACCCCTATACAGGGTCACAGGCCTTTCCACAGGGCCTCAACCCCTTCAGCTGTCTCCACAGGACCACAGGCTTTTCCACAGCCCACAACTCCTTCCAGCTCTCACCACAGGGCCACAGCCCTTTCCACAAGGCTAAAGGGCCTATCCATAGGGCCACAGACCTTTCCACAGGGCCACAACACCCTCCAGCTCTCTCCACAGGACAAGAAGCTCTCTTTACAGGGCCATAGCTCACCTCCACAGGGCCAAATGCACTTTCCACACGGCTACAACTCCCAACAGCTCTCTCCACAGAGTCACAGGGCCCGTCTGCAGGGCACAAGCGCCCTCTTCAAGGCCAAAAGGCCTTTCTACATGGCCATAGTCATTTCCATACGGCACGAGCCCCTCCAGCTCTCTCCACAGGGCAACGGACCCCTATACAGGGTCACAGGCCTTTCCACAGGGCCACAACACCTTCAGCTCTCTCCACAGGACCACAGGCTCCTACTGGGCCACAGGCCTTTCCACAGTGCCACAAGCCCCTCCAGCTCTCTCCACAGGCAATCATGTTGCATGTTGTTTACTGCAAAGGACTTCATAGGCTCAAATCTTACTCCAGAGCCTTCCACAGGCCTCTCCAGCCCGCTCCACATGGCCTTTTCCTCAGGCCACAACTCCCTCCAGCTCTCTTTACATCGCCACATGCCCCTCTGCGGGGCCACAGACCCCTATACAGGGTCACAGGCCTTTCCACAGGGCCTCAACCCCTTCAGCTGTCTCCACAGGACCACAGGCTTTTCCACAGCCCACAACTCCTTCCAGCTCTCACCACAGGGCCACAGCCCTTTCCACAAGGCTAAAGGGCCTATCCATAGGGCCACAGACCTTTCCACAGGGCCACAACACCCTCCAGCTCTCTCCACAGGACAAGAAGCTCTCTTTACAGGGCCATAGCTCACCTCCACAGGGCCAAATGCACTTTCCACACGGCTACAACTCCCAACAGCTCTCTCCACAGAGTCACAGGGCCCTTCTGCAGGGCACAAGCGCCCTCTTCAAGGCCAAAAGGCCTTTCTACATGGCTATAGTCATTTCCATACGGCACGAGCCCCTCCAGCTCTCTCCACAGGGCAACGGACCCCTATACAGGGTCACAGGCCTTTCCACAGGGCCACAACACCTTCAGCTCTCTCCACAGGACCACAGGCTCCTACTGGGCCACAGGCCTTTCCACAGTGCCACAAGCCCCTCCAGCTCTCTCCACAGGCAATCATGTTGCATGTTGTTTACTGCAAAGGACTTCATAGGCTCAAATCTTACTCCAGAGCCTTCCACAGGCCTCTCCAGCCCGCTCCACATGGCCTTTTCCTCAGGCCACAACTCCCTCCAGCTCTCTTTACATCGCCACATGCCCCTCTGCGGGGCCACAGACCCCTATACAGGGTCACAGGCCTTTCCACAGGGCCTCAACCCCTTCAGCTGTCTCCACAGGACCACAGGCTCCTACTGGGCCACAGGCCTTTCCACAGTGCCACAAGCCCCTCCAACTCTTCTCCACAGGACAACAAGCTCTCTTTACCGGGCCATAGCTCCCATCAACAGGGCGAAATGCACTTTCTGCACCGCCACTGCCCCCTTTAGCTCTCTCCACAGAGACACAAGGCCCGTCTGCAAGGCACAAGCCCCCTCTTCAAGGCCAGAAGGCCTGTCTACATGGCCATAGTCATTTCCATAGGGCACGAGCCCCTACAGCTCTCTCCACAGGGCAACGGACCCCTATACAGGGTCACAGGCCTTTCCACAGGGCCTCAACCCCATCAGCTCTCTCCACAGGACCACTGGCTCCTTCTGCCGGGCCACAAGCATTTCCACAGGGCCACAATCCCCTCAAACTCTTTTCCACATGACAACAAGCTAACTTTACAAGGACATAGCTCCCTTCCTCATAGCCAGCCATCATGGTGTTTGTGTTATTAAAGAAAAAAAAAATTTGAGGGCTGGCTAGAGGCAGCCGTGGACACACTATAGCCAGCCCTCATGGTGTTTGTGTTATTAAAGAAAAAAAAATTTGGGGGTTGGCTAGAGGCAGCCGTGGACACACGATAGCCAGCCCTCATGGTGTTTGTGTTATTAAAGAAAAAAAAAATTGGGGGGCTGGCTAGAGGCAGCCGTGAACACACGATATCCAGCCCTCATGGTGTTTGTGTTATTAAAGAAAAAAAAAATTGGGGGGCTGGCTAGAGGCAGCCGTGGACACACGATAGCCAGCCCTCATGGTGTTTGTGTTATTAAAGAAAAAAAAAATTGGGGGGCTGGCTAGAGGCAGCCGTGAACACACGATAGCCAGTCCTCATGGTGTTTGTGTTATTAAAGAAAAAAAAAATTGGGGGGCTGGCTAGAGGCAGCCGTGGACACACGATAGCCAGGCCTCATGGTGCTTGTGTTATTAAAGAAAAAAAAAATTGGGGGGCTGGCTAGAGGTAGCCGTGGATACACGATAGCCAGCCCTCATGGTGTTTGTGTTATTAAAGAAAAAAAAAAATTGGGGGGCTGGCTAGAGGCAGCCGTGAACACACGATAGCCAGCCCTCATGGTGTTTGTGTTATTAAAGAAAAAAAAAAATTGGGGGGCTGGCTAGAGGCAGCCGTGAACACACGATAGCCAGCCCTCATGGTGTTTGTGTTATTAAAGAAAAAAAAATTGGGGTGCTGGCTAAAGGCAGCCATGGACACATGATAGCCAGCCCTCATGGTGTTTGTGTTATTAAAGAAAAAAAAATTGGGGGGCTGGCTAGAGGCAGCCGTGAACACACGATAGCCAGCCCTCATGGTGTTTGTGTTATTAAAGAAAAACAAAAATTGGGGGGCTGGCTAGAGGCAGCCGTGGACACACGATAGCCAGCCCTCATGGTGTTTGTGTTATTAAAGAAAAAAAAATTGGGGGGTTGGCTAGAGGCAGCCGTGGACACACGATAGCCAGCCCTCATGGTGTTTGTGTTATTAAAGAAAAAAAAAATTGGGGGGCTGGCTAGAGGCAGCCGTGAACACACGATAGCCAGCCCTCATGGTGTTTGTGTTATTAAAGAAAAAAAAAAAATTGGGGGGCTGGCTAGAGGCAGCCGTGGACACACGATAGCCAGCCCTCATGGTGTTTGTGTTATTAAAGAAAAAAAAAATTGGGGGGCTGGCTAGAGGCAGCCGTGAACACACGAAATCCAGCCCTCATGGTGTTTGTGTTATTAAAGAAAAAAAAAATTGGGGGGCTGGCTAGAGGCAGCCGTGGACACATGATAGCGAGCCCTCATGGTGTTTGTGTTATTAAAGAAAAAAAAAATTGGGGGGCTGGCTAGAGGCAGCCGTGAACACACGATAGCCAGCCCTCATGGTGTTTGTGTTATTAAAGAAAAAAAAAATTGGGGGGCTGGCTAGAGGCAGCCGTGAACACACGATAGCCAGCCCTCATGGTGTTTGTGTTATTAAAGAAAAAAAAAATTGGGGGGCTGGCTAGAGGCAGCCGTGGACACATGATAGCCAGCCCTCATGGTGTTTGTGTTATTAAAGAAAAAAAAAATTGGGGGGCTGGCTAGAGGCAACCGTGGACACACGATAGCCAGCCCTCATGGTGCTTGTGTTATTAAAGAAAAAAAAAATTGGGGGGCTGGCTAGAGGTAGCCGTGGATACACGAAAGCCAGCCCTCATGGTGTTTGTGTTATTAAAGAAAAAAAAAAATTGGGGGGCTGGCTAGAGGCAGCCGTGAACACACGATAGCCAGCCCTCATGGTGTTTGTGTTATTAAAGAAAAAAAAAATTGGGGGGCTGGCTAGAGGCAGCCGTGGACACACGATAGCCAGCCCTCATAGTGTTTGTGTTATTAAAGAAAAAAAAAATTAGGGGGCTGGCTAGAGGCAGCCGTGAACACACGATAGCCAGCCCTCATGGTGTTTGTGTTATTAAAGAAAAAAAATATTTGGGTGGCTGGCTAGAGGCAGCCGTGGACACACGATAGCCAGCCCTAATGGTGTTTGTGTTATTAAAGAAAAAAAAAATTGGGGGGCTGGCTAGAGGCAGCCGTGAACACACGATAGCCAGGCCTCATGGTGCTTGTGTTATTAAAGAAAAAAAAAATTGGGGGGCTGGCTAGAGGTAGCCGTGGATACACGATAGCCAGCCCTCATGGTGTTTGTGTTATTAAAGAAAAAAAAAAATTGGGGGGCTGGCTAGAGGCAGCCGTGAACACACGATAGCCAGCCCTCATGGTGTTTGTGTTATTAAAGAAAAAAAAAAAATTGGGGGGCTGGCTAGAGGCAGCCGTGAACACACGATAGCCAGCCCTCATGGTGTTTGTGTTATTAAAGAAAAAAAAAATTGGGGGGCTGGCTAGAGGCAGCCGTGAACACACGATAGCCAGCCCTCATGGTGTTTGTGTTATTAAAGAAAAACAAAAATTGGGGGGCTGGCTAGAGGCAGCCGTGGACACACGATAGCCAGCCCTCATGGTGTTTGTGTTATTAAAGAAAAAAAAATTTGGGGGTTGGCTAGAGGCAGCTGTGGACACACGATAGCCAGCCCTCATGGTGTTTGTGTTATTAAAGAAAAAAAAAATTGGGGGGCTGGCTAGAGGCAGCCGTGAACACACGATAGCCAGCCCTCATGGTGTTTGTGTTATTAAAGAAAAAAAAATTGGGGGGCTGGCTAGAGGCAGCCATGGACACACGATAGCCAGCCCTCATGGTGTTTGTGTTATTAAAGAAAAAAAAAATTGGGGGGCTGGCTAGAGGCAGCCGTGAACAGACGATAGTCAGCCCTCATGGTGTTTGTGTTATTAAAGAAAAAAAAAATTGGGGGGCTGGCTAGAGGCAGCCGTGGACACACGATAGCCAGCCCTCATGGTGTTTGTGTTATTAAAGAAAAAAAAAATTGGGGGGCTGGCTAGAGGCAGCCGTGGACACACGATAGCCAGCCCTCATGGTGCTTGTGTTATTAAAGAAAAAAAAAATTGGGGGGCTGGCTAGAGGTAGCCGTGGATACACGATAGCCAGCCCTCATGGTGTTTGTGTTATTAAAGAAAAAAAAAATTGGGGGGCTGGCTAGAGGCAGCCGTGAACACACGATAGCCAGCCCTCATGGTGTTTGTGTTATTAAAGAAAAAAAAAATTGGGGGGCTGGCTAGAGGCAGCTGTGGACACACGATAGCCAGCCCTCATGGTGTTTGTGTTATTAAAGAAAAAAAAAATTAGGGGGCTGGCTAGAGGCAGCCGTGGACACACGATAGCCAGCCCTCATGGTGTTTGTGTTATTAAAGAAAAAAAAAATTGGGGGGCTGGCTAGAGGCAGCCGTGAACACACGATAGCCAGCCCTCATGGTGTTTGTGTTATTAAAGAAAAAAAAAATTGGGGGGCTGGCTAGAGGCAGCTGTGGACACACGATAGCCAGCCCTCATGGTGTTTGTGTTATTAAAGAAAAAAAAAATTAGGGGGCTGGCTAGAGGCAGCCGTGGACACACGATAGCCAGCCCTCATGGTGTTTGTGTTATTAAAGAAAAAAAAAAATTGGGGGGCTGGCTAGAGGCAGCCGTGAACACACGATAGCCAGCCCTCATGGTGTTTGTGTTATTAAAGAAAAAAAAAATTGGGGGGCTGGCTAGAGGCAGCCGTGAACACACGATAGCCAGCCCTCATGGTGTTTGTGTTATTAAAGAAAAAAAATATTTGGGGGCTGGCTAGAGGCAGCCGTGGACACACGATAGCCAGCCCTCATGGTGTTTGTGTTATTAAAGAAAAAAAAAATTGGGGGGCTGGCTAGAGGCATCTGTGAACACACGATAGCCAGCCCTCATGGTGTTTGTGTTATTAAAGAAAAAAAAAATTGGGGGGCTGGCTAGAGGCAGCCGTGAACACACAATAGCCAGCCCTCATGGTGTTTGTGTTATTAAAGAAAAAAAATATTTGGGGGGCTGGCTAGAGGCAGCCGTGGACACACGATAGCCAGCCCTCATGGTGTTTGTGTTATTAAAGAAAAAAAAAATTGGGGGGCTGGCTAGAGGCAGCCGTGGACACACGATAGCCAGCCCTCATGGTGTTTGTGTTATTAAAGAAAAAAAAAATTGGGGGGCTGGCTAGAGGCAGCCGTGAACAAAATGCTTCATTTCTGCATCGTGGTTACATAGCCTTAGTGTTATTAAAGCAAAAAAAATTTGAGAGTTGGCTATATACATTATATGCCCAATATGAGGGCTGGATGCAGGTAATCCAGGACAACCAGCAGCCAGCTCTCATGCTTGCGTGCACATTAGAAAGAGAAACATTGCCATCTGGTGTTTTTACAATCCTAAAATAAAAAATTAAAAAGTTGGACAACATTGCCACCCGGTGGAGTTTCCTCAGAACACACAATGTCAACAAAAAAGTCAATGAGGGCTGGCTATTGGTCAATCAGGTAAGTGATTTAGCCAACCCTAATGTTACATTTTTTTGCATTTTTATTGCGTAGACCCCCTCAGGAGCGATATTTCAGGCCGCAGAGCGCGCAGTTTCGAGCAAAAATTTTGCCTTAACCCTGAAAAAAATTTAGCGCATCCCACCGCGTGCGTAAGCGTCCCAAATGCCAAAAAACAAATTTCCCCCATCAGTCCCTATATATTACTATAGTACAGAAGGTCATACTACCATATTGACTCTTTAGTCCAGTTCCAATGTATCAAGGTCAAGCCTGTTGCCCAAATGCAACAGATGTTGCATTCCGGCAACAAAAGTCGGCCATCTTGTGTCCCGTTTGCAACGAAAGGTCATCCTTTGTTGCCTTTCGGCAACATTTAAGGTCAAGCCTGTTGCAAACGGGACACGAAGCCTCTGATTTTGACCAAAGGTGCACCTCATCAATACTGAGCAAAGGGTGTGAATACTTATGCCCGTGTGATATTTCAGGTTTTCTTTTTTAATAAATTTGCAAAAATTTCTACATTTCTGTTTTTTTTCACTCAAGATGGGGTGCAGAGTGGACATTAATGAGAAAAAAATGAACTTTTTAGAATTCACCAAATGGCTGCAATGAAACAGAGTAAACAATTTAAAGGAGTCTGAATACTTTCCGTACCCACTAATTTTTTTAATTGTCAATAGGTAGCTCTCATTAAAGGCAATAAATCAATATCAAATAATTGTTAGCGAAAGTTCAGCAAAAGGAAGCAGCCACAAGTTTATTGCTACGGCTTGTGCTCAGTGTATTTCCATCATATGGTCCATGGGCATCGAGTACAGCAACACGCTGTCATTTCTGAAAGGCACTGTATGTACAGAAGCGTGAAATGACGTCAGGAATGAGTAATTCACAAATCATTCATTTACTGAGTAAAAGGCTCAATTCACAGAAATGAAGTATTTAATATAAACCATTCCAATATGGGTAACAGAAAGTAACAAATATTAGAAGTATCCTACAGCAGATACAGAGCTGAGTCGATGCGAAATGAACAATAGGAGTTAAATTGTACAAAAAAAAACAGATCAGATAATCTATCAACAGAACGGAGTTCAATCATTGTTACCTTCCAATCAGAAATAGAAAAAATGTGCTTCCTGGGGTCCAACAACCAACGTCTTCTATGTCAACTATTCTAAGAGACCTTAAAAGAGAGAAAGCGGAGAATTAGTAGGTACGGGCTTCATGAAAGCTTCTATGTCACAGTCAGATTGAGTAGAAGCACCCTTTTGAGCTAGTACAGCCGTGAGTCTTCTTGGGAATGATGCAACAAGTTTTTCACACCTGGATTTGGGGATCCACTGCCATTCTTCCTTGCAGATCCTCTCCAGTTCCGTCAGGTTGGATGGTGAACGTTGGTGGACAGCCATTTTCAGGTCTCTCCAGAGATGCTCAATTGGGTTTAGGTCAGGGCTTTGGCTGGGCCAGTCAAGAATGGTCACAGAGTTGTTCTGAAGCCACTCCTTTGTTATTTTAGCTGTGTGCTTAGGGTCATTGTCTTGTTGGACGGTGAACCTTCGGCCAAGCCTGAGGTCCAGAGCACTCTGGAAGAAGTTTTCATCCAGGATATCTCTGTACTTGACTGCATTCATGTTTCCTTCAATTGCAACCAGTTGTCCTGTCCCTGCAGCTGAAAAACACCCCCATAGCATGATGCTGCCTCCATCATGTTTCACTGTTGGGATTGTATTGGGCAGGTGATGAGCAGTGCCTGGTTTTCTCCACACATACCGCTTAGAATTATCATCAAAAAATTCTATCTTCGTCTCATCAGACCAGAGAATTTTATTTTTCATAGTCTGGGAGTCCTTCATGTGTTTTTGAGCAAACTCTATGCGGGCTTTCATATGTCTTGCACTGAGGAGAGACTTCCATTGGGCCACTCTGCCATAAAGGCCCGACTGGTGGAGAGCTGCAGTGATAGTTGACTTTGTGGAACTTTCTCCTATCTCCCTACTGCATCTCTGGAGCTCAGCCACAGTGATTTTGGGGTTCTTCTTTACCTCTCTCACCAAGGCTATTCTCCCACAATTGCTCAGTTTGGCTGGACAGCCAGGTCTAGGAAGACTTCTAGTGGTCCCAAACTTCTTCCATTTAAGGATTATGGAGGCCACTGTGCTCTTAGGACCCTTGAGTAATGCATAAATTCTTTTGTAACCTTGGCCAGATCTGTGCCTTGCCACAATTCTGTCTCTGAGCTCCTTGGGCAGTTCCTTTGAGCTCATGATTCTCATTTGGTCTGACATGCACTGTGAGCTTTGAGGTCTTATATAGACAGGTGTGTGCCTTTCCAAATCAAGTCCTATCAGTTTAATTAAACACAGCTGGACTCCAATGAAGGAGTAGAACCATCTCAAGGAGGATCACAAGGAAATGGACAGCATGTGACTTAAATATGAGTGTCTGAGCAAAGGGTCTGAATACTTATGACCATGTGATATTTCAGTTTTTGTTTTCTAAATAAATTTGCAAAAAATTTCTACATTTCTGTTTTAATCACACGCTGATGACCTATCTTATGAAAAGAGTCAAGTCCCAGACAACTGTCTTTTACTCTTTACTGCCATCTTCCCCATGTTTAGGGTGGATAGTGTAGGGCGCCCATTGTTCATACCCAGAATCTATGCCTGTTCCATGTGCAGGAGGTGTGAGTTGTATATATTACACAAAGGTCAACATTGGAGATGAACTCCAATCCTGACCGTTTTAACCCCTGTGATCAATAGTGACTTTATTAGTCAATAAAGACTCATTCAGACGTCCGTGGTAATCAGTCCATGCACGGACTTTCCCGACCCTAACGTGACTGCTTTATATATTTCTATGAAGCTGTAGACACTCCTGACCCGAGGGCATGTCATTCTGTACGGGGAGTTGGGGAGGAGCGTCAATGTTACTTTGTAACCGCACAGATTTATGTGTCATTTATGTCCATTTTATAGTATTGGGGTAATTCACCTGGGGGATCTAATAAATTCCAAATCATCAAATATTCTGAATTATTACATGTCCGTCATAAAGTATACAAACCTCCCTTGGATTGGTATAGAGAGCCCAAAAACAAGCTGCTAATTCAAAATGTTATCAGGGTAATTTCCTAATTTTCTGCTCAGTTTCTTGCTTCTGATCTTGTAAAATTCCCCATTCCATTGCTGATCTGTGCCAGATTATCTGGTTCATTAACCCTCGACTGGTGAGGTGGGGTTTATGTCACGCAACTGGTGAGGTGGGGTTTCCTATACCCCAGTGTTTAGAAATCTCTTATTTTTACAGAAAATGCGAAGATCACGTTTGTTTTAATCGTTTTCTTATTGGCGATTGATTGCATATGAGTGTAACAAATTTTTGACACCCACAAATGGATGGAAGCTAGTGAGACACGTATCCTCATACCAGCATTTTTCAATGAATGGCAGCCGAACAAAAATTCCCTGGGGTGTGGCAACCCCCACCTCACTAGTTGAGGGTTAAAGGGATTTTCCTTTAACCCGTTGGTGCAGCTGTTTTTTTTTTGTAACTGTGCACTAGTCACCTTCCTTGGGTCCAGCACAGGGTCTCTGCCACTGCTCCCAGTGTCTGTTACTGTCCTTTGGCCTCACGTCGACAGCGCTGCAACCAATAACTGAGATCAGCAGCTTTGCCCGAGTTAACGGCACTACTTGCTCAGAGTCACTGAACTCACTGACTGGCTGCAGCGCTGTCAATGTGACAAATAGCTGACACTCTGCATTAGACCCAGAGAGGGTGAGTAAAGTATTGCTTTAAAAAAGAAAAGAAAATTGTATTAAAAAAACTGTAGTGTAATTCTTTAGCATCTTCTATAAGTGCAGCATAAATGACTCTAATGCTATGTCCGTAAAGGACAGCGGCCCAATCTAATCTATACACACCAGCACACACACAACACAAGGGAGTTTACAAAAATATTCTAATTGCACATTACGGAATAAACTACTTTACATACGTACTTTGTACTGATATAGTCACAATTAGGGTAATATTGCTTGACAACATATTTTAAAATATCTTAAAACAAAAATCAATTTTTGCATATAAATTACAGCCAAAATATGCAACACAAAATAAAAAAATAGATCATGATTTTATTATACTCGTCACAAAAATAAGCAATGATGGCATCAATAAATAAACCATAAATAATATATATAAAAAAAACACACAAAACCCTTTGCAATCAAGGAGAACTCCCAAAAGACCTGCGGCTCCACCGTTGGGGTTTGCTCACACACAGCGCTTGTCCGGATTTTTTTTTTTAAATCTTTGTACCATAAATAGCCACAAAATCTCATTCCCATGTTGCATATTTGTTTATTGCCCCACGGTGCGTTCTCAATTCAGGAAGAAGCATGCACCTTTTCATGAACCGTGAGCGTCTGTCTGACTCCAGCACACCTCCTCATCAAGACCAATGTGAACAGCGCCGCTCTTGATGACTCTGGCCCCATCTCTTTTAGGATCATGTTGAGACTGGACAAAAGTAAGAGCTGCTCTATTTTTTGCCCTCATTCATTTCGAGGATTAGTGTCCCTTTAAGAGGCTTTCCCTTTCATTGTTTTTGGGAGTTCTACTTTTAAAAGGGTTGTCCTGGATTAGAAAATGAAAACTCTATTCCCCACCTTCCCCCGCAGACACGGCCCCATGTCTGTTACTGCGGCTCAGCCCCTACATCGCTGGGCTACCACCCCAGGCACAGATCATGGGAAGAAGACGCTGCTTCTGACTATCACGGACCTCACTTATAAGCTGCATCTTCAGAAGATTTTGGAATCTGCAGTTGGGAGGGACGGTCATTTTATGATGATCTTCCTATTACATCTAGTAGCTTTGTTCTTGTATTGTAGCACTACAAGCGCTTGTAAACTCGTCTATAAAACCAATATGATATTGGTCACAATGAGCAGACAAGTCAAGAAGTGAGAACGATTATTCTGGTAAGATTATCCATGCAATTTACAAAAAAAACTAATAGCAGCTTCAATGAGCATTCAAGATGGCAGCCGTCCGCTATGCAGCAGGCAGACACGTAAAGGATGGCGGGGGGATACTACACAACATTGACTCTTACCATATTAGTACTAGCCCAGTAATGTGACGCTGAGACCCCACATGTAACTACCGTGCAGCACGAATATAAAAGGATCAGTACGTTTTCTGAAAACCAGTGTCGGAAGCACTTAGAGAGAACCCTATGGCTCTTAGCCCCCAGATAACATGCAAGGATTCAAGTACGCGGGACCCCGCTAATCCGCTGATGGGCCGGATATCTGCAACGTACAGAGCTGGAATTCCTACAGAAATACAAAAGTGACCAGTAAATTCTGGACTATAAATTCTTATTATCTGCTTTATTTGTATCTTATTTTTCCACCCCAATGTATTCTCAAAAAAGTGATGGGAAATGCAATGTGTAGGGCCATCCTATAGGGACCACAGCTGATTTTTCAATTTCTTTGGGGTTACTGCTCTACCTCACTTATATAAGTCAATAAGAAAGTCTCTCCCCACTATATTCTGGAGACCTACATAAAAGTGCCAAAGCTTTTTGTTTTTTTTTCTTTATTTCCTCCAATATTGTATTCATACAGGAATGCTTCCATTAAAGTTTGCAACATACTGTACTTTTTGGCATCTGTTTGAAGGATGGACCTATTTTGAAGTTCTGAAAAGTCTAATAGATCTGTACCGATACCGATTAATAATTAAAGGGGTTGTCCCGGACTTTAACATTGATGGCCTTTCTTTAAAGAGGTGGTCCACTACATTGTATAATGACCCCATCGATTTACACATGTTAACTAAATAAATGTTTTTGTAAATACCTCCTGCTTCCATATGTACCTGTGGGTGGCGCTATTGCTGACTGCTCAGTCTGCATCACGTGACCCCGGCTGCAGGTATTTGAAAGGTGTAATTTGATGGGGGCATTATACAATGTAGTGACCACCTCTTTAAGATAAGGCATCAATGTTTGATCAATTGGGGTGCTCATTAGCGGAGCTGCACTGCGGAGCTCTGTGGAGGGAATAGTGGCTGCGGCTGCGTACTACACATCTGCCCCCTAATGATTTGAATGGGTGGCCGATATGTAGTACTCCGTCAACAGAGCTCGGCACCTGAGCATTTCTGGCCACCGTTGACACAGGAACAGCTACAGCACGCACTATCAATCAGACATTGATGATCAAGTATAGGCCTTCAATAAAGTCTTGGACAGCCCCTTTAAAGTCTCCAAATGAGATTCTGAAGTTTTGTTTCATTGGCAGTCTATGTGGAAACAGTATAAAGTTACAGAAGATCGGACCGATGGTATACCATAGCACAAAACATTAGTCTTTAAGGGATTATTCAGCCATAGACATTGGGTCATGGTTTTAATCATGTGACGAAAATCACATTGTTTTACTGTAAATTGCTGTGGTCACAGGCCAAACAGTTTATGCTTGCGTCCTTTTTTTCGAACTTTTCTCGGCCAGGTGGCAAGAACCTTACATGTGATAGTCATGCCTAACATAACTAGGAGGTAGGGAATTAATACCCAATGTCAGATCCTGGATGACCACCATTAGTCTACCAGCAACTTACACAGAAGCAAAGCACATTCAGATCTTTCACACAGTGGACCTAAACCCGAAAACCATGTAAGTGTCCATATTTCCAGTACAGGGCACCTTTGTCAATGACAAACCTTAAATATACAAATATATTGGGACAGGATTCATGCTCCACGGACATGTGGTTTGAAATCATGAAAGGAAACAAAATGCATTATAAGGTTGGCTCTTAAAAAAAGATAACTGTTTCTGAATATTCCCGGAGGCTGCAGACACGCACTTAAGGCGTAGAGCCAATAAACGATGAACGAGCGCTCATAGGAATCATTTCAACATACGATTATTGGCCCATCTAACCAGGACCACAATCGGCAGACAAACTAGGAAAGCACCGTTTCATTGGGTGCGATACATTTTATGCATTCATTAAAATTCTTAACGGCAGCACATTACTCAGTGTAAACAGGAGACGTGCTGCTGATAACAGGATACCAGATTATTAGCGATCATTGTGTCCCCGTCATTGTTTCGTCAACCTGTGTATGCACTTTTCCAATTGTCAGTCGTTCAATTGCCTGGATCAGACCGACTATATAGGACATTAGTATCTGGTCTCCGCTGCACAAACTACCACTGATACATGTGAACAAAGTCGATATGTTTTTTTTTCCCCCAGTATATCCCTCCCAGCTTACATCACTCCCTATAAATAAATAGAAGCACTAATATAATAGCAAGTGGTTAATAAGACCTCTAAGCAGTCAGGAACACTGCTTCATCTGAATCGGGATCCTTCCCACTGTCCTCGCTGGGTAACGAGTCTCCACCACTCGGAGACCGGCAGCTCAAGTCCTCCACCCCAGATTCCTGGTCACTGTTAGCCGACAGGTCGGGGTCCGAGCTCTTCAAATGGTCCTGGGTTAGGATCAGGGCCGAGTCCTCCTCACCTTGGGATGAACTACGAGAGGGAAACAGCTTCAGGTTGGTGCTGTAATCTTGGGGCGTATTAGCCGGAGAGTGTTTGGTGATGCATATCTGGAAGTTGTGGATTTTTGGCTGGTCATTGAGATTCTTGTAGTTTTCATTTGACTCTCGAGTTTCCAGTTTTGTTAATCTCTAAAGGAAAAATTGTTAGACAAGAGCAAAAGTTACATTGGGTTAGGGCATGTTAATGTAACCTCTACATGCAAGTCGATCAGCAGTGGTTTAATGGTCTGTTTAGTAAGGCCGGCCGCACTTATGTTATCGTCAGCACATTTCTCGTTTACACAGGACAATGTGCTGCTAATGATAATTTTTAAACGTGCTCAAAAATTATCACACCAATGAATGCTTTGCCCCTCCATTGGATGTTTGATGGCCTGTTTAGGCAGCCAACAGTTGGGAATGAGGGAACGCTCCCTAACCCAATTATTGGCCTGCCTAAATGAACCTTTACTTGAAAACTTTATACCAATGAACAAACTTCTCTGGTGCCATAAGAAAGCCATAACGCCACAGTGCTCAGGCATTACTGACATTGAAAAGACACAAGGTAGAGACCCTGGTTACAGTGATGTGTCACTTAATGGTCTGATTGCTGTAGTTTTTATAAAATCACTATTTTATCAGCAAGCAGATTATCATTGGGGACTAGTAAACCTGCTGCCAGGTAGTCCTACATATTCATAAGCTCTGTACAACCCCGCCCCCATCACTGATTGGCAGCTTTCTGCAAATCTAGTATACACAAAGTGGCCAATCAGTGGTGTGGGCAGGGTTATACAGAGCTCAGCAGTCAGAGAACTGCCAATCAGTGATGTGGGCGGGGTCTGCTGCAGATAACACAGTAATTTTATCAAAATGACAGCAGGTAGCCCAGTAAGTGACAGATTGTTGGAATCAGGGCCTCTGCCCCTATATTGCGCTGCACTCAGATGGGTAGCAAAAACCTGGTAACAGATTCCCTTTAATGGTGCTCTCTTCCAGTTATTGTGTTGGAGAACACCAAAGACGTAGGGCATCGGCTAAAAATGATTGCCTCTTTTTTATCTTGTGCAGGGTTTTTATATATAATCATTTAAAATTGTTTCTCAGTCACCATTAAAAGCTGAATTGGTTTACACTGAAACCTAAGCGGAGGTATAAACATCAAAAACATATAGGCCAGGAAGCTGGATTTTCAGTATTTCTACCACACCTTCTCCATGAACTCCATTTCCTCCTCCAGCTGCTGCGTCTCTTCTTTTACTGCCTGTAGAAAATCAGTGACTGACTGGCGAGGGTGCATTCCTTTCTCAAATCGGTTATAGAGGCCCCTCCAAAACCTTCCATGGTGAAAAATAAGTTTGAAGAGTTCGTATATGCACAAGTACAGAAGATTATCATCAAGCAATTCTCATGATATATGTTCTTAAGACGTGCTAGCTCATGGTACACACATGAAGGGCTAGCTCACAATGCTGTATATTCTCCCATGCCAGAGAATTGGGCCGATTATGCTAATGACACTCTGCTTTAACTCTGAGTGTGATCCAATTTTCTCGCATGGAAGAATTGCAGCACAGGTGTGGAGAAGATGGAGGACTTAATTTTTCCATCTTCTCCATTGTCTCTGTGCACGTACATCAGACTGCACTCGGATAACATAGTATATTATTGGTCCGAGTGCTATCCGATAAAACATCACATAGCACTAGCACTCGGCCGTGTTACGTGGCAATGTGAGCGAGTCCTAATGAGTCCCTCAGTGGCTGATCTATGACTGGTGACTTCAGATTAGTGAAAATATGTGGTGGCAAGTTGGGCCTCATTACTCGGACAGCACACTGACACATCCTATCCTTACACTATTCACATGTCCGTTCTGTTATTTTGCTGACTGATGGTCTGTATATAAACAGAGACATCCCCTACATTGACCTTATTTGCGGACATCCAAGTTGCATCCTACTGCTATTCTTCATTTTCACTGACTGGGTACTTGAAGAAGCTTGGGAAACCTCTGTCACGTTGTTTTTGCATATGGCAAAACCATTGATAAAAACGGACATGTGGACTAAATATGCCCGAAAATTGGATCTAACACACTTGCAAAATTGGTCTGTTTTGTACAGGCAAACAAAAAAAAAACAGCTTTTGCCTGGATTCACACGTGTGTTTTGCGGTCTGAGTATGCTTCAATGCAAAGACTGGCTTCAGGTCTCCTGACCCAAACTCGACTTTATATTATGCGTTTATATAGAAAGTTCCCGATCAGGGACATCCGCATGCCCTATTAAAGGGGTTGTACCAAGTATATAAGTAATCCCCTATCAACGGGATTTAGGAATTGATCGCTAGGGGTCAGTTCCACAGAGAATGAATGGAGTAGAGATGTACATGCTCCCCCTCTGCTCTGTTCAAAGCTTGCTCTACAGAACCTCCTGGGGATTGTTGGGGGTCCCACCGGTCTGACCCCCAAAGATCAATACTTTATCGCAGTCTAAATATGTGCAAAATGAATCACCGTGTCACAAGCTGTCATAGATGTCAGTAAATCTGTCTAAAGTGAATTGATTTGTGCCAGGCAGAAGATAGAACTGACGAGTGAGCTCTGACGCAACCCCTAAATGTAGACCATGGTTACAAGTGGGAAGAGTGTTGGGCCTTGGATTTCACCACTGAAGGACACATTGGGCTCATGATACGTCACCCCGCTTCTTTCACCTGTAAAGTTAGGGTTGATGTTTCTATATATGAATGATAAGTATATGGTGTGTTAGAGTTCTGCTGCTTTATTCAGTGCAGAGGAGGAATCAGAATAACCTCTTACCTGAAGTGGCATGGAGTGGTGTGTGGTCTCAGAGTTCCTTGGGTCTGACTGTGATCTGCTCTGTACAGAGGGTTCATGTAATCCAACCGCTGCTTCCACAGGTAAGACCAGAGGGAGTAGGTCCTCTCCTGAATTCTGGAAGATGATGATTGCATCACTGATATATTGAGATTATGAGAGCTGCAAGTATACCCGTCACCACTGCAACCTGCACTAACACTAAGGGCTCATTCAGACGGACATTTTTTGTGTACGAGTCCTATTTGTGTTATTTCCAGATACGACTTGTACCTAGAAGAGTGAATGGGGCCATTCACATATCTGTGATTGTTTGAGAGACGGAAAATCGTGGCAAAATGTACGATAGTACGATAGTTATCTGAGTGTCAGGTCAAAATTAACAATGCACATCCATGGGTCAGTGAAAAAAAAAAAATCGGCCAACAATTAATTGCCATCTGAGCGCTGTCCAGTTTTCCAGGTCTGTTTGATGGAAAAAGATGAAGAAACTGAAGCTCAGGCCAAACTCTAATGATAAAAACTGACACTGACCAAACTGGTGAAACTGTGCCTGATTCTCTTATATGAATGAGCCACAAGTTCTATAGCTTTCAGTGTTTCTTTGCATAGTAGCTGTGTAGCTTCATAGTCAAAATTGGAAAATCCGTTTCCAAAAAGTAGATGGAAAGATGCACTGAACTGCTTGGCCCCACCACGGTGCACCGAGCGCCTGTACTTGATTTGAACAGTCCTTCTGTACTGACAGTCCCTTTACAGCAGTGTTCCCCAACTCCAGTCCTCAGGACCCACCAACAGATCATGTTTTCAGGATTTCCTTAGTATTGCACAGCTGATGGAATTATTGCCTGTGCAGGTGATGCAATTATCAGCTGTGCAATACTAAGGAAATCCTGAACACATGGCCTGTTGGTGGGTCCTGAGGACTGGAGTTGAGAACCACTGCTGTAAAGGGTTAGGAGATAACTTTCTGAATGCAGGAGGTCTGACCGATGGGACTTTTAGCGATGCTGAGAATGGGGCTCTTCAGTGATCAGCAGAAGGCCTCATTCACATGTACAGGTTTAAACAGGTATGTGAAAAAATGGTATCAGTGTGTCCATTTTTACCATCATTGTGTTATCAGTGTTCTTCTCGTATGGATAAATATGTTATAAAGTTTCTCCTATGCTTTGTAATGTTAAAGAAGTTGTCCAGTACTTTATATTACTCCCCCCCAATGTATCCCCCCGGGGCCCCTAAGACTTTGCTGATAATGCCTGTGAGCTTCGCTATCGGTGGCCGCTCACAGGCATCACGTGACCCCACGCTGATGTCACGACAAGTGAGGCGTGACTCAGCGCTGGGGTCCCTACGGTGGCTGCTGGGTTGTGGGCAGGGTTACACCTCCTCCCCACGCGTCACTCCCAGCATCTACCGCGCTTTCCCAATGAATGGGGAGAGGCAGAGCGTGCGGTGGATGCCGGGTGTGATGTGGGGGGGGGGGTAACCCCGCCCAAAGTCTGGCATCCACCTGGAACGTGGAAGACAGAGACCCCCGGCTGCTGCCAGCGACATCGGCGGGGGTCACGTGATGCCTGTGAGCGGCCAGTGATAGCGCCACTCACAGGCATTATCTGCAACGGTAGGTAATTACAAAAATCCTTAGGGGTCTCGGGGAGACACATTGGGGGGGGGGTAATATAAAGTACTGGACAACCCCTTTAATCTCGGACAGCACCATGATGCCATCCGTGGGCTGTCTATGTTCTTCATGGACCCATAGACTTGTATAGGTCTTTTTCATCTGTGATATTGGAAGAAAAAACAGACATGTCTCCGTGAGTTTTGCACAGACACATAGTCCATGAAAATCCACAGGCATGTGAATAGCATTAGCATTAACACGTACATGTGGATACGGATGTCTGAATGAGGCCTCAATGAGAGCTTGATATTTTAAGAATATCTCTTTAAAGCCATGATCCTCTAGTTACAAGGATGTATCTCATGTCCTTGGCTACTGACCTGCAGGTTAGGACATTTTGTGACTGGGAAAGAAGATCTACAAGATTTCAACATTACTCAGGACAGAGAATATCTTCAAGAAGTATCTTCTAGTGGACCATTGGTTACATCAGGAACTGTGCAATTCTTAAATCCATGTACCCATCTTATTTTATTATTGGCATTTTGATTTCACCATTCTTATGTTTCTCTGTACAGTGGCACTGCCAGCGATGCCAGCGACCCAGATGGGCAGGAAAAAACTGAAATGGTTTAGGTTCACATACCCATTCAGTCTCCGGATATGTGGGAGTCCCTAAGGTCTGACACCCCCACCAAACCTGAAGTGATGGCATATCTTACCAATATGCCATCACTTTATACATTTCTCTCCTGCACAGTTATTGAAAATTTTTTGCCAAGGTTCAACCTTCACAGTTTATAAGTGATTGCTGTTATCCAGACTGTGGGGCACCGTGTGATCAGATCAGCATCAGGGACACGTCAACCATCCATATTCTATTTCTGTTACAAGCCTATAGTGACCATACACAGAGCACATATTCTCTCACATCAGTTCCTTCCTCTCCTTCTCGCAGTTGCACAGAAAGTTTCCATACTGACAGGAGTATATATGGTGTTGTATGTGGACCAAGAATCTCTCATTAAATTCAAACGCACAGGGAAACTGCTCCATGAGCTGCCAGACACATTCCAGGAACTGGTCTATCACTGGGGACACCTCCTTGGGATCCCCATCTAAATTTCCATACCTTAAAAAAAAAAAAAAAAAAAAAAATATGCTGAAGCAATGCAATTGGGGTATATGCATGCAACATCTTTTTCAGGTGGACTGCACTCCCAAAACCGCCTGAGACTGGGAATGGCACAGAAAAACTACAGTAAGTATATTATATTAGAATGTATGGTGTTTTTTTTTTGTCTCTTTTGCTGAGAGGAGGAGAGCTGATGGAAGATTTGGAAAGTGACACAGCTAAACTCAGCTGTGCTGACCCTAGCCCCACACTGACTGCTGGGCCCATATCTGAAATGTGTTGATTGATGGGATTTGAATACAGTTGATATTCTAATCATGCAGGAGGTTAGACCAGGAGATCCGGGCTTTCATTATAACCCACACACTGAGAAACCTGCTGTAAGATATGGTGTGGAGGTGTTCTTTTTCTAGCATCTTGCTGCCTGTTTATAATTGGACAACATCGTACAAGGAGAAGTACATGCCCCACAGTGAAAGCTCTCTGATAACACCCACTTGGATGTAACGAAAATTAACTCATTAGGTGACAAATACTTTGATTGTTAATATCCCTGCAACAGAGATGCAAAATAAAAAAAGAACTAACAATTATTTTTTTTTCTGCTCTGAAGCTACAACGTGTTTTCAGTTCAACATGAAAAATTTGGTGAAAGGCCCTCTGTAAATAAGTGACTCTGTTTGACTTTTCCAACATATGTGCAGTGACCAGGGTTACCTGTGATTAAATTTGTGTCCAAATGAAATCCAGTCTTTTTCAATTAACACCTAATAGTAATTGGGAAAAATAAAAGTTACACTATGCAAAAAATATCAACTCCGTAAATCTCCACCAGTACATAGAGTATATGAAATGAAACCTCTTACCATAAATACTCTGATGGTTCGGTAATAGGGGTCAAGTAACAGACTGGATACAGAGCAGACCTGAGCGGTGCGGTCCCATCCATCAGAACAATGAACGAGCACGCTGGCGCCCTCTTCTGACACGGCCTAAATGTGCAAATTAAATGTAAAATATTACACATTTATATAATTACAAATCTCGTTTATTCTCAGCACTAAAAGGATCATTTTTGTACAGTCCGTGCCTAGAATAGTACAAATCAGACAAGCAGCACTAGAATATGAACAGATACAACACATCTTACCTTTACAATGAAGATACCAGCATCTAGGATTGTTTTCACGTGTTTTAACCAGCCAGAGGATTCAAGACCCCAAAGAAATTCACCCATAGAAGGAGATCGGAGCTCACAAACTGCAATCATGAACAGAACAATAAGCTCACTATAGCAACAGATTCTGTATGTGAAGTATTTCTGCTCCAAGACTTGAGATAGAGAATATATATATATATATATATATATATATATATATATATATATATACAGTCATGGCCAAAAGTATTGAGAATGACACCAAAATTATATTTTCACATGATCTGCTGGCCTCTGGTTTTTATTAGTGTTTGTCTGATGTTTATATCACATACAGAAATATAATTGCAATCATATTATGAGTACCAATAGGTTATATTGACAGTTAGAATGAGTTAATGCAGCAAGTCAATATTTGCAGTGTTGCCCCTTCTTCTTCAAGACCTCTGTAATTCTCCCTGGCATGCTCTCAATCAACTTTTGGACCAAATCCTGACTGATAGCAGTCCATTCTTGCATAATCAATGCTTGCATTTTGCCAGAATTTGTTGGTTTTTGTTTGTCCACCCGTCTCTTGATGATTGACCACAAGTTCTCAATGGGATTAAGATCTGGGGAGTTTCCAGGCCATGGACCCAAAATCTCTATGTTTTGTTCCATGAGCCATTTAGTTATCACCTTTGCTTTAGGGCAAGGTGCTCCATCATGCTGGAAAAGGCATTGTTGGGCGCCAAACCGCTCTTGGACGGTTGGGAGAAGTTGCTCTTGGAGGACATTCTGGTACCATTCTTTATTCATGGCTGTGTTTTAGGCAAGACTGTGAGTGAGCCGATTCCCTTGGCTGAGAAGCAACCCCACACATGAATGGTTTCAGGATGCTTTACAGTTGGCATGAGACAAGACTGGTGGTAGCGCTCACCTCTTCTCCGAATAAGCTGTTTTCCAGATGTCCCAAACAATCGAAAAAGGGATTCATCAGAGAAAATGATTTTGCCCCAGTCCTCAGCAGTCCACTCCCTGTACCTTTTGCAGAAAATCAGTCGGTCCCTGATGTTTTTTCTGGAGAGAAGTGGCTTCTTTGCTGCCCTCCTTGAATCCAACCCTTGCTCAAAGAGTCTCCGCCTCACAGTGCGTGCAGAAGCACTCACACCAGCCTGCTGCCATTCCTGAGCAAGCTCGGCACTGCTGGTAGTCCGATCCCACAGCTGAAACAGTTTTAAGATACGGTCCTGGCGCTTGCTGGTCTTTCTTGGGCGCCCTGGAGCCTTTTTGACAACAATGGAAGCTCTCTCCTTGAAGTTCTTGATGATGCGATAGATTGTTGACTGAGGTGCAATTTTTGTAGCTGCGATACTCTTCCCTGTTAGGCCATTTTTGTGCAGTGCAATGATGGCTGCACGTGTTTCTTTAGAGATAACCATGGTTAACTGAAGAGAAACAATGATACCAAGAACCAGCCTCCTTTTAAAGTGTGCAGTGATGTCATTCTTACTTAATCATGACTGATTGATCGCCAGCCCTGTCCTCATCAACACCCACACCTGTGTTAATGGATCAATCACTAAAACGATGTTAGCTGCTCCTTTTAAGGCAGGACTGCAATGATGTTGAAATGTGTTTTGGGGGTTAAAGTTCATTTTCTGGGCAAATATTGACTTTGCAAGTACAGTAATTGCTGTTAAGCTGATCACTCTTTGACATTCAGGAGTATATGCAAATTGCCATTACAAAAAATGAAGCAGTAAACTTTGGAAAAATTACTATTTGTCTCATTCTCAATACTTTTGGCCATGACTGTATATATATATATATATATATATATATATATATATATATATATATATATATATAGGGTTGTGTAGGATACTCCAAGTGCGGATATGACTTAAAAATTGTACAATGAAATTGTAAAATTCTGTATTATTTATTATATTGGGGTTGGTCACTTTATATAAAAAAATTCCAAAAGGGTGATAAAATGTAATGTTTGGCACATACAACTATAGATTACTTCCCCGGAGTTTGCCTTCTTCCTAAGGTGCGCCTGGAGGCCATGTTTCTCCCCAGGTAAGTTATACACCTCTACCCATCTACGTGATGTACAAGAAAACATGATTCATCAGACCAGAACCCTTTCTTCTATTACTCTATGGTTCAGTTCTGATGCCCATATACCCTTGTAGGTGCTTTTGGCTGTAACCGGGTCAGCATGACAATGACCAGTGTGCATCTCCATATGTAATAAGCTGCAATACTTTATCCTGACATCTTTTCTTCATAGCCAAAACTTAATTTTTCAGCAATATGTGCCACAGTATTTCTTCTGCAGCACCGGACCAGCTGGGGCTACTGTACCTTTCGTTCCACACAAGTATCAATGAGCCTTGGGCGCCCATGACTCCGCCACCTGCTCACCGGATGTTCTACCCTGGTAGGCACTAACTATTGTATGCCAGGCACACCCCACAACACCTGCTGTTTTTGAGATCTTCTGACAACCCTCATGGGGGCACCTCTGACAAGGAGAATATTGAGATCTCTAGACATCATGATTTGTCCATTGAAAATGGAGCTGTTTAGGGAATAGAGCGCACAGAACATAGGGAAAAAAAACAGTGGAGGGGGAAAGAAATAATTTGAGGTGCTCACCTGGAGGGATTGTGAGAGTCACAGCTCCTAAACCAGGAGTAATATAACGCTAGCTGCCATCTATAAGAAATATCTTTTATGTATTCTTTTACCCTATGCACAAAATAAACGTTCATGGAAAACTATGAATTGGCAGCAGCGTGTGCAATGTCCTCAAGGGCCAACATACATACGCTGAAAGTAGATTTGCAAATAACATTTTTCGCTGTTGCCCGTTCCTGTGGCACCATTAATGTACTAGGCCTTAATGAGTTTGGTGACATAACGTCTTGTGATCGCTATTTTAACTCTCTAAGAACCAGGGAGTTTTTTATTTAAGCGCTTTTTGTGTTTATGGAGCTGACGTTTTTATTGATACCAATTTGGAGCACATATAACGTTTTGCTAGCTTTGTATTGGATTTTTTTTGTTAAGTGAGGTGACAAAGAACCCACAATTTTGGCATTTTGATTTTTTTTTTCTGCAATGTTTACCGTAAAGGTTAATTACCATAATTCCATACTTTGATACATCTGACTTTTACGGATGTGGCGATACCAAATGTTTTTTTTTCCGTTTCTTTGTTTTTAATAGGGAAAACGTGGGATAGTTAAAAATTATCTATTTTTTATATTTTGACTTTTTATTTTTTTTTCATTTTTTTTGTACCCATTAGTGGACTTAAACATGTGATCCTTGGATTGCTTATATATACTGTAATACCACAGTATTGCGGTATTTACTAGAAATCATGGTTGCCTATGGCACTCAGTCTGCTGTAAAAAGTACTAAGATGGGCCTTAAAGGTAAAGGCATTTTGCCCATAGCGGTAGACCACGTGGCCACTATGGCGCTCATTAGCTGGGAAAGCCTGATGCTACAGGGCTTTCTTCTTCCGCATATCATTCTTTGAAAGATGGCCTTTGTTCCTCATCATTCAGCCTGTACGTCTGTGCTCGAAGTCTCAGCACTGCAGGTGCAATGACGTCACTAGATCGGGCCCTCTGTGCGGAGTTTTTTTTTATTTTGGCAACAAGAAAAGCGTATACTGTGGGATCCATCATACATGATGTGGGGCGGCCATCATACTGTGTGAGCGAACTGTTGGGGGCCATCATACTGTGTGAGCGAACTGTGGAAGACATCATACTGTGTGTGTATATGTGTGGGGGGCTGTAAGAGCATCATACTGTGTGTGTGTGTGGGGGGGGGAGTAGTGTAGGTGCATTATACTGGTGGGGTTTGCCATGGGGTCATCATGTTGTCCATGTAAGGACTACTGTGGGAGAAAATTATGACAGGAGATTCACTCCGAGGTATCGCACCGTGTGTGGAGGGCAGCATACTCTATGGGGTTTATTAAAATGGTATCAGTGTGTGCAAACAAGAGGAATCAGTAGCAGGGGCATTATTTCTGTGTCCAAGCCACAAAACATGTCCTCTCCCTGTATTTAAAAGTTGGAAAGTAGGCCCTTGTGTGACTGCATCAATATGTTATAACCCTGCCTAGTCCATCAATATAGACTCTTGGTATGGGGCCCCATGATTTCTATGAACGCCTCTGCTTAAGCTGGCCCCCGGCTGCTGTGGTAACCCATCGATTAACAGCGCACATTCAAAATAGTTAACAGACACCATCAGCTTCTTGTGGAGTTCCTGAGCCACCTCCACACACGCAGGCTCCTTCTCAGGATGTTCATTCACATCCTAATGCGGTGAGAGGTTACATATAAAAATAAAATCCTAAAATCTTGGAATTTTTGCTTTGCCCACTAATACTCCATTTACACAGACAGATTAGTGGCAGTAAACCACCACTAACTGGTAAATATTTACTGATTGTCGGAGGTTTAGAAGCCTGTTTACACAGGAAAACCATGCTAAATGATGTGCGTTGAACGTTCAGAAGGCGTAAGCTTTGCAGCTCCTCAGAAGAATTTTTTATTTTTACCAGGAGACCTGGACCCCCCGTGGTCTAGAGGTCTCAGGGGGTCTCAGCGCTGCTGGGACCCCTGGCCCTCCCCTGGCGGATCTGCGTACCCCCTAAGGAGGTCCCCGCATAAGCCTGCCGGCCCCGGGGGATACAGGGTGCTCCCTGGCGGAGACGCACACTGCATCTAGGGGTCCCTGCGAGCTCCGCCGTGGGGGGGAGCGAAGGGCCATGGCGTCACACATCCCTGGGGGTCCCTGTGGCGCTCAGCTGGGTAAGTGCCCTGTGTGTGTGACGCGCCCCCTGGGCCATATTCTTTAGGGGAATACCCGGAGCCAGATCAGATGGGGGTTGTAGTCTTCCGAGTGGCTGTGACCCGGTCCGTGCCCAGGGTGTCAAGCTCAGTTGTATGTGGCAGTCCTACAGATGTTATTAAGTTCTTAATGTCGACTACGCCACCCGTTGTATTGCGGTCACTATGGCCGCCGCTGCAGCAGGGTCCGCTGAGGCCGATGGTGTTGGTGCAGCTTTTGGTGGTATAACCCCCAACGGGTGGGGTATAGCCTCAGGGGGTCAGGTGCAGAGGATGGGGGTTGTGGTGGTGCAGCATAGATGGTAATGAAGACAGAGTCGGGTTGTGCAGTTTAGGGTATTTACTCACTGCTGATGTTCCGGTCACTCCAGCTTCAAGTGACCACCCGAGCCGTGCTGCGTCCACCAGGTCCTGGATCCAGCAAACCCCCAAACAAGTCCGGAGCGTGGCCCTGAGCTCTCCTTCTGTCCTTTCCTCTGGCCGTCCCCACTAGTGATCCACCTAGGTCCAGCTCCCTCGGGCCTTCTGTTGGGAGACCCTTGGCCTTGGGTTCCCTGACCCTCCACGTGGTCTGCCTTCGGGGTGGATGTGGTGGGTGGCCGTGGCAGACGCTGCCCACGGCCTCCGGTCTCTGGCTAGGGTGTGCTTTTGCCCCCACCAGTTTGGGCTCCGGTACCCTATTGCCGACTCTTCACCCGGGGATTGAATTTGGGTTCTTAGAGTCCTTTCTTTTTACCCCCTCTGGGTCTCTCTTTCTTCTCCTCTCTCACTCTGGCTCAGGCCGCTCTGCTCCTCTGCTCTCTTTCACTCCTCTGCAGAGGCTGACTGACTGACTGACTCTGACAGACTGACCCTGATCTTTGATGGTGCCCACCTTAAATACTCCCTCTATGTGTGAGCTCAGGTGACCAGCACCCAATGAGCTCCTATCTTTACCCAGGCTGCTCCCCCTATCTGCCCCTACACTACTTGGGATGTACCACCCCCCTCCCACTCCAGCCAGGAACAGACTCGGTCGTACCTGCACATTTCTAAGTGGGAGTACCGTTGGTCTGTTCCCCGGAAATGGGATGTGTGTAGTGCATGCAGCCTACCGAGCTCAGTTCCACTCTCCATCCTTATCCGGGAGTGGAATATCACACCTCTGGGTTGAGGTGCAATACCCCTGTAGCAGCCGAATCCTCAGGGTGCTACATTCCCCCCTGGTAAATCACAGCACGTCCTCGGGCTGTAAGATATAAACACCAAAACATACAATTTTTGCATAAACATCATAATAAAACATCATATAAAACATTGTATATATATATATATCAATAAAACTTTTTCATATCAAACATTCTTGTAGACTTTTCCTCGCTTCTGTTCCTCCTCCGGTCACTGTGCAACGCGTGACCGGGTAAAGTGCGACAGTCTTTTCTTGAAAAATGGTTTTCCTATAAAACCGGTAGGGGGCGCTTTAGGACGCGCAACTATATACAAGGGAAGGTGGCCGCTCTCAGTCCTCGGCCAGGTATTAGGGAGGAAGGGCTGCCCATCCGGGCACGTATGTTGGGCGAACAGGTCCTCTCCCAGATGCGGCACTCTTGGTCTTATGGGCGCGGTGGTGTTAGCGCCCGGGTTGTCCGGGCCTTGCGGCCAGGCCTGGGGTATCTGGAAGGTGAAGGGCACCGTAAGGACGGCGGCGCCCTGGGCTACTTGGCCCTGCGACCAGGCCGGGGGCTCCGCGGAGGTAGGGGGCGCTGTTGGTATTGCGGCGCCCGGGGGTACTAGGCCTTGCGACCAGGCTGGTGGTACTTCCTGCTTGGTCACGCTCGGGGTCAGGGCGTGTGACGTCACAGGGGTCGCGGCTCCCGTTTGAGGCCTAGTCTGCGGCGGTGACGTTGCAGCGACGGGCACGGCAGGATAGACTTCGGGCTCTGCGACGGGGAGCTGGGGCAGGTACGCGGTTTCCCGGTTTGGGGTATAGACGTCCCCTTTACCTGCCTCCACTCGTTCGGCTCCCTTCTCGGCGCCGTCTCCGGCCTTCAGTCCTCCCGCGCCATCCTCAGAGGCGGTCTGTCTCCTCGTCTCGGGTGGCGTGCTCCGCTGACAGGTCTCGGTCTGCTGGGCCATCTCACAGCTCCACTCCGCCAACGTCTCTCGCTGCACCCGGGCCATCCTCCTTGCGAGGCCCTCCAGAGCGGTCTGTGCACACTCCCGGTCTCGGGGGAGCTGTGCTAGGACCTCCACTAGGCCTAGTGGGGTCGTTGTTTCCAGCAGGCTCCTGACCAACGGGTCGGTGCTGCTCTGCTCTCCCTCCGTTATCTCCAGCAGGCTCCTGGCCAGCGGGCCGGTGCTGCTCTGCTTTCTCGCCATCTCCGGGTAAGCTCCTCCGATATTCTTCTCCAGGCTTCTTGCCTCCGGGTGCGCTCGCTCCAGACTGCTCCAGGCGACACCCATCTTTGCTCTCTCCTTTCGTCTCCTCCCCCTTCGAGGGCGGTCCCGGGGCAACTTGGTGATTGTCAGCTCCAGGGGCTGTTCTTTCACGCTGACAGACACCTCTAGCATCACAGTCCCTGTTGGTGGGGGCGGTTTCCACTTTTGGCGCCATTTTCGGTCCTGGCCCACGATGGGAGGTGGCCTTTTGCCACCCTCTGGCACGCCCATAATGGCGTCCGCTCTTCCAAGGCGGGAAACCTTTGGAAATGGCGGGAATCGCTTCCCAGTGGCGGGAAACTCTGCAGATGGCGGGAAAACGCTGTTAATGGCGGACAACCGGCGGGAATCGACTGGTGATGGGGTCCGATGGCGGGGACCCTCCGGAACCGGCGGGAGACTTCTTTTTGAGGTAAACTCGTTCTTTTCTTCAGGCACGCAGTACCGGGTGTTGCGGGCACGTAATCCTGCCGACTACGCCAAAGTTGACGCGCCCCCTGGGCCATATTCTTTAGGGGAATACCCGGAGCCGGATCAGATGGGGGTTGTAGTCTTCCGAGTGGCTGTGACCCGGTCCGTGCCCAGGGTGTCAAGCTCAGTTGTATGTGGCAGTCCTACAGATGTTATTAAGTTCTTAATGTTGACTACGCCACCCGTTGTATTGCGGTCACTATGGCCGCCGCTGCAGCAGGGTCCGCTGAGGCCGATGGTGTTGGTGCAGCTTTTGGTGGTATAACCCCCAACGGGTGGGGTATAGCCTCAGGGGGTCAGGTGCAGAGGATGGGGGTTGTGGTGGTGCAGCATAGATGGTAATGAAGACAGAGTCGGGTTGTGCAGTTTAGGGTATTTACTCACTGCTGATGTTCCGGTCACTCCAGCTTCAAGTGACCACCCGAGCCGTGCTGCGTCCACCAGGTCCTGGATCCAGCAAACCCCCAAACAAGTCCGGAGCGTGGCCCTGAGCTCTCCTTCTGTCCTTTCCTCTGGCCGTCCCCACTAGTGATCCACCTAGGTCCAGCTCCCTCGGGCCTTCTGTTGGGAGACCCTTGGCCTTGGGTTCCCTGACCCTCCACGTGGTCTGCCTTCGGGGTGGATGTGGTGGGTGGCCGTGGCAGACGCTGCCCACGGCCTCCGGTCTCTGGCTAGGGTGTGCTTTTGCCCCCACCAGTTTGGGCTCCGGTACCCTATTGCCGACTCTTCACCCGGGGATTGAATTTGGGTTCTTAGAGTCCTTTCTTTTTACCCCCTCTGGGTCTCTCTTTCTTCTCCTCTCTCACTCTGGCTCAGGCCGCTCTGCTCCTCTGCTCTCTTTCACTCCTTTGCAGAGGCTGACTGACTGACTGACTCTGACAGACTGACCCTGATCTTTGATGGTGCCCACCTTAAATACTCCCTCTATGTGTGAGCTCAGGTGACCAGCACCCAATGAGCTCCTAACTTTACCCAGGCTGCTCCCCCTATCTGCCCCTACACTACTTGGGATGTACCACCCCCCTCCCACTCCAGCCAGGAACAGACTCGGTCGTACCTGCACATTTCTAAGTGGGAGTACCGTTGGTCTGTTCCCCGGAAATGGGATGTGTGTAGTGCATGCAGCCTACCGAGCTCAGTTCCACTCTCCATCCTTATCCGGGAGTGGAATATCACACCTCTGGGTTGAGGTGCAATACCCCTGTAGCAGCCGAATCCTCAGGGTGCTACATGTGTGTGTGTGTTACTGTCTTATGGTGACTGCACCTTTTGTCTTTTCAGGCAGAGGTGTAATACTGGAGAATGCACATCACCGCTGCTGTTAGCAGGGGAGCGGGTCAGAGGAGCGCGGGCTCCGTTAGTGTAACGGGGGGCGTGGCTTATGTTCTTGGCTGCCTGCCATCGTCTGTGCAGACAGGAAGCACCTGGAAAGCGCGCGCTGGGCAGTCCCCGCCCCCCTCCTGCCTTCCTTCTCTTCGGCTCTGCAAACGGCCATTGCCTCACGGAGCTCAGCGCTGTCCTCTCCCTCCCCCCTGCTCTCCGCTCTCACACACAGGCTCCAGGAAGCTGGTGAGTCATCTGTTTGTCTCATCTCTACAGCACAGAACGCTGCTGTCTTCTCTGCTGCATGCACACCTTAGTCCTTTTAAGGCAAGGTGCATTGCGTGTTCAGCAGCATTAACCCCTTCTGGCCATCATCAGAAAACCTTTTTTCTGCAATGCTGGGGTAGCTTTTCTCCCTCTAAGGAGAATCTTTAACCCTTCAGTGCTTGGTAAATTGTTTTGTGGGAACAGGCTGTGATAGCAGGATCTCACTTCCCCGGTTACTGTGCTCTTGTAAGGGGTTATTACTGCTCTTTCCGCGATGCTCGCTACTGAGTAGGGGGCATGTCGGATCAGGGTCCAGGCGGCGCGGACCTCTCTCCCGGCCCGCTTCAGGATCGGTCACGCGTATCTGATATGCCGGGGTTGACGGCGTCAGGTTCGTCTCTGGTCAGGGGCCTCAGTGATGTTAAAGCGCTCACTCGCTCCATTGACAGTCTGTCTGACCTCCTGGGTCACTGGGTATCAGCTAAGTCCCTACCGGCGCGGGGCAAGAAGCGCCACAGGCCTGTGGTGGCGCTGTCTCCTCCGCGCAGCGCATCAAAGGCTTCGGATTCACCGACAAGCTCTGCTGGTGAGATCTCCGATTCTGATGAAGAGGATCGGCAGGGTCGCTCGGCTTCGCTTTCAGGCCACGTGGATGCTCTTATTGGAGCCATGCGGGAAGTGTTATAGCTGTCTGAAGAGGTGACGAGGCCGGGCAAGTCGGCCCGGCTGTATCAGGAGTCGCGTCGGGCTCGTTCGACACTGCCAGCGCACGATGAACTTAACGAGGCGGTGGAGAGAGAATGCCTGTGTCCGGATAAGCGCTTCCAAGGGATGCGGTTTTTTGATGCCCTGTATCCCTGCTCCACAGAGACGATCGCTAATTGGGTCCCCTCTCCTGAAGTGGACGTGCCATTGTCTCAGCTGAGCAAATCTTCTTTGCTTCCGGTTAAAGGGAAGGCGAGTCTACAGGATCTGCTGGACAGAAGGACGGAGTTAGCGGCGAAGTCCATCTACGAGGCCGTGGGTCATGGATTGCGAGCGGCCTTGGGGGCCATGTGGGGACAGCCTGTACATCTAGTGCACTAGTTAGGCGTTGGGCCAGATGGTGATGCTGAGCAGTGTCTGCCCTGGCTGGACCAGAATGGGAGACCACAGAATCCACAGATGATTCTGACCCAATTTCATGCCCAGCACATGCCTGACACCTAACATTATACTGGTGAGGCTTCCCTGAGATGGTTGGATCAGCTGCGGTCAGCATGGCAAGATGGGACTCCGCTGTCTGACGTGGAAAGGCTCTTCCAGCTGTTGGAAGAGGTGGCCCGATATAGCAGAGACGCAGTGCTGGATACTACTTTGTTTCTGTCCAGGGCTCAAGCCTCGGCCGTCACAGTCAGTAGAGCACTGTGGCTCAAACAGTGGACTGGAGACGCAGTATCCAAACAAGGTTTGCTTACTCTGGCGTACAAGGGCGGTCTGCTTTTTGGTTCGGACCTCACGGAGCTGATTGCTAAGGCCAAGGATGTGGCTTTGCCACAGCGGAAAGCAGCGGCCTCTACGTCTGACAGGTCAAGTGCCGGTAGTGGTCGTCGGTCCTTTCGACCCAGGGGACGATTCGATCAGCCCTCTTGGAGATTGGGTCGTCCCTCGTCTTCCGGTAAGAAGTCCACCCAGAAATCCCGTACTCCCTGGAAACAGCATTTCCGTCGGGACAAAAGGGAGGCTGACAAAAAGCCCGCTAAGGCGGACTGACGCCAGGATCCCTCTCGAGGGCTCTCGGGTGGGAGGTCGGCTGCTACAATTCGGGTCGGTTTGGGCGTCCCACGAATCGGACGCCTGGGTGACACGGGTTGTGTCAGCGGGCTATTTCATAGAGTTTCACTCTCTACCCCCGGACAGGTTTCGTCAGTCTCGCATCCCGTCCGTGCCCAAGCTGGCTGCTGCTCTGCTGCGGGAGGTCAACTCTCTTCTGCAGCAGGGTGTAGTGGTTCCGTTTCCGCCGGAGGACCGGGGAAGGGGGTTTTTACTCTAACCTTTTTGTGGTCCCCAAAAAGGAGGACAAGTTTCATCCCATTCTGGACCTCAAGGATTTGAATCTTCATGTCCGAATCCGGAAATTCCGTATGGAGTCTCTTCGCTCCGTCGTGACGGCCTTGTCGCAGTACGATTTTTTGGTGTCGATCGACATCCGCGACGCCTATTTGCATGTCCCTGTTGGCAGGGCTCACCAGTGCTTCCTGCGTTTCGCCGTAGGGCAGGCCCATTACCAATTTGTGGCCCTACCTTTCGGGTTGGTCTCGGCGCCCAGGGTTTTTACAAAGGTTCTGGCGCCGCTCATGGCGCTCCTTCGAAAGCAAGGAGTTCCGATTCTCCCCTACCTGGACGACCTGTTAATTGTGGCGCCCACAGCGGAGGAGGCAGTGACAGCTCGCGATCTCTCCCTTCAGCACCTGGAAGACTTCGGGTGGCTGGTCAATTGGAAGAAGTCGTCATTGGAGCCGTCGCAGTCAATCCTGTTCTTGGGGATGCATTTCGACACCGTACGGGCAGTGGTGTCCCGCCCTCCGGACAAACAAGCGAACCTTCGTCACCACGTCCAGGCTATGAGGTCGGTGAGGGCGATGTCCCTTCGGAAGTGCATGCGCCTTCTGGGTCTGATGGTGGCAGCAATGGAAGCGGTGCCGTTTGCACAATTTCATTCCCGGGATCTCCAAGATCTTATTCTGACCCGTTGGGACCAATCGCCGACTTCGCTGGATCGCTGTGTCGTCATCTCCCGCAGGGTGCGAGAGTCTCTTGGATGGTGGTTACGTCTGGAGGCTCTATCCCTGGGGAAATCCCTTCTTCTCCCACGGTGGTCGGTGATTACCACCGATGCCAGCCTGACTGGCTGGGGGGGGGGTTTGGAACGACCTCTGGGTTCAGGGGGTCTGGTCGTCAGAGGAGTCGTCTCTGCCAATCAACATTCTGGAGTTGAGAGCAATATTTCTCTGCCTCCGACATTGGACGGTCCCTTTGAGCGGTCTGCCGGTCCGGATTCAGACGGACAATGCGTCAGCTGTCGCGTATATCAACCATCAGGGCGGGACGAGGAGTTCCAGACTCATGATGGAGGTCTCTCGGATCCTGCTTTGGGCCGAGTTCAGGGTTCCAGTCATCTCCGCGTTTCACATCCCGGGTGTGCTGAATATCTCGGCGGACTTCCTCAGTCGCGAGCGGGTAGATCCCGGAGAATAGAGTCTTCATCCGGAGGTTTTTACTCTGCTGTGCTCCCGTTGGGGGACTCCCCAAGTGGACTTGATGGCATCCAGGCTGAACGCCAAGATTCCGACAATCATGTCCAGGTACAGGGACCCGGAGGCTGTGGCGGTAGATGCTCTAGTGGCCCCGTGGGACCAGTTCGAGCTGATCTATGTGTTTCCGCCGGTATCCTTACTTCCTCTGGTGATCAGGCGGATCAATCTCGAACGAGTATCGGCGATTTTGGTGGCGCCGGATTGGCCGCGGAGGGTGTGGTATTCAACGCTGGTGTCTCTTCTGGCAGCGCCTCCGTTTCCACTGCCTCTTCGCCCGGACCTGTTAACTCAAGGGCCCATTCGTCATCCGGACCTGAAGTCACTTCGTTTGACGGCGTGGCTCTTGAGACCGAAATCTTGACCCGTCGTGGGTTTTCGTCCGAGGTCATTGCCACCTTGCGGGCGGCCAGAGGTCCAGCTACGACTAGTATTTATCACAGAACTTGGGAGGCCTTCTATTCATGGTGTTCTGGATCGTCAAGGAACCCGAGGGTTTTTTCCATTCCCAACTTCTTGGCCTTTCTGCAATGTGGTCTGGTCAAGGGTCTAGCAGTTAGTACCTTGCGGGGTCAGGTCTCTGCACTATCCGGGCTTTTTCGGAAGGCTATTGCCTCACGCAGGGATGTGCGTTCATTTTTTCGCGGGGTTGCACATAAGTTTCCGCCTCGGAGGGCGGTTGTGGCTCCTTGGCGGCTCAATTTAGTTTTGGAGGCTCTTCAGCATGGGCCGTTTGAGCCTATGGATTCAGCTACGCTTTACTTGCTTTCTTGGAAGGTGGCCTTCCTGGTGGCGGTCACCTCTTTAAGAAGGGTTTCGGAGTTGGCGGCACTGTCTTGCTCGCCCCCTTTTTTGGAATTCCACCCGGATCGTGTGGCGCTTCGTACCCGTGGAGATTTTTTACCTAAAGTGGTGTCGCGTTTTCCACCTCAATCAGGACATCCTGTTGCCTTCCCTCTGTCCGAAACCAAAGAGTCTGAAGGAGCGGGCCTTGCACTCGTTTGATTTGGTGCGGGCATTGAAGTTCTATCTTTCAATCACGCAAGGGTTTCGAAAATCGGATTCTCTGTTTGTGATTCCTGCTGGTCGTCGCCGTGGTCAGCGGGCTTCCAAGGACACTATAGCTCGGTGGATATGTTCGGCTATCCTGGAGGCGTACCGGCTCAAGGGCGAGCCTTGTCCGGTTAAGGTTCAAGCTCATTCCACGAGAGCTGTTGGTTCGTCGTGGGCTTTTCGTCAGGGGGCTTCGGCAGCGCAGCTCTGCCGGGCGGCTACCTGGTGCTCCGTTCACACTTTTACTAAATTTTATAAAGTGAACGTGAGTGCTTCCGCCAATGCGGCCTTGGGACGCAGGGTCCTGCAGGCGGCAGTGGTTTAGGTTATCTCTTTATTTTTTGTTCGGCGCTTGTTGCGCACTTGCCTAAGTTGTTGGGGTGTTGGCGATCCTGCCACTGTTTCCCACCCTTGAGTTTTGGACTGCTTTGGGACTTCCCACTAGTAATGGATCTGTGTCTCCCTTCCTTCCCTTCTGCTGCTGAAAGACGGATTTTGGTAAGACCTTACCTGTAAAATCCTTTTCAGCGAAGGAAGGAAGGGAGACACAGCACCCTCCCATGGCAGAAGTGTATTATGGTTTTTCTAGATGCGGCGCGACTCCCTCCTGATGGCGGTCATCTGGTCTGGGGTTGGCGCACTAGGGCTCTGTTCCAGCATTGCCAGCTCATCGCAGTTGTCAGGTCCAGTAAGTAGTGCCTGGGACTGTGTGTTTTCATGCTGTTATATACATAACCTGTTCTCTCACATTTATGAATTTTCAGAAGGGGTTGTGTTGTTCCCCTGGTGTTGTCTGCTCTTCCTTAGCTTGTGTACGGACTGGAGAACATGGGAGTAGGAGGAGCCTAAGTTGGAGGGGCCGGTTGTCACTTTTTCTAAATCTGAGGTGAACTATCCTGTGGGGCTCCGCCTACCCCCACTAGTAATGGATCTGTGTCTCCCTTCCTTCCTTCGCTGAAAAGGATTTTACAGGTAAGGTCTTACCAAAATCCGTCTTTTTCTCGTTTTACCCTATAGCCTATTTACACTCCACTTCTCAGCAGCTCTCGTTTATAATCTTTCAGTGTAAATGCATATTAAGTCTCAGCATTGGCTTACCCTGCCTGTTCTGTAGAGATTCTCAGCAGCCATCTTATTATCATCACAGACAGGATTAAAATAAAAGGTAACATCTTGTCATATAGATAATACAGGATCCACCATTCACAAAAGGCGATGGTCTCAGCTGACCTTCTCCCCCCTCTCTGCACAATGACCTCTGCACAGGTCAGAGAGCATGCCTATAACCCAGTGAACATCCACAGTCTAAAGTGGTCCATATATCCACTGTAAGGCTTATCAGCTCAGGTAATATTGCCGCCTGATCATTTAGAGAGAATACAATTAGAAAAATCTTGACAATCAGAAATTAAAAACCTATTGATAAAAAAGAATATAAATGTCTGGTTTTAATAATTACAGAAATTTCTAGCTGATATATTCCTTAACATGATCAACACTCGTATAAGACGTAGATAGTACTCGGACCTCACAAGTGACCGTGGTCAGATAGTATTTAATCTAAATCACAATTAGTCAGGAAGCAGGAAACCACTAGAATAAAATTCCGCAAGTACAACAAACGTGATTGTATATTATCATGTCACTGAATTTTGGGTCTTCTATCCTTTGGATTACGAGCTCGGAGAGAATGAAGACACAGGACAGGATGTTTGTGTCTAAACATACTCTAAAAACTTTATTACAAAACACAGGGCTAATATACACCCTAAAGGCAGGAAACGGATTTGCCATATATGGTTCGATTATACAGTTTAGCTGAACAAGCGAAAAAAACTAGTTTCTGTATGCTTTAAAATATTTAATTAGACTTATCTAGTTAGCAAGGTCATTTCATCTTTCTGCAAGAACACATTATTGCTACAAGAAGAAACATCTGGCCAGGGAGAATCACGTTATCTTTTTAGCAAGGACACGCTATTGATACAAGAAGGAACATTTCAGCTTGCTGTTTTTTTACCTAAAATAACTGTCAGACTTATATAGCATAGATGGGGCCTTTAAACTTGAGGGACTCCATCTTCTGCTATAACATTCCATCCTTTTGTTCCTTCATTTATCAATACGAATTTCTATGTTTTCTTTTAGTACAACGCTGAATACACATTAAAAAAAGCTTAAAAACCAAATAAACCGCAAGACACATTAGCAAAACCTGTAAAATAGCTTGTACTATACCAGCCAACCACCCACCAATACCTTTAAACCAATTTGCGGGATTTAGAAAGGAAAATCTCTGTGTGGAATTATTGGCCAAAGTATCTGAACAGTTCACTCAAAAGTTTATCTCTTCCCATGAGACTGGGACAGCGAGAAAGGGTATGCTAGTGGACGTCACAGGGGCATGTGTACATATCCAACAATTAGCAATGGTCTGGTTTTGCTCCTTTAGTCCATCGATTAGAGCAAGATGGTGTCTAATGAATCTATTGTCGTCTCCATCCATGGTGCCTAACCTAGTCCATGCACCTGTGGTCGCAAGGATGCAGGTAAGTATAAACAATGTCATCAGTCTTTGTCCGCTGGTTCTCCTAGTATCTTTTTGCAATGGGACGCGTGGATCCAGGTCTCTTTTCCCTCTAACTTAACGGCTGTGCTTGTGGTCAGCAGAACTTGAAAGGGTCCATCAAACCGTGGATCTAGGCTTTTCCTCACGTGTCTTTTTATAACCACCCAGTCTCCAGGTTGCAGCGTATGGCTGCTAGAGTCTTGATCTGGATCTGGAAGAGAACTGAAGACATTATCATGTACTTGCTTAATCTTTTTGTGTAAAGTCCTCACATAGGAACTTAGCACATGGTTGTTCATTTCTAATGCTTGCGGATAGAAACACCCTAGGCTGGGTACGTTGCCAAACAATATCTCATATGGAGAGAGTCCAGTCTTTTTATTAGGCGTGTATCTTACTGAAAACAGAGCAAGTGGTAAACAGTCCGGCCATGGTTTTCCTGTCTCAGCCATGGCTTTCTGAATTTTTAATTTCAATGTCCCATTCAGTCTTTCCACTTTACCACTACTTTGTGGGTGATATGGGGTATGGAATGCTTGTTGAATTCCTAGAGCTGACATGACTTCATTCATTATTTCACCTGTGAAGTGTGTACCTCTGTCACTCTCAATTACCTCTGGTACCCCATACCTGCAGACCACCTCCGCAAGCAGTTTCTTTGCGGTTGCCGCAGCCGTGGCTTTGGCAATCGGGAAAGCCTCTGGCCATCCTGAGAACAAATCAATACAAACCAACACATATTCCCATGATCCTGACTTTGGCAGCTGAATATAATCAATTTGCAGTCTCTCGAATGGATAGAGGGGCCGGGGGGTGTGTTTGGGTGGTGTTTTAACTACTCTACCCTGATTATATGTAGCACATATCATGCACCCTTGTACCAGGTTTTCAATACAGGTGGAGAATCCTGGTGCCACCCAATGTTTCTGCATCACACTCATCACACCCGTTTTAGATTGGTGTGTCGGCCCATGTAGTATCTGGGCAGCTGCTGGGTACAGTGCCCTTGGAAGTCATCGTCGTGTCCCTTTCCCCCATACCCCATTTGCTTCATTCAGGCATGCACCTTCCTTTAACCACTTATCAACCTCCTCCTTTTGAGCCTGAGCCTGCATTTGGGATAAGATGTCCTCCGACACAAAGGGGTTTTTAGGGGCACTTAACTGACGTACTGTTGACCCTTGTTGCGGCTTACAGGCTGCTGTTTTTGCCGCTGCATCTGCCATCGCATTCTGGTATGTGCTCTTACCTTTATGACAGCTACTTGTTTAGGTAGTTGTAGCGCATCAATTAACTGCTGGACCGCATCAGCATTCTTAATGGGGTGTCCTGCTGCCGTCAGGAAACCTCTTGACTTCCATATTGGACCAAAATCATGCGATATACCGAATGCGTACCTAGAATCTGTGTAAATGTTAACAATACTACCTTCCGCTAGTTTACAGGCCTCGGTTAGGGCCCTAAGTTCAGCTTCTTGAGCCGACTGGTGTGGGAGCATTGGTTCTGCCTTGATTACTGCATTGAGGGAGACAACTGCATATCCAGTATGGAAGGTACCTGAATCGTCCTGATGACGGGATCCATCTACAAAAAATTCAAAATCTGCATTTTGTAATTCATGTTCAAATCCAGTAGGTAAACCTGCCGTTTCTTGTGCCATCATTTGTACACAGTCATGAGGAACTTCCTCTCTTGGATCTTCCTTAAAAAGCACAGTACCTGACTCCTCCTTTAGATCCGAGAGAGGTAACAAAGTTGCTGGATTCAGGGTAGTACACCTCTGTAAAGAAACATTGGGAGGCATTAACAGTGCACATTGTAACCTGAGATGACGTGCTGCTGAGAGGTGAGCGGGTTGCACTTGATTCAATATAGTGTAGACATCATGAGGTGTTAGAACGGTGAGTGGGTGGTCAAGAACAATGTCTGCGGATTTATGGAGTAATAGTCCAACAGCATGCAGAGCACGTACACAGGATGGTGCACCTCTGGCTACCGCATCCAATCTGCCACGAAAGTAGGCAACAGGTCTCTGATTATCACCGTGTGTTTGAGTTAAAACTCCTGCTGCATGTCCAGCTTGTTCATGAAGGTACAGAGTAAATGGGAGCTCATAATTAGGGGTACCCAAAGCTGGAGCGGCCAAAATACGGTTCTTGAGAGAATAAAAACAGTCTATTGCCTCTGATGTTAGTACAAAAGGTGTTGGGGTAAGACAGTCATAGAGGGGCTGCATTAAAACAGAGATGGCATGAATCCACTGTCTGCAATAGGAAACAAGTCCAAGAAAAGTTCTGAGGGCTGCAACATTAATGGGGACGGTGAATGCCTGTACTGCTTGTTTGCGTGCATTTGTTAAATGACGAGCTCCTGGTGTAATGCAATGTCCCAAAAAGGTGACTGAAGATTTACAAAACTGAAGCTTATCTTTCGATGCCTTGCAGCCAGCGTGATAGAGAAACAACATAAGCGATATAGTTGCACTATGACATTGTTTCCTGGAGGGGGCACAAATGAGCAGGTCATCGACATATTGCAGAACAACGATATGTGGTTCAGACCATCCCTCCAGTATTTCCTGCAGGCTTGCAGTGTACATTGTGGGTGAATTCTGGGCACCCTGTGGCAACACTGTCCATGTATATTGACTACCCTGGAATGTGAAAGCAAACAGGTACTGGCAGTCAGGATGTAATGGTACACTGAAAAATGCATTTGCCAAATAAACCACTGAAAAGCAAAGAGAATTAGAAGGTATCTGTGACAGAAGAGTATGCGGGTTGGGCACAACTGGTGTTAGAAGTTCTGTGGCTTTGTTAACCAACCGGAGGTCATGGACCATTCTATATGCGGCTGGTTGTCCTGGCACGCTCTTTTTCTTTACTGGGAACAGGGGAGTGTTGCAAGGGGACTGGGTTTTGACTAGGACTCCTCTCTGTAGTAATTTTTGGACCTGCTGGGCTATGGCATTCTCCTGAGCCGAGCTAAGGGGATACTGCTTCTGTTGAGGCAAGATGGCTCCTGGTTTTAATTTCACCATTACTGGTTGAACTCTTAACCTACCAACATCTGTTTTGCCTGAGGCCCAAAAATCATGTGGTACAGCCTGCTCCAATATCGGGGGAAACTCATTTGTCTCTTCTATGCTGGCAATATCTAGTGACATAATTTTGCAAAGGGTACTTGGTTTTAAACCTGGGGTCATGGTGACAGTGCCATCGGGATGATACTCAATATGTGCTTGTAATTGGGACAACACATCATTTCCCAAAAGGTTACATTGGCCTCGGGGCGATACCATGAGCTGGCTATGTACAGTAGCTCCTTGAATTTGCAGGGGAATTCTTTTAGTGACAGGAAGCAGGACAGACGGGGAATTGAAGGGGGTGGCAATGACATGATGTGAAAAATCAGTGTCAGTATATGGCCAATCACCTTGCGTAATTACTGAATTGTCGGCCCCCGTATCTACTTGGAAATCGATTTCATGTCCCCCTGGTAGGTTCACCTGCACTATACAACTGGGAGTTGGGGGTAAGGAGATGAGGGGGTTCATGTGCAAGCTTCCCTCATCCTATGGGGGCGTTGTTTGGTCGGCTGGAGGACCCGTACTCTGAGCATTTGGATACGGGTTGGTCCTACAGTTCTTTCTAAAATGTCCTGGCTTTTTACATCCGTAACATAGTCTCTGTCCTTCTCCTTCAGTCTGTCCTCTGCCTCTGTTGTTTCTGGGGGTCGTCTCTACTATATGTATTCTGGCAGCTCTTTTTGCCTGCGCTATGTCATGCTGTGCCCCCTGAGCTATTCTAGCTAAATCTTCTGCCTTCACTGATCTCCAGTCCGGTCTACTTGCTTTTACCTTCTCTGCAATCTCTTTCTTTAGTCCATTCATGAAAGCACTTGCTAATACCCTCTCACTAGTCTTATTCCCGGGGTTGAACCCCATTTCTGACCAGGTTTTCTTTAGTGCATAGAAATAATCCTTAGGCTCTTCCTCCTTTCCCTGCACTCTATCTTCTAGTGTAACTTGCTTTTCTGCTTGCCTGTCTTGACATGCTTTTACCAACGCTGCTGCGAATAGGACTCCAGCTGCTGCATCATTAGATTCTGCATCTATGGGTCCGGTCCTATTGGCATACTGTTTTTTTGTCTCATCTATCAACCTATCATAGCGGGCTTCATCTGCCAATTTTCCCTTAATTACCCCCTGCAGATCTATTCTAGTGGCATGATACGTATCCTGTATGGTGGTGATCATTCTAGCAAAACCCATAGGGGACTGGGACGGATCTGGCAGCTGGGAGATCAGTGCCAACTGCTCTGAAGGACTCCATGGTCTATACATTAACATTGTACGAGCTTCCTGACCTGGAACCACTGCATCCCCCCCTGCTGCTGCTGCTGCTGCTGGTGCTCCTGGCACAACTACTGTCCTCATTGGGAATAGACTAGCTGGGTGGGGTCTCGGTCCTCCACATGCCACACAGATGTCTACTGTCAAGGGGTTCTGTTGTCCACATCTGGGGCAAACCCAACATTTAGGTTCCTGGGAATTCTGGTACTGGGGTGGGGGTGACGTCGGGAGCGGACAGGGAGGAAAATCTGTCATTCCAGTTTTTGTCAGTCTGTAACGTCCGTCTCCTAATTCTTCAATCTTTCCTTCAAAATAAGCGCATGCATTCATCCATACATCTACTGTCTTCAACAGACCCTTATCTTTCAACCATCCATGATAGGAGTTAAAGAAGGATTTCCATTTCTCTCCATTCATCTCTCCATTCTCATTCATTCCCGCTTTACACAATATTTTGTCAATTCCAATCAGTGCCTGTTTCCCTTCTCTGCGTACCACTAAGTCTTTGGCTATAATGCCTTCCTTGGCATTTTGGTTCCCCATTTTTTTCGGTTCTCCTCACCTAGAAGAGACTCCTCAGTCACTTAGACAATGGGCCACAAAGGTTTCTGAACCATTCCACTACTAGCCTCTCTAGGACTTATACGCCAACCAGAAAAACAGACCAAAAACATCAATCCCGGGACACATCCACAACACAATCATCGGATCCATACTTTCATTAAATTCTCCAAAGGATAGAAGGCAGGACTGTCAATTTATCTGAGGGATTCTACTGGTTCAAAGGGACCTGAGCCAGACAACAATCTGTTGAATTACCTGGGGAGCCGACCGCTCGGGGGTGAGGGAGTCTCTTCTATGCAGTGATATAATTAGGTAGAATATAACAGTTATTCTTACCTCAGCGCTGTATATATCACCAACAGAGAGCTTCACTCGTCCCACGTCTCGGACCGGTCGAGCACCCTTGGGTAGATTAACTCAAGGTCCCTGTTCGAGGCGCCAGCTGTCGTCACTGAATTTTGGGTCTTCTATCCTTTGGATTACGAGCTCGGAGAGAATGAAGACACAGGACAGGATGTTTGTGTCTAAACATACTCTAAAAACTTTATTACAAAACACAGGGCTAATATACACCCTAAAGGCAGGAAACGGATTTGCCATATATGGTTCGATTATACAGTTTAGCTGAACAAGTGAAAAAAACTAGTTTCTGTATGCTTTAAAATATTTAATTAGACTTATCTAGTTAGCAAGGTCATTTCATCTTTCTGCAAGAACACATTATTACTACAAGAAGAAACATCTGGCCAGGGAGAATCACGTTATCTTTTTAGCAAGGACACGCTATTGATACAAGAAGGAACATTTCAGCTTGCTGTTTTTTTACCTAAAATAACTGTCAGACTTATATAGCATAGATGGGGCCTTTAAACTTGAGGGACTCCATCTTCTGCTATAACAATCATTAGGCTATATTTAGTAGCTTTACCGAGAATTCTATAATAAAGGCTCAGTGGTCAATGTTCTCGTGTATAAAACATTCACATAACATAAAAATAAGTAACAATGCATAACACTGACGTGGTAAATATAAAGCTTCCTCCTAAAAGGAAAACCCCACGCGGGGAGAGGACCACATCTGAAGACTCGACAATGACACATTATGATGGAATGATCATCTCGGAGCTTCTCCTGCTGAGCCTTCACCTCTTTCCAGGACATCGAGGAAAAAAAGAAAATACCTGACTATTCAAGGAACCATTCCTAAATAATTCTTAGTATTCTGGGATATTTGGCTGCATCCATTCTTTATGGAAATAAGGATCTACAAAAGCCAAACTGTTGTAAAATGCAGCAAATGTTCTATTGTGTGGTATACTGGGATCTATGGGGGCTTCAAACTCTGGGGTGACCATTATAAAGCAGCACAGAGCCCATTGTATAAACTCTACTGGTATATTTAGCTGTATTAGAACCAAAATATCTAACTGAAGGCCCACCATACATATTAGACTAATGTTGACCTATCCCACCGATATTGACAGATTCAGCTGAAACTCAAATGTGTATGGGGGCCCAGACAACTGATTGTTGGGGAAGTTAAAGGGGTATTCCTATCTCCAAGATCCTATCCCAATATGTAGTAGGTGTAATAATAATATTAGCAAATACCTCCAATTAGAAATGTAGTATAGTCCTTCTGATTAGCAATGTTGCTTACCCCATGTGCAAGGCATTGCAGTAGCTTAGGCATCCATGGTTACGACCACACATAGTTACGCTTAGTGGTCGTAACAATGAATACCTAAGCTACTGCAATGCCCTGCACATGGGGTAAGTGACATAGCTAGTCAGAAGAACTATCCTACATTTATAATTGTAGGTATTTGCTAATATTATTACACCTACTACATATTGGGATAGGATTTTGGAGATGAGAATACCTCTAAAGTGTCCGACATGTCCGATTTTGAACTATTGATCCTTCTGTTTCCCTGGAGATAGCTTATCACCAAAGATGTAGGACTGCGGTTCTCTTATAGAGAACACAGAGACACTCGGCTGAAGTACTCTTGTGTATGGGACAACGCTTTACTGTTGGAATTGCTGTGGCATATGAGAGGAGACTGACTATGAGCATCACTATCACGGTGAAAATATTTAGGATTTTTAAAGTCCTAATTTTAGGAGGTCCAAGTCCTAAAAAAATATTATTAACCAGGAACAATGTATTATTTAGAAAAAGACTCATCCATCGCCTGATTGGATTGTTTATAGTCATCTCATCTGCCCATGTAAACAGGACGTGCTGCCGACAATAAGCAACCATCTTGGTACACTTTGTATCGGCCCTTTTGAAAAGGCTTTATATGAGCACCGGTGGACTTGTTAGTGGGGCTGTGGCCTGACGCTGATGATTGGCCACACTATCTATCAGTATTCGGTCAGTATTTTTTCTCAGGAGTGGGAGCCAAAACCAGGTGAGGAACAATCAGAGAAACGGTCTAATAGAAACAAGTCACCAATTCTGCATTTATCACCCACTCCTGGTTTTGGCTCCCACTCCTGAGAAAAAATACTGACTGATTACTGATAGTGGGGCCGTGGCCTCAGGCCACAAGTCCACAGTGCATGACCGTGCTCATTCATGTGTATTTGTACATGTGAGATCTGAAATGAACGTGAACGACTGTGACCTATTTGGTGAGATAAAGGTTACTGACGCACTTGATCTAAACTTAGTCCCGCAGTCCGGCTTCACCCATTTTTTTCCTACAAATCATATTACCTGAACTTATCATGTGTCTTCCCAGGCTGTAAACAGAGAGGAGGCAGTACATTGTAAAGACGAGGCCTACAGCGTCCAAAGCCCAAACCCGAGAAACCAACAACTAATCTGTCATGTGTACAAATACATTCCACCCCTCTGTTATCCTGATCAGACAAGGAGCTCACATGGCTCATTACAGGACGGGACGGAAATTCTCTTAAAGTGATCTACACCTCCGACATTAAATGTGACGATACGTTTCTAATGTCTAGACGGAGTGAGCCGTCTTTCTTTTTGACGAAGAAGAAGCCTGCTCCCGCCGGGGAGGTAGATTTCCGGATAAATCCCCGGGCCAGATTCTCCTCAATATATTCAGACATGGACCGGGTCTCAGCAGCGGACAAAGGGTAAAAACGCCCACGGGGAGGAGTAGCGCCAGGTATCAGGTCGATTGGGCAATCGTATGGTCTATGAGGGGGTAATGTCTCTGCTTCTCTTTTATTAAAGACATCCGCATAAGACCAATAGGGAACCTGTAGGCCGGGTAGATTGGCTGGGGTAGGAGAAGGACAGGCAGGAAGAACGGGAACTAAACAAGTCTTATGGCAGTCCTCTCCCCAGCGAAGGACTTCTCCGGTCTGCCAATCAAGCATGGGTGCATGTTTCTGGAGCCAAGGTAGGCCTAGCAAGAGGGCGTGAGAGAGTCCAGGCAGAACATGGAAGAAGATGCTTTCAGAGTGCAGCATTCCCACCTGCAGAGTTATGGATTCGGTGATGAGTTGAATGGGATGCGGTAAGAGACCCCCATCCACGGAGGCGACAGATAAGGGTACAGCCAGGGGTTTGGTGGGAATGTGGTATTTCTCTACCAGGGATAGAGAAATGAGATTTCCGGCAGCTCCAGAGTCAAGTTGAGCTAGTTCACAGAAACTGTTCTCCCCGCAGATGATAGAGACCGACAGCATCAGAGATGGAGAGGGTTTACTCTTGTCTAGGACGACCTCTCTGAGCGATCCTAGACACAGGTGTTTCCCGACCTCTCCGGGCAGGAACGGATCCGGTGCTCCTTACTGCCACAGTAGAAGCAGCTCCCCTCGGCACGGCGTAATTCTTGACGGGTTTTGACCATCTTGGTCTGGTCGACCTGCATAGGCTCGGGTGAGTGCGCCTGAGGAGGAACGGAGGAAGTGACGGGTTTCTGAAAGGTAGGGGCAAGGCGTGGAAACCTCCTCTCACGGGTGACCTCTTTGGTGCGCTCCTGGAACCGGATGTCAATCCGGGTGGCGAGTGTTATTAAGTCGTCGAGAGTGGTAGGAATGTCCCGACCGGCGAGTTCATCTTTAATACGGCCGGACAGACTCTCCCAGAAGACGGACACCAGGGCGTCGTTATCCCAGGCAAGCTCCGAAGCAAGGGTACGGAACCGTATGGCATATTGGCCCACGGTGAGACTTCCTTGACGGAGGCATAGCAGAGATGAGGCGGATGAGGTCTTCCGTCCTGGTTCGTCCAAGACTTTCCGGAAAGCCGTGAGAAAGGCTGGCAGGTTGGACACCAGGGAATCTCCTCTCTCCCATAGAGGATTTAGCCAAGCCAGCGCCTCCCCCGTGAGATGGGACATGATGAAGGCTACTTTGGCTCAGTCGGTGGAAAACTGATGTGCCAAAAGTTCGAAGTGCAGAGTGCACTGGTTAGTGAAGCCCCGTGCCTGACCGGGATCTCCGCCAAAACGAGGCGGGGCGGAGAGACGGGGACCGGGAAGGGATGCTATGGTATTGCTGTGCAGCGGCGGCGCCGGGGTAGTAAGTGTGCGAGTGGAAGCAGCTCCCGATGAGACAGTCAGTGTGTCCAGGCGAGAGTTAACACGTCCACACGTCGTCCAACAGCCCAACATGGATGATGAGAAGCTGCAGGGCGTCACATAATCCGCGATATTCAGGCAGAGAACACAAACCGCAATGTGCTGCCACCGACATCTTCATCAGCTCAAGAGGAGGCGACTGTGTAAGAACATCACCGTTTTGTTTTCCCCCCTGAATATCGTGGATTATTAGATGACTGATGTTCTGCTACTTTTTCTTTTTGAAGTTGTCTACACACATAATGGCTGCAGAGGACTGAGAGAAAGTCCATAGGGAACAAAAGAGAAGTTGGGAACAGAAGGGGAGACGAGGGCTGAGCCACTTACACAGACAGAAAGCTGAGGAGGACATGTTATTACTCCAGGATCTGCTCCATTCATTCCTTATGTGGCATCCAAGTGCTGAGCTCGGCTTTTTCCAGAGCCCCATAGAGAATGAATGGAGCTGCAGTTGTTCCCTGACTTTCCGTTCCTTCCCGATCAGACGATGGTTCGCAGTGGTCAGACCCCACGATCAGTAAGTGATCACTGAGCCTGTGGATAAGTGATAACTAAAGTTGACAAATCCCCAGGCCCGGATGGGATACACCCGCGAGTACTGCAGGAATTAAGTAATGTCATAGATAGACCATTATTTTTAATCTTTAAAGATTCCATAATAACAGGGTCTGTACCACAGGACTGGCGTATAGCAAATGTGGTGCCAATATTCAAAAAGGGGACAGAAACCGAACTTGGAAATTATAGGCCGGTAAGCTTAACCTCTACTGTGGGAAAAATCCTGGAGGGTTTCCTAAGAGATTCTATAATAGAGTATCTGAAGAAGAATAGCCTCATGACCCAATATCAACATGGGTTTACAAGGGACCGTTCCTGTCAGACTAATCTGATCAATTTTTATGAGGAGGCAAGTTCTGGACTGGACCAAGGAAATGCAGTGGATGTTGTGTATATGGACTTTTCAAAAGCTTTTGATACGGTTCCACACAAAAGGTTGATACATAAAATGAGAACAATGGGGATAGGGGAAAATATATGTATGTGGGTTAAGAATTGGTTCAGTGATAGGAAACAAAGGGTGGTTATTAATGGAAAACACTCAGACTAGGTCTCATTTAACAGTGGGGTACCACAGGGGTCAGTATTGGGCCCCCTTCTTTTTAACATATTTATTAATGACCTTGTAGGGGGCATACAGAGTACTATTTCAATATTTGCAGATGACACTAAACTCTGCAGGGTAATCAATACAGAGGAGGACAATTTTATATTACAGGAGGATCTATGTAAACTAGAAGCTTGGGCTGATAAATGGCAAATGAGCTTTAATGGGGATAAATGTAAGGTAATATACTTGGGCAGAGGAAATAAAATGTATAATTATATGCTTAATTGTAAAACACTGGATAAATCTGTCACTGAAAAAGACCTGGGTGTATTGGTGGACGACAAGCTCATGTTTAGTGGCCAGTGTCAGGCAGCTGCTGCAAAGGCAAATAAAATAATGGGATGCGTTAAAAGAGGCATAGATGCTCATGAGGAGAAGATAATTTTACCTCTATACAAGTCATTAGTGCGACCACACTTAGAATACTGTGTACAGTTCTGGTCTCCGGTGTATAAGAAAGACATAGCTGAACTAGAGCGGGTGCAGAGCGACCAAGGTTATTAGAGGACTGGGGGGTCTGCAATACCAAGACAGGTTATTACACTTGGGGTTATTTACTGTGGAAAAACGAAGGCTTAGGGGTGATCTTATTACTATGTACAAGTATATGAGGGGACAGTACAAAGACCTTTCTACTGATCTTTTTACTCTGAGGCCAGAGACGGGGACAAGGGGGCATCTTCTACGTCTGGAGGAAAGAAGGTTTAATCATAATCACAGACAGGGATTCTTTACTGTAAGAGCAGTGAGACTATGGAGCTCTCTGCCTCATGATGTTGTAATGAGTGATTCACTAATAAAATTTAAGAAGGGCATGGATTCCTTTCTTGAAAAGTATAATATTACAGGTTGCAAAAACTAGATTCCATGATAGGGCGTTGATCCAGGGAACTAGTCTGATTGTCGTATGGAGTCGGGAAGGAATTTTTTTCCCCAATGTGGAGCTTAGTGTTTGCCACAGGGTTTTTTTTTGCCTTCCTCTGGATCAACATGTTAGGCTATGGGTTGAACTAGATGGACTTAGTCTTCCTTCAACCTTAAAAACTATGTTACTATGTATGTAACTTGTTATCTTCAGACATCCCCTCTAAGCAATGGCGCACGCCAGCAGTGAAGGCGGGAGGAGACGCTGGGTACAGGGAAGACTTTACCTCTGGGGGCCACATATAGGGCATGTGAGGGGTGGACACTTCCCGTATTCACCATTACTGAGCCCCCGCTCTGTACCGCTCTTATCTGAGTGCAGGAGACACAGCAGTCACTAATCAGCCACTCTCCGGCACTTGCAGCTGTCCGAGCTCTGCTGTGCCTGTTAGGGGTGAAGTTCGGGTCCTAGGAGGCAGTGACTATGCAGCCTGCAAAGCAGATGACAGCCCGGGTACCACGTCTCCGGATAAATCTCCACCTTGTGAGCTGCTTCTTGTGCAGCAGCCCCATGCAAGTCGCTCCGCTCTCCTCAGCCAGCTCCTGCTGAAGACTGAGCTCCTCTGCCCAATCTAGGAGCCCAATAGCCCTGATCACACCAGTGGTAGCCCAGTGCTGCTGGGGGGGGCAGGGCTAGATCCGATTTACAGATAGCAAACTAATCAGCCCTAGATATTTCTAATAGCTGCAGAGCAGGCGACATAACTCTGACCGGTGTCCTCATAGACCTCTCCTCAGCCGGGACTAATAAGAGCAGTAAGATGGCCGTCATGGGGTCCATTGTTAGATCTCGGCTGCCATAGAAACTCATCGGCACCATGATCGCGCCTCCCTCTCCGGTCTTAAGTGCCTAAATGCTGTGAAAGCCACTGACTGTGTCATATAAGGGGTTAAGCTGCCAGGATCAGGGTTGGCTCCACTGCTGGCGCCTGAGGCAGGAGCGGGACTGTGTTATACCGCCACACGACTGCCGCAGATCTTGTAAGAGTCCTGACTGCACCTGCCTGATGATAATGTGTCCTATAACGCGGGTCCTGGTACCAGACTGCCCTTTACATATTAATCACTAGCAGGGAACCAGTTACTTACAGGTTCTAGTTTCTGATGTGTTTCCAGGACCTGTAGTTATCAACATTTTACCCTTAAGGCCCAGTTATAATATTACTGCAACACTCTCACTACATATGAGCATCCTGTACCTGTATACCTGCCCTGTGTGCGGCGCAAAAGTATATAACAAAATGTGTGTACACAAATACCTATCTCCTGAATGGTATTACTGCTAGATCTCCTGTACATAGAAATATGAGGTTCTTAGCGCACACTTTGAGCAAATTGTGCGAGCCCATCTGCCACCGTCAAGGCGACCTCTTCAGATGGGTCCCTACACTAACACTACACTAACTTACTAACTGGGACCACCATTTTTAATGTTTATTATTACTGTACTAATGCAATCAATTGTACCTGTTATAATTCATTTTTTAATTAGTTTTATAATTTTTTATTACTCTTGTGTTTATGATAATGGTATTACTAAAATCCCTATACTTAGTGTTGATCCAGAAGAAGGCAAAAACCCCAGGACACCTTCAGCCAATTTGTGTCACAGGGGAAAAATTCCTTCTTGACCCCGAGAAAAGGCGATCAGTCCTAGGACCCTGGATCAAATCTAATAATGTTATTACTAGTTATTAATAATTCTTATTAATATTACACAACTAATTGTACTGCTACTGCAGTTATTAGTATTTTAATTTAGGTTTTTGTACTTTTTATAGATTATATATTATTTATGTCCTGCTATCTTATTACTTTGCTATTCTAACTTTTCTATAACTACTTAAAATAATCAAAACAACACTATAATTATTTTTATATTCTTACTATTATTAACATCCTGCTATCTTATTACAGTATTATTCTACTTTCCTATCACTACTAATACTACCCTATACCTAGAGTGTTGATCCAGAAGAAGGCAAAAACCCCAGGACACCTTCAGCCAATTTGTGTCACTGAGGAAAAATTCCTTCTTGACCCCGAGAAAAGGCGATCAGTCCTAGGACCCTGGATCAAACCTAATAATGTTATTATTAGTTGTATAATTAATATATTACTTATTGTACTACTGGAGTTATTTTAATTTATGTTTTTATTTTTATAAATATAGCTATTTAATATTCTTCTTATTATTAATAACCTGCTATATTTTTACATTATTATTATTCTTTCCTATCACTACTAATACTACCCTATAACTACAGTATTGATCCAGAAGAAGGCAAAAACCCCTGGACACCTTCAGCCAATTTGTGTCACAGGGGAAAAATTCCTTCTTGACCCCGAGAAAAGGCGATCAGTCCTTGGACCCTGGATCACACTGCTATTCTACCTACTACTATTACTACTGTTATTTTATTACTATTTTATTTATTTATTACTATTATCACTAGTATTATTACTCTTATTACACTAATACTGATACACTACCACTATATTACACTATCCTGCTGTTATTTGGTGGTCTGATACTTACCAGCCGGTATTGCCGTATGTGATGTTATCGGCAGAGAGGTTCCAGCAGGATGGTCCACATGATGTTCCTCTTTCCTCTCAAATACCGGTTGATGTACTGGCGGAAGTTGGTCTGGTTCTCCTTCTTCCTTCTTGTTGTTGGGATCGGTTGTCTTCTTTTCTGGCCTTTGGCCGTCACTTCCCCCCTAGGGATCTTGATGTGGAGTTTCATCTTCTTTGCTTTCTCTTCTTTCTCTTCTTTCTCTTCTTCCTCTTCTTCCTCTTCATCCAGGTAGGCGCACAGTTCTTTTAGTGTCTTCTGTCTTAAATCCATGATGTCCAGCTTTATCTTCTTTGCTGCTTTCTCCTCTTCTTCCTTCTCTTCTTCCTCGTCTTCCTCTTCATCCAGGTACTTGCGCCGTTCTTTTAGTTCCTTGCGCCTTTCTTCCCTCTTCCTTTTCTCCCTGGCTTTATACTCTTCGATGCATCTTCTTTGGGCAATGGGGTTGGTCGGCATAAGGCGCTGGAAGAGAAGAGATGAAGTTAGGAGGCTACATGGAAGATCCGAATACACAGCTACCTTATAGAAGAGGCCGTAGCGTTGCCCTGAGTCATCTCACTGACCTCCTTCTTGTAGAGGGGAGAAGGGAGAAACTTCACACAATATGCCAGTCTCCTCAGCTGTTCCTCAGGACTGATGTAATCTGCAGAAAACACAACCAGATATTAGGAGCAATCCTCACCGTACAAAGAGGACGTATGTATGTTAATGTGACACCCCAGGGGTCTGGTTGCCACAGTGATAGAGATATTACGTCTGAGAGCAGGTGGGAGGTCCTTTGGTCAGGGATCCTGTGCATGCCACACCTCCTGCCCAGTCTTGGGAGGGGAAGGACTTCCCCTATATAAACCCGGGGCTGAGGCAGAGTGAGTGAGAAAGAAGACAGAACAAGAGGAGAGAAGAGAAGCAGCATAGCAAGAAACATCAGGAGCTCTGTGGGGAGCAGTGTTACAACGAGTCAGGGGCTGGCAGCTACAGAGCTCGCCTTGACTGAGGAGATTTCTTACCGGACCCGGAGTCCGAGGCTGTGGGGACTAACTCCTACCCAGCAGCAGAAACCGTCCGGCAGAGGATTTCAGGTCCTCTGGCCCAGAAGCCCGAAGGCACGGTCACACGCGTGGGACCAGCACCGCCATCGTGGAGCGGAAGCCATTAGAAGGCCCCGAGTCACCGGCCATACGGGTGAGCACCACACGGTACACTCAGGGACGTGGGCTACTTATTCCCGCCTCTAGCAAGGTAGCCAGAAGAGTACAGTTAGTTGGGAAGGCCTACAACTCCGCCTGGCCAGGGGAGATCCCATCTGCTCAAGGACTGACCAGGCCCCTATCACTAGCAAGTACTCCGGGAGGGTCTATCTTTGTCACCAGTAAAGACCCTGAACTGCACCGCACCGTCTCTGAGTGGTTCCTGCTACCCCCATCATCCACGTCGGCTGCCCTGAGGCCATACCCCTCCCGTTGGGGGTTATACCATCCACGCTGCACCATCCTTCCACCGGCCTCAGCGGTCTGCCCTGCAGCGGCAGCTCCATAGCTGCATTCAACGGGTGGCGTAGTCACCAACCATCTACTGCTAGTACATCGCCGCTCAGTTTGACTCCCTGGGCGCGGACCGGGTCGCCGCCACGAGACTACAACCCTCAAGAGATCCGGCTCCGGGTAAGCTCCCGCGTGCGCAACGCAGCGCGACACAGGCCCAGGGGCGCGTCAACTTTGGCGTAGTCGGCAGGATCTCGTGCCCGCAACCACCGGGTACTGCGTGCCTGAAAAGCAAAGACTGTTCAAACTTACCAGTGGTGAAGATTCCCGCTATCCGTGGAGGTTTCCCGCCATCCGGCGCCATCTTCTACCTTCTTCCCGCCATCCGCGAAGTTTTCCCGCCATCCGGCGCCATCTTCGACCTTCTTCCCGCCATCCGTGGAGTTTTCCCGCCATTGGACGCCATCTTGAGGACGCCGCGCGGGAAGAAGAGGGGCGTGGACTCCGAAAGCGCGCGAGAACTGAAGCCCCGCCTCACGTCCGGACGTTGCGTAAGGTCCTGGAAGGAGCCCAGCAGACGCCGACGTCACCGGAGCGCGACGGAAGGTCCTCAAACCTGACGATCCACTGCGGAGCCGCGGCCTACGGAACAGGATCATCGCAAGGTAGGCCACGGTCCACTAGGGGGGAGGAAGATGTCGGATACGGAGGAGAGCTTCACTGCCTCAATCCCCGCCAGCGCCACCGCTGCTGCAGTTATGCCCTTCACCATGCCCTATATCCCGGGAGCAGCTTGGCTACCCCAGTACTCAGGGGAGTCACATACCCTGCATGACTTTAGAGAAAAGCTGGATAGCCTCTTCCAGGTGTACCCCCTCACAGAAGAGCAAAAAGTGAGCATCCTGGTGGCCCAACTAACCGGGGCAGCCAAAAGGGAAGTAAAATCCTGGCCACCTGGGAGGAAGACTGTCGCAGGGATACTAACCCGGCTGAAGGACACCTTTGATACCCGCACCTCAGCCGAGATTAAGCTTAGATTCTACGGGTGCAAGCAGCGAGCGCATGAGAGTATAAGGGACTATGCACTAAACCTACAAGAGGCCCTGAGGGCCATAAAGCAGACCGACCCTGATGGGGTGGGAAACGAGGACAGGCTGTTGACTGAACAATTTATAGAGGGTTTATATTGCAATGCCCACCGAACCCAGTTGCGGGCAATGGCCTTACAGGATCCCCATCTGGACTTTGCACAGTTCAAGGACAGAGCCATCCGGGTGCTCCGAGAACCGGCACCGGGTGGCGTTGTGACCCACAGGCGCCCAGCTATCACTTACCACCAGGAGGCGGCGCCCTTGTCGGCAGGGCCTGTGGGAGCTGATGCGCAGGCTTTGGACAATGACCCGGCTCCAGACCTACGCCATCAGGTCCAAGAGCTAGCTAAGAGCGTTGCTGCGCTAACCCGAACTGTGCAGTCTTTACAGGTTTCCACCCCAGGGAAGATCCAGCTGGCATCCGGACCGGAGGACATCCCGTGGCGTCGACCAAGGAGGACCCCACCGGCCAGAGGAAGACCCAGTGACCGATGCAGCGAGGACGGACGACCCATCTGCCGCCGCTGCAATCAACCCGGACATATGGAAAGGTACTGTTCTTTAAACGGGCACAACCTGGGGTAGAGGGCCAACCCCCAGGAAAAAGATCACCAGGCCCATCGAACTGGCGCGACAGATATGTGGGAGGACGTCCAGTCTTGCCTGTGGTACTGGATGGCATTCCCATGAGTGCCCTACTGGACACCGGGTCACAGGTCACCACTATCCCGTACGTGCTCTTTAAGCAGTACTGGAATGACTCGGAGATTACCCGCTACCCTGACGACGACTTGAGTATCATCGCCAGCAATGGCCAGCCCGTGCCACAGATCGGATTTAAAGAGGTGACCATCAAAATCGGTAGAGTCGAACTGGCAGCACAGGGACTGATCATTGTAGACATTGACAAACATGAGAGCCACCCAAAAATAACTCTAGGAACTAATGTAATTGAGAATTGTCTTGCAGAGGTGATTTTCCTTCTACAGCAGGTTGCCAAGAACGCCAGCTCCGGCGAGCAGCGAGTGCTCCAGAAAGAGATCCGGGCACTGATGCGACGGCAACAGGTGGAACTCTCCGGCGGTGAGATTGGTAGCGTAAGAATGTGTGACCCTTTCCCTATTGCCATGCCCCCAAAAAGCGAAATGATGATTTGGTGCTGGGCAGCTATTGGTCTGAGAGGTAGAGATTACCAGGCAATGGTAGAACCAGTTTACTCAGACAGTAGGCCCACCATTTTGACAGCACGGGGGGTGGTCAATGTACGCCATGGGAGGGTGCCCGTTCGCATAATCAATATCGGGGAGAGGGAAGTGTACCTGCCCCGGTATGCCACGCTAGCAAAATTATATACCATCAACCAAAACTCTATACAGTCTGTGGAACCCTTGCCTCCATCTCACCCGGAGGAAGGTAACGGCTCTAAGAAAGTAATGGAGGATTGGTGTCAGCAACTACACTTGGGAACTGACTCCACTCCCTCCCACCAGAAACAGGGAGTCTACCGGGTGGTTCAAGAGTATGAGAGAGTGTTTAGTAAACACCCGTTAGACTTCGGGCGAGTCAAGGGGGTAGAACACCGCATCCCCACGGGAGATCATCCTCCCATAAAAGAGAGGTATCGACCCGTACCCCCTGCACATTACCAACACGCCAAGGGGATGCTTAGAGACATGAAGGAGGCTGGGGTAATCCGGGATAGCTGTAGCCCCTGGGCAGCCCCGCTAGTTTTAGTCAAAAAGAAAGACAACACCATGAGGATGTGTGTAGATTACCGGAAAATCAACCGTATCACACACAAGGATGCGTACCCCTTACCAAGGATAGAGGAGTCATTGGCTGCTTTAAGATCTGCTAACTTCTTCTCTACCTTGGATCTCACTAGCGGGTACTGGCAGGTTCCTGTAGCAGAGGCGGACCGGGAGAAGACCGCATTCACCACCCCGATGGGACTTAGTGAGTTCACCTGCATGCCGTTTGGACTCTGCAACGCCCCAGGAACCTTCCAACGATTAATGGAGTGCTGTCTGGGCCACAGAAACTTCGAGACGGTCCTGTTGTACCTGGACGATGTCATCGTATACTCCAAAACTTATGAGGACCACCTGAAACACCTGGCGGAGGTGTTCGAAGCTCTGGCGAGTTACGGCCTAAAGGTGAAACCCTCCAAGTGTCACCTCCTGAAACCAAAGGTGCAGTACCTGGGACACGTGGTGAGCGCTGACGGAGTGGCTCCCGACCCCGATAAGATCACCGCAATTAAGGGATGGCCAAGCCCCTCCAGCGTAAAAGAAGTGCGGCAGTTCCTCGGGTTGGTAGGCTACTACCGAAGGTTTATTCCCGGTTTCACCAAAAAGGCAGCGCCTATGCAGGACCTCCTGATAGGCCAGTCCCGGAAGGCCAAGAACCAGAAGCCGCCCTTCAAATGGGAAGAGCTAGAAGAAGAGTCCTTCCGCCAGCTGAAGATGGCCCTCACGGGGGATGAAATCTTGGCGTACCCGGATTATAGCCAGCCCTTCATCCTCTACACCGACGCCAGTAACATCGGGCTAGGAGCCGTACTGTCCCAGATCCAGCAGGGGAAAGAACGAGTAATCGCCTACGCCAGCCGAAAACTGTGACCCACCGAAAGGAACCCCGAGAATTATAGCTCATTTAAGCTAGAGTTCCTGGCCGTGGTATGGGCAGTCACTGAGCGCTTTAAGCATTACCTTGCTTCTTCCCGGTTCACCGTGTACACGGATAACAACCCGTTGACACACCTGGACACGGCAAGACTCGGTGCCCTGGAGCAGAGGTGGATGGCCCGTCTGTCCAACTACGAGTTCATAATCAAATACCGGGCAGGGCGCTCCAATACTAACGCGGACGCCCTGTCCAGGATGCCCAACCTGCCGGACGAAGGAGAAGATCCGGAGGGACTGGAAGAAATTGAACTCCCTGCGTTCCACCGTCATGGGACTATCCAGTATTCCCACCGGGTAAGGAGTAAGCAGGCTGCTACGTTGAACCCCTTACCTCACTACAACTGGGCGGAAACGCAAGACAGCGACCCTGCCGTCCGACTGGTGAAGGAGATGCTGACTCGGCCGGAGGCTCGCCTTGAACCAGACGCTCCGGAGGAAGCCAAACAACTATGGGCAGAGAAGAGTCGACTGTTCCTTTACAAAGGGAAGTTGTGCCGCAGAATGGTTAACTCCCGGACGCATGAATTACTCTGGCAAGTAGTGATGCCACGAAGAGACGCAGCCATGGTGATGGAGGCATACCACGACGGAGCTGGACACTTCGGGTGGAAGAAGCTGGAGTTCCTGCTGCGCGAGCGATTCCACTGGGTAGGCATGAGGGGAACCATTGAGAAGTGGTGCAGAGACTGTGGCCCGTGCAACCTGAGAAGGAAGGACCGCGCCAGCCAGAAGACTCCCCTGCAGTCCATCGTCACCCGGCAACCGTTGGAACTGGTAGCCTTGGATCATGTAAAACTGACCCCAAGCAGAAGTGGCTACGTCTACGCGTTAACCATCGTGGATCATTACTCCCGGTTTCTGGTTGTCGTCCCCGTCAAGGACTTAACGGCTCAAACAGCAGCTAGAGCCTTCCAGCAGCACTTTTGCCGTCCACACGGGTACCCGGACCAAGTGCTGACGGACCAGGGACCTGCCTTTGAAGCGGAGGTCTTCCAGGAATTCTGCAATCTGTATGGCTGCCGGAAGATAAGGACGACACCCTACCATCCGCAGACTAATGGACTTTGTGAAAAAATGAACCAGGTGGTAATGGATCTTCTAAAAACATTGCCCCTGGAAGAACGCAGTCTGTGGCCTGAAAAGTTGCCCGATCTGGTGGACCTATACAACCACATCCCGGTAGGTTCCACCAACTGTACCCCGGCTTACCTAATGAGGGCAAGACCTGGTAAGTTACCTGTTGACCTGGAAATGGGAGTCCTGACACCCGAGGACACTTCACCAGAAACAGACTGGGACACAGAGAGGCAGCAGCAGTACCGGAGAGTACAGGAGAGCGTGGAGCGAAGTCTCTGTCAGGCTAGGGAAAGACAAGAGAAAACTTACAACCAGTATGCTCCCGCTGTTCCCCTGGTACCCGGAGAGCAGGTCTTGAAGAGGAAGAGACGGCTCCACAAGTTGGACGACCAGTGGGAGAAGGACCCGTACACCGTACTGCCCTCAAGCCACGAAAACCCGAAGGTCTGTACCATCAGTAAAGACGGAGGGGAAACCACAGCCATTGTATCCCGGGACCACCTGAAGAAGTGTCCCGAACAACTGAGGAACCCTGAAGAGGAACAAGAAGACCATCGACCCGTAGAGGAAAGGGAAGATATGGTTAGTACCGTGCTCGGGGACTTCCCTCGGTCTTGGACTCAAGTCAATGGTGCAGTTGTGGTACCCGTACTCACCTTCCTCCAACCATCATCCCAAGAACCTACGGAGCAACCGGTAGAGCTGGAAGAACAGCCGGTCCAGGAGGCAGAAGACTCTACACAAGCAGACCCGGAAAATCAACCCTCTGCTTATAGTGAGCATGCCATACCCCTAGTGAGCCAGAGGGCCCATGGACAGCTGCCCAGTTTACCCTTGGCAGCTCCTACACCCTGTAGTTCAGGGCCAGACAGTCAGCTCCATAGGTCCACTAGGGCCACTAGAGGCCAGCTACCCGCACGTTGGAGGATCTAAATGTTTAAGCTATCTTATAATGTTTACTTGTTTATAGTTGCTTGTGTATAATTTTGTGTTTCTAGTTCTTTTTAGGAGTCCTTGGTGGATTTACCGGGAATCCTTGTACATAGTTGGAGCGTAACCCAGGATGGACTAAAGACTGTTAAGGACTCGGGGCAGGACAGGCCCCTACCTGGTTACGTCTCCCTGTTTTGGTGAAATGGACACCTTGCTTTTCAAAAACTGCACCCGGTTGCGGACACGCCGTAACCATCTTATGTGTTTTTCTTATTGTATTGTCATTGTTATACCTTGTTATGTTTTTCTAAAAAAAAAAAAATGTTTAGTCCCGGAGTACTAAATTTCACTAGGGGGGAATGTGACACCCCAGGGGTCTGGTTGACACAGTGATAGAGATATTACGTCTGAGAGCAGGTGGGAGGTCCTTTGGTCAGGGATCCTGTGCATGCCACACCTCCTGCCCAGTCTTGGGAGGGGAAGGACTTCCCCTATATAAACCCGGGGCTGAGGCAGAGTGAGTGAGAAAGAAGACAGAACAAGAGTAGAGAAGAGAAGCAGCATAGCAAGAAACATCAGGAGCTCTGTGGGGAGCAGTGTTACAACGAGTCAGGGGCTGGCAGCTACAGAGCTCGCCCTGACTGAGGAGATTTCTTACCGGACCCGGAGTCCGAGGCTGTGGGGACTAACTCCTACCCAGCAGCAGAAACCGTCCGGCAGAGGATTTCAGGTCCTCTGGCCCAGAAGCCCGAAGGCACGGTCACACGCGTGGGACCAGCACCGCCATCGTGGAGCGGAAGCCATTAGAAGGCCCCGAGTCACCGGCCATACGGGTGAGCACCACACGGTACACTCAGGGACGTGGGCTACTTATTCCCGCCTCTAGCAAGGTAGCCAGAAGAGTACAGTTAGTTGGGAAGGCCTACAACTCCGCCTGGCCAGGGGAGATCCCATCTGCTCAAGGACTGACCAGGCCCCTATCACTAGCAAGTACTCCGGGAGGGTCTATCTTTGTCACCAGTAAAGACCCTGAACTGCACCGCACCGTCTCTGAGTGGTTCCTGCTACCCCCATCATCCACGTCGGCTGCCCTGAGGCCATACCCCTCCCGTTGGGGGTTATACCATCCACGCTGCACCATCCTTCCACCGGCCTCAGCGGTCTGCCCTGCAGCGGCAGCTCCATAGCTGCATTCAACGGGTGGCGTAGTCACCAACCATCTACTGCTAGTACATCGCCGCTCAGTTTGACTCCCTGGGCGCGGACCGGGTCGCCGCCACGAGACTACAACCCTCAAGAGATCCGGCTCCGGGTAAGCTCCCGCGTGCGCAACGCAGCGCGACACAGGCCCAGGGGCGCATCATTAAGACTGTCAGAAGGAGCTCACTGATGGATTCTCAGTTAACTAGTTCTGCAGCCAGCAATAGACAGTACAGCACAGAGGGTACAGGAGGCAAACTGTGCACAATTTTCAATAAAACTCAGAAAAATATTTACCACCAAGTATATGCATTAAAGGAAAGAAAATGTCCCCACAGATGAGTCTGTTTAATGAAAGCCCCAGAAAGCCATGTAACAAGAGTATAGAGAACGGTGAGTGAGTGATGGATACTACCGGGTCCAACGCTGGCAGAATACTCCATCCCCATGGTGTCCGCTGATATCTTCTCATGTAGAAATGTCTCCAAAATCTATAAAACCTCAGGAGGCGTCAGCAGAGGGTTTGGTGATTGGCTGATATTTCTTTGGTCTTAGAAACATTGGCTATAAATAATTCGGGGGCTCTGCTGGGGAAAGGGCAAATTGGGAAATGTGTAGGATATTTACTGTTCTGTATCTGAGCTTCATTAAAGGGGAATTATCAGATGGAACAAGTCATCCCCTTATCCCTGGGCTCGGTGACGACTGATAGATCAGTGGGGTCCGACCGCGGGAAACTCCAGCAATCACCAAAAAAGGGCAGTGACCCCCATTAGAAGTGATCGCTGGATCCTTCCAGATGGGAGATGTGATGAGTGTGGCGCCCCCCACTGGTGTCTCAGCGTATCATGTGTTGGGGAATAATGACTTCTCCTCTGGTAAATGGGCTGATTCCTGTCAGTTGTGGTCGCTGAGTGCGTGTGATGGGATGTGGCTCCGTCCATTAGATTATATCACGTCTTATACCTAGAATCTCTCGCTGATCGCAGGTGTCTGTCTTCACACTCAGATGAGATGGAACAAACTGACCACATAGGAGGTTTTTTTTTTTTTCAAATTCAAACCGAGCAATCCTATTGGCTGAGTATGACTGTCGTTACCATGGTGACAGAATGTTAAAGGGACAGAACATTAATAATGTATAATAGTGTATTTTATTACATATTTCACATAATAGTGGCTGATATATGGACCTGTACAGATAATACACTTCTATAACTCCTCATATTTTTCATACAGCAATTTGGTGGTGCTGCAGAGATATTTTGGGCGTAATATAACTTGTGCTGGCAATTGATCATCTATAAAGTAGTCTGGTAATGTATGTAATGGTCCTAAGATTGTGGTTTTATGTTCAATACAAATCTAAATATTAATCAGACGTGACTCCCTGCTATTTGAAGGGTTTTTGTCCCTTTCCCTATGTCAGAGTAGTATCACATATAGCTCGGATACGCTGCAGCCTTCAGAACAATGAGGTCCGTTGTGGCTTTCCCCTGCACATTCGGCCATTATATAAGTGACGGCAGCTGCGTTGTGTCCCTGCACGGCTGATAGCGTCGCTGTGCAGGGATTCAGTATGGTGGAGCTGGGGCTCTTTTCTTTTATGGGTCGATACAAGTCTTGTTCAGACATATAAATATGCCTTGATTACATTGTAGAAAAGAAGGGTGACATTACAGGAGTTCCATACATTCTCCGTGTAAGATCAGTGGGGTCGGACCCCCGGCACCAGGGAGTATACAGAAGGAGCTTGTGAATGTCTTACTTTAGTGGTCTTGTAAGCTCCTCATCCCACACTTTTCCTGTATAGGACATATAGCTTTTCTGTATACATAACTCTTATGTAAAAACAACATCCTCCATGCACATTTCTGTAGGTTGCCTGATGGTTCAGGTGTAGTTACATCATTTTTTTCTACTGCCCGACCTAACAGCGTTAGCTTGCTCTTTTAGCAATCCAATTGTATTGTTTCACATTTGGGGTGATTGTGTCAGCGGCAGGTTTCATTGTGGGGTTATATAATGGGCACTATTTTTATAGGCTTATTTGGATATTATTGCCTTTGTGAATAGATACTTTGCTGCTGCCTTGCTCTTTATTATATTGTGGTGGGCAGTCTGTAGTCATATATTGAGATTTTCTGTGACTAGTTGGGCATATATATGTGAGGATTAACCATATCAGTACCTTGCAATGGTTTTGTTATTCATTGGGGCAATTGTTGCTTTTTAGTTGTTTTTTTTAACATGTCTTGTATGTTTAGTCTTTAATAAAATTCTATATTTTTGCTATTCCTTGGTGATCCCTGTCATTGCTTCCTTTCTTTCTCCTTGTTTCTTTGCATCTCTATTATGTAGCTGCAGGGTTAGGGACGGCCGGTTCCTTGCAGGAATAGTTATCAGGACGGGTGCGGTTTCTGCTGTAATAACTCATTCATGTGACCCATCAGTCATCACCCGATCAGCCGGGCAATGCTCAGCACAGGCCGCCGTCATCCCACTTCTCTACATCTATTATATAGATGACGCGCCCCTGGGCCTGTGTCGCGCTGCGTTGCGCACGCGGGAGCTTACCCGGAGCCGGATCGCTTGAGGGTTGTAGTCTCGTGGCGGGGACCCGGTCCGTGCCCAGGGAGTCAAACTGAGCGGCGATGTATCAGCGGTAGATGTGTACGACTACGCCACCCGTTGAATGCAGCTATGGAGCTGCCGCTGCAGGACAGTCCGCTGAGGCCGGTGGATGGATGGTGCAGCGTAGATGGTATAACCCCCAACGGGAGGGGTATGGCCTCAGGGCAGCAGATGTGGATGATGGGGGTAGCAGGAACCACTCAGAGACGGTGCGGTGTAATTCAGGGTCTTTACTGGTAACAACGATAGACCCTCCCGGAGTACTTGCTAGCGAACGGGGCCTGGTCAGTCCTTGAGCAGATGGGATCTCCCCTGGCCAGGCGGAGTTGTAGGCCTCCCAAACTGACTGTACTCTTCTGGCTACCTTGCTAGAAGCGGATATAAGTAGCCCACGTCCCTGAGTGTACCGTGTGGTGCTCACCCGTATGGCCGGTGACTCGGGGCCTTCTAATGGCTTCCGCTCCACGATGGCGGTGCTGGTCCCACGCGTGTGACCGTGCCTTCGGGTTTCTGGGCCTGAGGACCTGAAATCCCCTGCCGGTCGGCTTCTGCTGCTGGGTCAGAGTTAGTCCCCACAGCCTCGGACGCCGGGTCCGGTAAGAAATCTTCTCAGTCAGGGCGAGCTCTGCAGCTGCCAGCCCCTGGCTTGTAGTAGTATTGCTCCCACTGAGCTTCTGCTGTTTCTTCCTATGCTGCTTCTCTGTCTCTACTCTCCTTGTCTGACTAACCCTGCTTCAGCCCCGGGTTTACATAGGGGAAGTTCTTCCCCTCCCAAGACTGGGCAGGAGGTGTGGCATGCACAGGATCCCTGACCAAAGGACCTCCCACCTGCTCTCAGACATAACATTACATTACTGTGGAAACCAGACCCCTGGGGTGCCACATTCCCCCCTAGTAAAATTTAGTACTCCGGGACTAAACATATTTTAGAAAAACATAACAAGATATAAACAATAATAATACAATAAGAAAACACATAACGATGGTTACGGCGTGTCCGCAACCGGGTGCAGTTTTGAAGAAAAGCAAGGTGTCCATTTCACCAAAACAGGGAGACGTAACCAGGTAGGGGTCTGTCCTACCCCGAGTCCTTAACAGTCTCTAGTCCATCCTGGGTTACGTTCCAACTATGTACAAGGATTCCCGGTAATCCACCAAGGATTCCTAAAAGTAACTGGAAACACAAAATTATACACAAGCAACAATACACAGGTAAACATAAATAAAACAATTTATACACTTCAAATCCTCCAGCGTGCGGGTAACTGGCCTCTAGTGGCCCTAGTGGACCTACGGAGCTGACTGTCTGGCCCTGAACTACAGGGTGTAGGAGCTGTCAAGGGTAAACTGGGCAGCTGTCTACCGGCTCTTTGTCTCACTAGGGGTACGGCAGGCTCACTATAAGCAGAGGGTTGATCCTCCTGTTCTGCTTGTGTGGAGTCTTCTGCCTCCTGGACCGGCTGTTCTTCCAGCTCTACCTGTTGCTCCGTAGGTGCTTGGGATGCTGGTTGGAGGAAGGTGAGTACGGGTACCACAACTGCACCATTGACTTGAGTCCAAGACCGAGGGAAGTCCCCGAGCACAGTACTAACCATATCTTCCCTTTCCTCTACGGGTCGATGGTCTTCTTGTTCCTCTTCAGGGTTCCTCAGTTGTTCGGAACACTTCTTCAGGTGGTCCCGGGATACAATGGCTGTGGTTTCCCCTCCGTCTTTACTGATGGTACAAACCTTCGGGTTCTCGTGGCTTGAGGGCAGTACGGTGTACGGGTCCTTCTCCCACTGGTCGTCCAACTTGTGGAGCCGTCTCTTCCTCTTCAAGACCTGCTCTCCGGGTACCAGGGGAACAGCGGGAGCATACTGGTTGTAAGTTTTCTCTTGTCTTTCCCTAGCCTGACAGAGACTTCGCTCCACGCTCTCCTGTACTCTCCGGTACTGCTGCTGCCTCTCTGTGTCCCAGTCTGTTTCTGGTGAAGTGTCCTCGGGTGTCAGGACTCCCATTTCCAGGTCAACAGGTAACTTACCAGGTCTTGCCCTCATTAGGTAAGCCGGGGTACAGTTGGTGGAACCTACCGGGATGTGGTTGTATAGGTCCACCAGATCGGGCAACTTCTCAGGCCACAGACTGCGTTCTTCCAGGGGCAACGTTTTTAGAAGATCCATTACCACCTGGTTCATTTTCTCACAAAGTCCATTAGTTTGCGGATGGTAGGGTGTCGTCCTTATCTTCCGGCAGCCATACAGATTGCAGAATTCCTGGAAGACCTCCGCTTCAAAGGCAGGTCCCTGGTCCGTCAGCACTCGGTCCGGGTACCCGTGTGGACGGCAAAAGTGCTGCTGGAAGGCTCTAGCTGCTGTTTGAGCCATTAAGTCCTTGACGGGGACGACAACCAGAAACCGGGAGTAATGATCCACGATGGTTAACGCGTAGACGTAGCCACTTCTGCTTGGGGTCAGTTTTACATGATCCAAGGCTACCAGTTCCAACGGTTGCCGGGTGACGATGGACTGCAGGGGAGTCTTCTGGCTGGCGCGGTCCTTCCTTCTCAGGTTGCACGGGCCACAGTCTCTGCACCACTTCTCAATGGTTCCCCTCATGCCTACCCAGTGGAATCGCTCGCGCAGCAGGAACTCCAGCTTCTTCCACCCGAAGTGTCCAGCTCCGTCGTGGTATGCCTCCATCACCATGGCTGCGTCTCTTTGTGGCACTACTACTTGCCAGAGTAGTTCATGCGTCCGGGAGTTAACCATTCTGCGGCACAACTTCCCCTTGTAAAGGAACAGTCGACTCTTCTCTGCCCATAGTTGTTTGGCTTCCTCCGGAGCGTCTGGTTCAAGGCAAGCCTCCGGGCGAGTCAGCATCTCCTTCACCAGTCGGACGGCAGGGTCGCTGTCTTGCGTTTCCGCCCAGTTGTAGTGAGGTAAGGGGTTCAACGTAACAGCCTGCTTACTCCTTACCCGGTGGGAATACTGGATAGTCCCATGACGGTGGAACGCAGGGAGTTCAACTTCTTCCAGTCCCTCCGGATCTTCTCCTTCGTCCGGCAGGTTGGGCATCCTGGACAGGGCATCCGCGTTGGTATTGGAGCGTCCGGCCCGGTATTTGATTGTGAACTCGTAGTTGGACAGACGGGCCATCCACCTCTGCTCCAGGGCACCGAGTCTTGCCGTGTCCAGGTGTGTCAACGGGTTGTTATCCGTGTACACGGTGAACCGGGAAGAAGCGAGGTAATGCTTAAAGCGCTCGGTGACTGCCCATACTACGGCCAGGAACTCTAGCTTAAATGAGCTGTAATTCTCGGGGTTCCTTTCGGTGGGTCGCAGTTTTCGGCTGGCGTAGGCGATTACTCGTTCCTTCCCCTGCTGGATCTGGGACAGTACGGCTCCTAGCCCGATGTTACTGGCGTCGGTGTAGAGGATAAAGGGCTGGCTATAATCCGGGTACGCCAGGATTTCGTCCCCCGTGAGGGCCATCTTCAGCTGGCGGAAGGACTCTTCTTCCAGCTCCTCCCATTTGAAGGGCGGCTTCTGGTTCTTGGCCTTCCGGGACTGGCCTATCAGGAGGTCCTGCATAGGTGCTGCCTTTTTGGTGAAACCGGGAATAAACCTTCGGTAGTAGCCTACCAACCCGAGGAACTGCCGCACTTCTTTTACGCTGGAGGGGCTTGGCCATTCCTTAATTGCGGTGATCTTATCAGGGTCGGGAGCCACTCCGTCAGCGCTCACCACGTGTCCCAGGTACTGCACCTTTGGTTTCAGGAGGTGACACTTGGAGGGTTTCACCTTTAGGCCGTAACTCGCCAGAGCCTCGAACACTTCCGCCAGGTGTTTCAGGTGGTCCTCATACGTCTTGGAATATACGATGACATCGTCCAGGTACAACAGGACCGTCTCGAAGTTTCTGTGGCCCAGACAACACTCCATTAGTCGTTGGAAGGTTCCTGGTGCGTTGCAGAGTCCGAACGGCATGCAGGTGAACTCGCTAAGTCCCATCGGGGTGGTGAATGCGGTCTTCTCCCGGTCCGCCTCTGCTACAGGAACCTGCCAGTACCCGCTAGTGAGATCCAAGGTAGAGAAGAAGTTAGCAGATCTTAAAGCAGCCAATGACTCCTCTATCCTTGGCAAGGGGTACGCATCCTTGTGTGTGATACGGTTGATTTTCTGGTAATCTACACACATCCTCATGGTGTTGTCTTTTTTTCTGACTAAGACTAGTGGAGCTGCCCAGGGGCTACAGCTATCCCTGATCACCCAGCCTCCTTCATGTCTCTAAGCATCTGTGACACCCCAGGGGTCTGGTTGCCACAGTGATAGAGATATTATGTCTGAGAGCAGGTGGGAGGTCCTTTGGTCAGGGATCCTGTGCATGCCACACCTCGTGCCCAGTCTTGGGAGGGGAAGAACTTCCCCTGTATAAACCCGGGGCTGAGGCAGGGAGAGTCAGACAAGGAGAGTGGAGAAGAGAAGCAGCATAGGAAACAGCAGAGTTACAAGGAGTCAGGGGCTGGCAGCTGCAGAGCTCGCCCTGACTAAGAAGATTCTTTACCGGACCCGGAGTCCGAGGCTGTGGGGACTAACTCCTACCCAGCAGCAGAATCCGTCGGGCAGGGGATTTCAGGTCCTCTGGCCCAGAAGCCCGAAGGCACGGTCACACGCGTGGGACCAGCACCGCCATCGTGGAGCGGAAGCCATTAGAAGGCCCCGAGTCACCGGCCATACGGGTGAGCACCACACGGTACACTCAGGGACGTGGGCTACTTACATCAGCTTCTAGCAAGGTAGCCAGAAGAGTACGGTCAGTTTGGGAGGCCTACAACTACGCCTGGCCAGGGGAGATCCCATCTGCTCAAAGACTGACCAGGCCCCGTTTGCTAGCAAGTACTCCGGGAGGGTCTGTCGTTGTTACCAGTAAAGACCCTGAACTACACCGTACCGTCTCTGAGTGGTTCCTGCTACCCCCATCATCCACGTCGGCTGCCCTGAGGCCATACCCCTCCCGTTGGGGGTTATACTATCACGCTGCACAATCCTACCACCGGCCTCAGCGGTCTGCCCTGCAGCAGCAGCTTCCTGGCTGCACTCAACGGGTGGCGTAGTCATCAACTATTTACTACTAATAGACTGCCGTCTAGTTTGACTCCCTGGGCACGGACCGGGTCACCGCCACGAGACTACAACCCTCCACTGATCCGGCTCCGGGTAGGCTCCCGCGTGCGCAACGCAGCGCGACACAGGCCCAGGGGCGCGTCACATCCCCTTGGCGTGTTGGTAGTGGGCAGGGGGTACGGGTCGATACCTCTCTTTTAAAGGAGGATGGTCTCCCGTGGGGATGTGGTGTTCTACCCCCTTGACTCGCCCGAAGTCTAACGGGTGTTTACTGAACACTCTCTCGTACTCTTGAACCACCCGATAGACTCCTTGTTTCTGGTGTGCGGGAGTGGAGTCAGTACCCAGATGTAGTTGCTGACACCAGTCCTCCATGTTTTTCTTAGAGCCGTTACCTTCCTCCGGGTGAGATGGAGGCAAGGGTTCCACAGATTGTATAGAATTTTGGTTAATGGTATATAATTTGGCTAGCGTGGCATACCGGGGCAGGTACACTTCCCTCTCCCCGATATTTATTATGCGAACGGGCACCCTCCCATGGCGTACATCAACCACCCCCCGTGCTGTCAAAATGGTGGGCCTACTGTCCGAGTAAACTGGTTCTACCATTGCCTGGTAATCTCTACCTCTCAGACCAATAGCTGCCCGGCACCAAATCATCATTTCACTTTTTGGGGGCATGGCAATAGGAAAAGGGTCACACATTCTTACGCTACCAATCTCACCGCCGGAGAGTTCCACCTGTTGCCGTCGCATCAGTGCCCGGATCTCTTTCTGGAGCACCCGCTGCTCGCCGGAGCTGGCGTTCTTGGCAACCTGCTGTAAAAGGAAAATCACCTCTGCAAGACAATTTTCAATTACATTAGTTCCTAGAGTTATTTTTGGGTGACTCTCATGTTTGTCAATATCTACAATGATCAGTCCCTGTGCTGCCAGTTCGACTCTACCGATTTTGATGGTCACCTCTTTAAATCCGATCTGTGGCACGGGCTGGCCATTGCTGGCGATGATACTCAAGTCGTCGTCAGGGTAGCGGGTAATATCCGAGTCATTCCAGTACTGCTTAAAGAGCACGTACGGGATGGTGGTGACCTGTGACCCGGTGTCCAGTAGGGCACTCATGGGAATGCCATCCAGTACCACAGGCAAGACTGGACGTCCTCCCACATATCTGTCGCGCCAGTTCGATGGGCCTGGTGATCTTTTTCCTGGGGGTTGGCCCTCTACCCCAGGTTGTGCCCGTTTAAAGAACAGTACCTTGCCATATGTCCGGGTTGATTGCAGCGGCGGCAGATGGGTCGTCCGTCCTCGCTGTATCGGTCACTGGGTCTTCCTCTGGCCGGTGGGGTCCTCCTTGGTCGACGCCACGGGATGTCCTCCGGTCCGGATGCCAGCTGGATCTTCCCTGGGGTGGAAGCCTGTAAAGACTGCACAGTTCGGGTTAGCGCAGCAACGCTCTTAGCTAGCTCTTGGACCTGATGGTGTAGGTCTGGAGCCGGGTCATTGTCCAAAGCCTGCGCATCAGCTCCCACAGGCCCTGCCGACAAGGGCGCCGCCTCCTGGTGGTAAGTGATAGCAGGGCGCTTGTGGGTCACAACGCCACCCGGTGCCGGTTCTTGGAGCACCCGGATGGCTCTGTCCTTGAACTGTGCAAAGCCCAGATGGGGATCCTGTAAGGTCATTGCCCGCAACTGGGTTCGGTGGGTATTACAATACAGTCCCTCTATAAACTGTTCGGTCAACAGCCTGTCCTCGTTTCCCACTCCATCAGGGTTGGTCTGCTTAATGGCCCTCAGGGCCTCTTGTAGGTTTAGTGCATAGTCCCTTATACTCTCATGCGCTCGCTGCTTGCACCCGTAGAATCTAAGCTTAATCTCGGCTGAGGTGCGGGTATCAAAGGTGTCCTTCAGCCGGGTTAGTATCCCTGCGACAGTCTTCCTCCCAGGTGGCCAGGATTTAACTTCCCTTTTGGCTGCCCCGGTTAGTTGGGCCACCAGGATGCTCACTTTTTGCTCTTCTGTGAGGGGGTACACCTGGAAGAGGCTATCCAGCTTTTCTCTAAAGTCATGCAGGGTATGTGACTCCCCTGAGTACTGGGGTAGCCAAGCTGCTCCCGGGATATAGGGCATGGTGAAGGGCATAACTGCAGCAGCGGTAGCGCTGGCGGGGGTTGAGGCAGTGAAGCTCTCCTCCGTATCCGACATCTTCCTCCCCCCTAGTGAACCGTGGCCTACCTTGTGATGATCCTCTTCCGTAGGCCGCGGCTCCGCAGTGGATCGTCAGGGTTGAGGACCTTCCGTCGCGCTCCTGTGACGTCGGCGTCTGCTGGGCTCCTTCCAGGACCTTACGCAACGTCCGGACGTGAGGCGGGGCTTCAGTTCTCGCGCGCTTTCGGAGTCCACGCCCCTCTTCTTCCCGCGCGGCGTCCTCAAGATGGCGTCCAATGGCGGGAAAACTCCACGGATGGCGGGAAGAAGGCAGAAGATGGCGCCGGATGGCGGGAAACTTCACCAATGGCGGGAAGAAGGCTGAAGATGGCGCCGGATGGCGGGAATCTTCACCACAGGTAAGTTTGAAAAGTCTCTTTTTCAAGCACGCAGTACCCGGTGGTTGCGGGCACGAAATCCTGCCGACTACGCCAAAGTTGACGCGCTCCTGGGCCTGTGTCGCGCTGCGTTGCGCACGCGGGAGCTTACCCGGAGCCGGATCGCTTGAGGGTTGTAGTCTCGTGGCGGGGACCCGGTCCGTGCCCAGGGAGTCAAACTGAGCGGCGATGTATCAGCGGTAGATGTGTACGACTACGCCACCCGTTGAATGCAGCTATGGAGCTGCCGCTGCAGGACAGTCCGCTGAGGCCGGTGGATGGATGGTGCAGCGTAGATGGTATAACCCCCAACGGGAGGGGTATGGCCTCAGGGCAGCAGATGTGGATGATGGGGGTAGCAGGAACCACTCAGAGACGGTGCGGTGTAATTCAGGGTCTTTACTGGTAACAACGATAGACCCTCCCGGAGTACTTGCTAGCGAACGGGGCCTGGTCAGTCCTTGAGCAGATGGGATCTCCCCTGGCCAGGCGGAGTTGTAGGCCTCCCAAACTGACTGTACTCTTCTGGCTACCTTGCTAGAAGCGGATATAAGTAGCCCACGTCCCTGAGTGTACCGTGTGGTGCTCACCCGTATGGCCGGTGACTCGGGGCCTTCTAATGGCTTCCGCTCCACGATGGCGGTGCTGGTCCCACGCGTGTGACCGTGCCTTCGGGTTTCTGGGCCTGAGGACCTGAAATCCCCTGCCGGTCGGCTTCTGCTGCTGGGTCAGAGTTAGTCCCCACAGCCTCGGACGCCGGGTCCGGTAAGAAATCTTCTCAGTCAGGGCGAGCTCTGCAGCTGCCAGCCCCTGGCTTGTAGTAGTATTGCTCCCACTGAGCTTCTGCTGTTTCTTCCTATGCTGCTTCTCTTTCTCTACTCTCCTTGACTGACTAACCCTGCTTCAGCCCCGGGTTTACATAGGGGAAGTTCTTCCCCTCCCAAGACTGGGCAGGAGGTGTGGCATGCACAGGATCCCTGACCAAAGGACCTCCCACCTGCTCTCAGACATAACATTACATTACTGTGGA
>NW_027362871.1:2252500-2290000 GCF_046119375.1 Phyllobates terribilis | reverse complement strand
TTTCCAGTTTAAAACTATGGGACATATATGTGCCTTGGTCCTCAAAGGGTTTTTAAAGGGGCTGCAAACATAAATATGAAAAAAATAATTCAATTAGTGCTTTTTGTGTTCATTTAATTTTTATTTGAAGTCCATTTTTTTTTATTTACATTGGAATTAAGCCCTACCCCATGGAATGAAGCCCTACCTACATGACATCTGAGAGCTACATGGATCCCGCTTGTGAGGTTCCTGTCCGTCACTACTATTCAGTTTTAGGGTCCACTCACTAAGCCATATATTCTCTCATGCAAGAGAATAGGGCCAATTATGCTAATGACACTGGGCTCAAACTCTGTCAGAGCTTCAACTGAGTGTGATCCGATTCTCTCGCAGCACAGATATGGAGAAGATGGAGAACTTAATTTCTCCATCTTCTCCATAGTCTCTGTGAGTGTTCATCGGACTGCACTTGGATGACATCCGAGTGCAGTCTAATGTTTTACGTGCACCCATAGACTTGTATGGGTGCACATGGTCCGAATATCGAATGAGATTATTTTCTCATGCCAATAATCGCACTGTCCCATAGTATAACATAGGGCCGAGTCCTATCCGATAAAACATCACATAGCATTCGGCCGTGTTATACGACAGCGAGCCCTTAGAGTCAAGGAATATTTACATGCAGATGATGATATTACTCTCCAAGTGTATATTTTTTTAGGCGAGTTCATAGTAAATGCTTTGCATTTTTGACATGTGATCAACTAAAGAACAAGAAAGATTTAGGACCTCGCCTATAGAGAAAGGGAAAATAGTTTGGAGGACTTGCATGTCCTTTTTTATTTATTATGAGAAAATCATAAAAGATCCCGTTTTTTAACCATGCTGTGACTTTCTGCTGAGGGAGAGGGAGAGAGCTGCCCTATTCAGAGTCTGTAATAAGACCTGCTGACAAAAGTGTTGAAGATACAGTCTAATGTGAATTAACAATGAAAAAAAGTTAATTTCACAAATGGCTTGTATTTTTTTTAATACAAACTTTTTTGTCTTTACAGCTCCTTTAAAGGGAATCTGTCATCAGGTTTTTGCCACCTAATCTGAGAGCAGCATAATGTAGGGTTAGAGGCACTGATTCCAGTAATGTGTCACTTACTGGGCTGCTTAGTGTTGTTTTGATAAAATCATTGATTTGTCAGAAGGTAATTATTACTAGATGACTAGTAAGTTCTGTAGGACCCCACCCCCATCACTGATCAGTAGATTTCTGTGTACACTGAGCATGGGCAGAAAGCTGCCAATCAGTGGTGTGGGCGGGGCTATACAGAGCGCAGCATTCAGAGAGCTGCTAGATCTGCAGCAGATAAAACGGTGATTTTCTCAAAATGACAACAAGCAGCTGAAAAAGTGACACATCGCTGGAATCAGGGTATCTGCCCAAATATTGTGCTGCTCTCAGATGAGGCAGCACAATTAATATTATGCCAAATTAATTTCCCGTGAACTATCACATGACCTATCACAGGGGATCATGTGACATGTCATGTGATAAATCAGGTGTGGGGGGGGGGGGCGCGCCTTCTAAACTGCCCGGGGCCCTTACTACTCTTAATCCACCCCTGCCCCCACTGATTCCATATTAATGACCTATCCAATGGGTAAGTGATCAATATCAAGGTAGTGGGCAACCCCTTAAAGAAAGCAGACCATATTAGGTACTTCTAGAATATCTTTGTCCCATGCTGTTGATAGACCCCACCGCGTGTAATCGGTACCCTACAATGACTTGTCATCCATAGTCATGTCTTGTAGCACTGGAGCCATTAAATGATGTTGCTTGGCGGCTCATGACGTCACTATAGATGATGTGTATTAATGCAAGTTGTTTAATTGCTACTAATAAGAAATCACTTTAAATCAATATGGAGGCTTATAGGGTCCTCTCAGCTTCCTTTTACATATGGAAGTAGTCGTAGAACAGTATCGTCGATTGTCCCTCCCCAGAAAAATTATCCTTTTTTTTTTTGCAGAGCTCCGATGTGCCAGTCAAAAGGAAATGGAGTGTCTGCAGATTGGTGTGGGAGTGCAGAGGGGCGTGTCCGTGCACTTGAAAGGAGCTGTCTAAGTGCAGTGATACGCCCCAGTGCACTTCCAGACGGATTTGCATATGTTTTCCACACTAGATTTGTCATGATGGACTCATCAGATCTCTTATAACACCATTACGATCATATGTCAAGGTGCTGACGTCCCTTTATGCCTTACGCTATGTGCCACCTAAATGGATTTTCCATTGAGATGAGATGAGGCTGTTGGGTATTTTCCCCGGACCTGTCACGTTTCTGTAGGCTGCAGTCATGTATCCCGCGTCTTGCTCTAATACTTTGTTTTTATTGCAGTTTACTTCCGCCACAATTTCCTCAAGACAAACCTCTCATCACAGTCTTTCCACCGATAAGACATCACCTGGTGGACAAGCAAGGCCCCAATGTCACCTGTCCTTTACTACATAATGTAAGGAGACTTGGGAGATTTTGAGCGCTGGACTTAGGAATGTTGTAATTTAACCTTTCAATGACTGAGGTGTTTTTGTTTTTATAAAGTGGATCTGTGTGGTCTCCTGACACGTCTGTTTTAGTAATCTTATAAACCCTATAAAATCACAAATGTGCAGAATTTGTGTTTCAGACCACTGTGCAGTGCCTTTGAAGGCTATGTTCACACATCGCGTTTTTTTCAGCGTTTTTTTAATGCAAATTTTCAGCTGTGTTTTACAGTACAAGCAAAGTCTATGAGATTTCAGAAATCTCATGCTCACACCCTGGTTTTTGTATGATCAGTATTTTGTGATTTGCATTGTTTTTTGCTGAATAGAGCACGTCACTTCTTTCAGTGTATTTCACCCATTGAAAGTAATGTGTAGTGAAAAAACGCCTAGTGTGAACATAGCCTTACATCTAATTGACAATGGGGTGTTACCTTACTCCTTGTCCATGTCTAATCAGTTTGGACAGTAGGCATAATCACTACGACCAGGGGCCTGGCAGTGGCCAGTTGTCAATGTATCCACACATTTCCAGAAGATTGGCACAACGCAGAGGACCTGGGAAGAAGAGATGCCACGGTATTGTTAGTTCATAGGGAATACACCTCTTTATTTTGGTAGATGAGGTCTTTGTCAAACACATCTTCAGCAGAGGAGAACGAAATGAAAGGATTAATGTATGTGTTAATGACCCAGTTCTGCGTGTGCTCTACGTAAAATGTGGCTGCAGATGGCTGTGCTGCATCGACACGTGAGGTTTGGGAGCCACCTTACATCTAATGGGTGGGGGTCTTACATTGAGGTCCCCACTTCAGACATTTCTGATATTTCCAGTGAATTTTCCAAGGAAGTTTCAGATAAAAATACCATAAGAAAATGTGGTCAACCTTGTTTTAGTTTTTTTTTTTAATATATAAGATTTTTAGTTATAGTCTTTGTTATGTTCACATAGAAGACCGGTGGGTTTTTTCTTTTTTAGGAACAAAGTATATACAGTGGGGAAAGTAAGTATTGGATACACTGACGATTTTGCAAGTTTTCCCACCTACAAAGAATGGAGAGGGCTGTAATTTTTATCGTAGGTACACTTCACCTGTGAGAGACAGAATCTAAAAATAAAAAACAGAAAATAACATTTTATAATTTTTACATACTTATTTCATGCAATTATGCAAATTAATTATTTGATACAATAGAAAAACAGATCTTAATATTTGGTACGGAAACCTTTGTTTGCAATTACAGAGGTCAGACGTTTCCTGTAGTTCTTGACCAAGTTTGCAGACACTGCAGCAGGAATTTTGGACCACTCCTCCATACAGATCTTCTCCAGATCTTTCAAGTTTCGGGACTGTTGCTGGGTGCAGTTGTCCTGTCCCCTTTGCAGAAAAGCACCCCCAAAGTATAAGGTTTCCCCAGCATGCTTCTCAGTTGGGACGGTGTTCTTGGGGTTGTACTCATCCTTCTTCTTTCTCCAAACACGTCAAGTGGAGTTGATACCAAAAAGTCCTATTTTGGTCTCATCTGACCACATGACCCTCTCCCATGCCTCCTCTGGATCACCCAGATGGTCAATGGCGAACTTCAAACGGGCCTGGACATGTGCTGGCGTGAGCAGGGGACCTTGCGTGCCCTGCAGGAGTTTAATCCATGACGGCATAGTGTGTTACTAATGGTAATGTTTGAGACTGTAGTCTCGGCTCTCTTCAGGTCATTGACCAGGTCCTCCTGTGTAGTTCTGGGCTGATTCCTGACCTTTCTCAGAATCATCCTTATCCCACGGGTCGAGCTCTTGCATGGAGCCCCAGACCGAGGAAGATTGACAGTCATCTTGTGTTTCTTCCGTTTTCTAATAATTGTGCCAACAGTTGTTGCTTTCTCACCAAGCTGCTTGCATATTGTCCTGTAGCCAATCCCAGCCTGGAGCAGGTCTACAATTTTGTCCCTGGTGTCCTTAGATAGCTCTTTGGTCTTAACCATGGTGGATAGGTTGGAGTGTGATTGATTGAGTGTGTGGACAGGTGTCTTTTATACAGGTAACGAGTTCAAACAGGTACAATAAATACAGGTGAGGAGTGCAGAGTAGGAGGGCTTCTGAAAGAAAAACTAACAGGTCTGTGAGAGCGAGATTTCTTGCTGGTTGGTAGGTGATCAAATACTTATTTCATGCAATGAAATGCGATTTAATTATTTAAAAATCATACAATGTGATTTTTTTTTTGGATTTTATTTTTAGATTCTGTCTCTCACAGTTGAAGTGTACCTATGATAAAAATGACAGACCTCTCCATTCTTTGTAGGTGGGAAAGCTTGCAAAATCGGCAGTGTATCAAATACTTATTTTCCCTACTGCGGGCGTGTATGTATATATATATGTGTGTGTGTGTGTGTGTGTGTGTGTATGTACAGTACAGACCAAAAGTTTGGACACACCTCATTTAAAGATTTTTTATGTATTTTCATGACTATGAAAATTGTACATTCACACTGAAGGCATCAAAACTATGAATTAACACATGTGGAAATATATACTTAACAAAAAAGTGTGAAACAACTGAAAATATGTCTTATATTCTAGGTTCTTCAAAGTAGCCACCTTTTGCTTTGATGACTGCTTTGCACACTCTTGGCATTCTCTTGATGCGCTTCAAGTGGTAGTCACCGGAAATGGTCTTCCAACAATCTTGAAGGAGTTCCCGGAGATGCTTAGCACTTGTAGGCCCTTTTGCCTTCACTCGGCGGTCCAGCTCACCCCAACCATCTCGATTGGGTTCAGGTCTGGTGACTGTGGAGGCCAGGTCATCTGGCGTAGCACCCCATCACTCGCCTTCTTGGTCAAATAGCCCTTACACAGCCTGGAGGTGTGTTTGGGGTCATTATCCTTTTGAAAAATAAATGATGGTCCAACTAAACGCAAACCGGATGGAATAGCATGCCGCTGCCAGATGCTGTGGTAGCCATGCTGGTTCAGTATGCCTTCAATTTTGAATAAATCTCCAACAGTGTCACCAGCAAAGCACCCCCACACCATCACTCCTCCTCCTCCATGCTTCACTGTGTGAACCAGGCATGTAGAGTCCATCCGTTCACCTTTTATGCATCGCACAAAGACACGGTGGTTGGAACCAAAGATCTCAAATTTGGACTCATCAGACCAAAGCACAGATTTCCACTGGTCTAATGTCCATTCCTTGTGTTCTTTAGCCCAAACAAGTCTCTTCTGCTTGTTGCCTGTCCTTAGCAGTGGTTTCCTAGCAGCTATTTTACCATGAAGGCCTGCTGCACAAAGTCTCCTCTTAACAGTTGTTGAAGAGATGTTTCTGCTGCTAGAACTCTGTGTGGCATTGACCTGGTCTCTAATCTGAGCTGCTGTTAACCTGCGATTTCTGAGGCTGGTGACTCGGATAAACTTATCCTCAGAAGCAGAGGTGACTCTTGGTCTTCCTTTCCTGGGGCAGTCCTCATGTGAGACAGTTTCTTTGTAGCGCTTGATGGTTTTTGCAACTGCACTTGGGGACGCTTTCAAAGTTTTCACAATTTTTCGGACTGACTGACCTTCATTTCTTAAAGTAATGATGGCCACTCGTTTTTCTTTACTTAGAATTTGTATGATGGCAAGAAAAAAGCATCTAACAGTCTATTCAGTAGGACTATCAGCTGTGTATCCACCAGACTTCTGCACAACACAAGTGATGGTCCCAACCCCATTTATAAGGCAAGAAATCCCACTTATTAAACCTGACTGGGCACACCTGTGAAGTGAAAACCATTTCCGGTGACTACCTCTTGAAGCTCATCAAGAGAATGCCAAGAGTGTGCAAAGCAGCCATCAAAGCAAAAGGTGGCTACTTTGAAGAACCTAGAATATAAGACATATTTTCAGTTGTTTCACACGTTTTTGTTAAGTATATAATTCCACATGTGTTAATTCATAGTTTTGATGCCTTCAGTGTGAATGTACAATTTTCTTAGTCATGAAAATACAGATAAATCTTTAAATGAGAAGGTGTGTCCACCTTTTGGTCTGTACTGTATATATACACTGCTCAAAAAAATAAAGGGAACACTTAAACAACAGAATATAACTCCAAGTGCATCAAACTGTCCACTTAGGAAATGACACTGATTGACAATCAATTTCACATGCTGTTGTGCAAATGGAATAGACAATAGATGGAAATTATTGGCAATTATCAAGACACCCTCAAAGGATTGATTCTGCAGGTGGGGACCACAGACCACATCTCAGTACCAATGCTTTCTGGCAGATGTTTTGGTCACTTTTGAATGTTGGTTATGCTTTCACACTCGTGGTAGCATGAGACGGACTCTACAACCCACAGAAGTTGCTCAGGTAGTGCAGCTCATCCAGGATGGCACATCAGTGCGAGCTGTGGCAAGAAGGTTTGCTGTGTCTGTCAGCGTAGTGTCCAGAGGCTGGAGGTGCTACCAGGAGACAGGCCAGTACACCAGGAGACAAGGAGGGGGCCGTAGGAGGGCAACAACCCAGCAGCAGTACCGCTACCTCCGCCTTTGTGCAAGGAGGAACAGGGGGAGCACTGACAGAGCCCTGCAAAATGACCTCCAGCAGGCCACAAATGTTCATGTGTCTGCACAAACGGTTAGAAACCGACTCCATGAGGGTGGTATGAAGGCCCGACGTCCACAGATGGGGGTTGTGATCACATCCCAACATTGTGCAGGACGCTTGGCATTTGCCACAGAACACCAGGATTGGCAAAGTCGCCACTGGCGCCCTGTGCTCTTCACAGATGAAAGCAGGTTCACACTGAGCACATGTGACAGACATGACAGAGTCTGGAGACGCCGCGGAGAGCGATCTGCTGCCTGCAACATCCTTCAGCATGACCGGTTTGGCAGTGGGTCAGTAATGGTGTGGAGTGGCATTTCTTTGGAGGGCCGCACAGCCCTCCATGTGCTCGCCAGACGTAGCCTGACTGCCATTAGGTACCGAGATGAGATCCTCAGACCCCTTGTGAGACCATATGCTGGTGCGGTTGGCCCTGGGTTCCTCCTAATGCAGGACAATGCCAGACCTCATGTGGCTGGAGTGTGTCAGCAGTTCCTGCAAGATGAAGGCATTGAGCTATGGACTGTCCCACCCGTTCCCCAGACCTGAATCCGATTGAGCACATCTGGGACATCATGTCTCGCTCCATCCACCAACGTCACGTTGCACCATAGACTTTCCAGAAGTTGGCGGATGATTTAGTCCAGGTCTGGGAGGAGATCCCACAGGAGACCACCTCATCAGGAGCATGCCCAGGCGTTGTAGGGAGGTCATACAGGCACGTGGAGGCCGCACACAATACTGAACCTCATTTTGACTTGTTTTAAGGACATTACATCAAAGTTGGATCAGCCTGTAGTGTGTTTTTCCACTTTAATTTTGGGGGTGGCTCCAAATCCAGGCCTCCATTAGTTAATAAATTTGATTTCCATTGATGATTTTTATGTGATTTTGTTGTCAGCACATTCAGCTTTGTACAGAACAAAGTATTCAATGAGAATATTTCATTCATTCAGATCTAGGATGTGTTATTTGAGTGTTCCCTTTATTTTTTTGAGCAGTGTATGTATATGTGTGTGTATATATATAATTTTTTTTAATTTTTTTCAATACATATTTCACTTTGGAGCTGACATAAGTCATGGACATGGGCTCTGTATCATGATATGTCTCCAATTTAGCAAATCTAGATCATGAAAGTAACTCTGTGACCTGCCATGTTGTCACCCTGAGTAATATGCTATAGGTATCATTACTGAGTCATATAGTGATGAAGTGATTGACAGTTGCTCCTGCTTTCTATCGAGCGTCTCTCCTGCTCTCTCTCTCGAGCGTCTCTCCTGCTCTCTCTCTCGAGCATCTCTCCTGCTCTCTCTCGAGCGTCTCTCCTGCTCTCTCTCTCTAGCTTCTCTCCTGCTCTTTCTCTTGAGCGTCTCTCCTGCTCTCTCTCTCTCGAGCGTCTCTCCTGCTCTCTCTCTCGAGCGTCTCTCCTGCTCTCTCTCTCGAGCATCTCTCCTGCTCTCTCTCGAGCGTCTCTCCTGCTCTCTCTCTCGAGCTTCTCTCCTGCTCTTTCTCTCGAGCGTCTCTCCTGCTCTCTCTCTCTCGAGCGTCTCTCCTGCTCTCTCTCTCGAGCGTCTCTCCTGCTCTCTCTCTCGAGCGTCTCTCCTGCTCTCTCTCTCGAGCGTCTCTCCTGCTCTCTCTCTCTCGAGCGTCTCTCCTGCTCTCTCTCGAGTGTCTCTCCTGCTCTCTCTCTCGAGCGTCTCTCCTGCTCTCTCTCTCGAGCGTCTCTCCTGCTCTCTCTCGAGCGTCTCTCCTGCTCTCTCTCTCGAGCTTCTCTCCTGCTCTCTCTCTCGAGCTTCTCTCCTGCTCTTTCTCTCAAGCGTCTCTCTCTCTCTTGCATCTGTCCTGCTCTCTCTCTCTCGAGCGTCTCTCCTGCTCTCTCTCTCGAGCGTCTCTCCTGCTCTCTCTCGAGCGTCTCTCCTGCTCTCTCTCGAGCGTCTCTCCTGCTCTCTCTCTTGAGCTTCTCTCCTGCTCAATCTCTCGAGCGTCTCTCTCTCTCTCGAGCGTCTCTCCTGCTCTCTCTCTCTCGAGCGTCTCTCTCTCTCTAGCGTCTCTCCTGCTCTCTCTCTCGAGCATCTCTCCTGCTCTCTCTCTCTCGAGCGTCTCTCCTGCTCTCTCTCTCGAGCGTCTCTCCTGCTCTCTCTCTCTCTCGAGCGTCTCTCCTGCTCTCTCTCTCGAGCGTCTCTCCTGCTCTCTCTCTCTCGAGCGCCTCTCCTGCTCTCTCTCTCGAGCGTCTCTCCTGCTCTCTCTCTCGAGCGTCTCTCCTGCTCTCTCTCTCGAACGTTTCTCCTGCTCTCTCTCTCGAGCGTCTCTCCTGCTCTCTCTCTCTCGAGCGTCTCTCCTGCTCTCTCTCTCGAGCGTCTCTCCTGCTCTCTCTCTCGAGCGTCTCTCCTGCGCTCTCTCTCTCAAGCGTCTCTCCTGCTCTCTCTCTCTCGAGCGTCTCTCCTGCTCTCTCTCTCTCGAGCGTCTCTCCTGCTCTCTCTCTCGAGCCTCTCTCCTGCTCTCTCTCGAGCGTCTCTCCTGCTCTCTCTCTCGAGCGTCTCTCCTGCTCTCTCTCTCTCGAGCGTCTTTCTAGCGTCTCTCCTGCTCTCTCTCGAGCGTCTCTCCTGCTCTCTCTCTCTCGAGCGTCTCTCCTGCTCTCTCTCTCTCGAGCGTCTCTCCTGCTCTCTCTCTCTAGCGTCCCTCCTGCTCTCTCTCGAGCGTCTCTCCTGCTCTCTCTCTCGAGCGTCTCTCCTGCTCTCTCTCGAGCGTCTCTCCTGATCTTGAGCGTCTCTCCTGCTCTCTCTCTCTCTCTCGAGCGTCTCTCCTGCTCTCTCTCTCTCGAGCGTCTTTCTAGCGTCTCTCCTGCTCTCTCTCTCGAGCGTCTCTCCTGCTCTCTCTCTCTCGAGCGTCTCTCCTGCTCTCTCTCTCGAGCGTCTCTCCTGCTCTCTCTCTCGAGCGTCTCTCCTGATCTCGAGCATCTCTCCTGCTCTCTCTCTCGAGCGTCTTTCTAGCGTCTCTCCTGCTCTCTCTCTCTCGAGCGTCTTTCTAACGTCTCTCCTGCTCTCTCCAGCCCTTGTCTGCTTGATCGCTGATACTGCCATACCTTGTGGTCTGTATACACTGTGTTCCAAATTATTATGCAAATATTATTTTCTCAGATTTTCCCAAATTACCTATATGAATTGCAGTCATTGTAATTTTCCAGTCAAATAACTATTAGAGTACAATTGAAAGGTTTTTGTACAAACTGCCTATGATAACAGTATATTTAAAAAAATAAAACACTCAAACTGCACTCAAAATGCATGTTCCAAATTATTATGCACAGCAGAGTTTTCAACCTTTTCATTTTAATAAAGAACAAAAAAATGGTCTTTTTTGAAATTATAAGCATTAGCAGGTTATTACACTCTGAAATCAAACAGTTTTCAACTCAAAACTTTATTCTAGGTGATGTTACATTTGCACATAGGACCGCTTGTTCGAAAGGAGCTTCTGAACTCTCTCGTCCATTGAATTTGTCAGGTTTTGGATGGTTTCTGCTTCAATTGTTTTGCATGAGGACAGAATACCCTCCCAGAGCTGTTGCTTAGATGTGAACTGCCTCCCGCCATCATAGACACTCCTTTTGATGATGCTCCAGAGGTTCTCAATGGGGTTGAGGTCAGGGGAGCATGGGGGCCACACCATAAGTTTGTCCCCTTTTATGCCCATAGCAGCCAGAGATGCAGATGTGTTATGTGCAGCATGAGACGGGGCATTATCATGCATGAAAATGATCTTGCTGCGGAATGCACGGTTCTTCTTCTTGAACCATGGAAGCAAGTGCTGTTTGAGAAACTCAACATACATTATGGAGTTCATCTTTACCCCTTCAGGGATCCTAAAAGGGCCGACAATCTCTCTCCCCATGATTCCAGCCCAAAACATTACTCCACCTCCTCCTTGTTGGCGCTGTAGCCGTGTTTGCATGGGGTGTCCATCAACCAGCCATCCTCCACTCCATCCATCTGGACCATCAAGATCATTTCATGCATGATAATGCACCGTCTCATGATGCACATAACACATCTGCATCTCTGGCTGCTATGGGCATAAAAGGGGACAAACTTATGGTGTGGCCCCCATGCTCCCCTGACCTCAACCCCATTCAGAACCTCTGGAGCATCATCAAAAGGAGTGTCTATGATGGCGGGAGGCAGTTCACATCTAAGCAACAGCTCTGGGAGGGTATTCTGTCCTCATGCACAACAATTAAAGCAGAAACCATCCAAAACCTGACAAATTCAATGGACGAGAGAGTTCAGAAGCTCCTTTCGAACAAGGGGTCCTATGTGCAAATGTAACATCACCTAGAATAAAGTTTTGAGTTGAAAACTGTTTGATTTCAGGGTGTAATAACCTGCTAATGCTTAGAATTTCAAAAATGACCATTTTTTTGTTCTTTATTAAAATGAAAAGGTTGAAAACTCTGCTGTGCATAATAATTTGGAACATGCATTTTGAGTGCAGTTTGAGTTTTTTATTTTTTAAAAAATATACTGTTATCATAGGCAGTTTGTACAAAAACCGTTCAATTGTACTCTAATAGTTATTGACTGGAAAATTACAATGACTGCAATTCATATAGGTAATTTGGGAAAATCTGAGAAAATATTATTTGCATAATAATTTGGAACACAGTGTATATGTACAATTTTAATATGATCAATAGAAATATGTAAATATATTATATATATACACACACTGCTCAAAAAATAAAGGGAACACTTAAACATCACAACTCCAAGTCAATAACACTTCTGTGAAATCTACCTGTCCAGTTATGAAGCAACACGGATTGTGAATCAATTTCTCCTGCTGTTGTGCAAATGGAGCAGACAACTGGTAGAAATGATAGGCAATTAGCCAGATACCCCCTATAAAGGAGTGGTTCTGCAGGTGGTGACCACAGACCATTTCTCTGTTCTCATTCTTTTTGGCTGATGTTTTGGTCACTTTTTCATTTTGCCATTGCTCTCACCCCTAGAGGTACATTAGCATTAGGCAGTGTCTACAGTACAACCCATAGAAGTTGCTCAGGTAGTGCCGTTCATCCAGGATGGCACATCAGTGCGAGCTGTGGCAAGAAGTGTAGCTGTGTCTGTCAGCACAGTGTCCAGAGCATGGAGCAGATACCAGGAGATGTGCAGGGAGCCATAGGAGGGCAACAACGAAGCAACAGGACCGTTACCTCCTCCTTTGTGCAAGGAGGAACAGGAGGAGCACTGCCAGAGCCCTGCAAAATGACCTCCAGCTGGCCACAAATGTGCATGTGTCTGCACAAACGGTTAGAAACCGACTCCATGAGGGTGGTATGAGGGCCCGATGTCCACAGATGGGGGTTGTGCTCACAGCCCAACACCGAGCAGGACGCTTGACATTTGCCACAGAACACCAGGATTGGCAAAGTCGCCACTGGTGCCCTCTGCTCTTCACAGATGAAAGCTCAGTATTGTGTGTGGCCTCCACGTGCCTGTATGACCTCCCTACAACGCCTGGGCATGCTCCTGATGAGGTTGCGGATGGTCTCCTGTGGGATCTCCTCCCAGACCTAGACTAAAGCATCAGCCAACTCCTGAACAGTCAGTGGTGCAACGCGACGTTGGTGGATGTGACTCGCCCCCTGGGCCGTGGGGTACTCGGATCCGGGCAGTAGGGGAACGATGGGAGTAGTAGTGGCAACCCGGTTTCGTGGCTCAGGGTGGTCAGGCCAGTGGTAGTCCGTTATGTGCTGATGTTTATGTCCGACTACGCCACCCGTGGATTTGCGGTTATTAGGAACCGCCACTGAATGCCGACCGCTGGGGCTGATGAGGTGTGCAGCTAGGGTAGTGTGACTCCCCACGGGAAGAGTGCGGCCCCAGGGCAGTATAGTGGATGGTGGGAGTGATGGTGGTGAGAGTCCCAGTGCTGATAGTGCTGGAGAAGCAAGGAGCACACAGACAACAGGTTGCAGTCCAGGGTCTTTACTAGAACAGGTAAATTGACCCATAAACAGTCCCGGCTAGGAGGGGGACCTGGATGTCTGAGAGCAACGGGGAAATTGGCCCTGGTCAGGGTGAGGGTGTAGGCCTACCGTGCTTTCTGCGCTCCTTCTGGCTATCTCCTCCTGATAGGGTAACAGCCCACGTTTCCAAGCTTTCCATGTATTCTCGCCTGTATGGCCTGCGACGTGGGTTCCTTTCTGCTCCCAGCCTTGTACGGCTTTACTGGTACCTTCTGTTGTGGCAGGGCCTCCAGGCTTCTTAGGCCAAGGAATATACAGTCCCCTGCGGACTGGTTCTCTGCTGGGGGATGTGGAATCCTCTCAGCCTCAGACACCAAAGTCTGGTAAATTAAGTCCTCTTTCTGCCAAGACAGGCTCTCTTCGCCTCTTGTCTCTGGCTTGTGGCTCTCCTCCTGCCACACTTCCTCTTAGGTGCAGTGCAACTGTCTGTCCCTGTTCTGCTCTGGGACAAGTCTCAATGCTGAGACAGGCCATCCAGTTCTCTCTAACCCTGCCCCCAGCACCAGCTTTTATAGGGGCAGCCTGCTCCCCCTACTGGCCTGAGACAGGAGGCATTGCATGCTAATGTTCCCCTGACTAGAGAACCTCCCCCTTGCTCTCAGACACAGCTTTAATACATTTTGTGGCATCCAGGCCAGGGTGACACATTCCCCCCTAGTGAAATTTAGTACTCCGGGACTAAACAATAAACAAAGACAATAAAACATTAATAGACATTAATAGACAGACGACGCACAAATTGAGTTCTTAAGGTCACAGTGTGGCCTGTGACCGGGTGTCCATATCACCAATACAACGGGGAGCCTTAACCAGGTGGGGGTCTGTCCTACCCCAAGTCCTTCACAGTCTTAGTTCATTCCTTGGTTAGGCTCCGAACGCAGTCCATACCAGGTCCCGGTTATAAAAAGTCCATAACCTGTGAGTCCTTACAGTAACTGCAAGAAACTGAAACACGGAATTACCAAACATGCATGTAACTTTGCAAACAATTCAACATTTGGCAACAAGGTTATTTACAATTTTAGTGCGCTCTATATTCTCCAGCGAGCGGGTATCAGCCCCTTTGTGCTCCTGGTTGACCTACGTAGCCCACTGTCTGGTGGTGGACCAACCTGGCTTTCCCCACTAGCGTTAGGGGTACAGCTACCAGCTGGGTGTACAGGTAGGGAAGGCAGCTGTCTGTGGGTCCTTTGGCTTACCGCAGGCATGGCAGGCTCACTGTCAGCAGAGGGTTGACTCTCCTGGGCTGCTGGTACAGGCTCTTCTGCCTCTGGAACCGCTTGCTCCTCTTCACCTTCCGGCTCTGGTGTTGGTTGTTGCTGTGCCGGTTGCAGGAAATGCAGGACGGGTACCACTATGGCATCATTTATGCGAGTCCAGGACTGAGGGAACTCTCCGAGAACGGTGCTGATCATTTCTTCCTTGTCCTCTGCGGGTTCAAGGTCACTCTGATCCTCTTCTGCACTACGGAGTTGCTCGGGGCATCTTTTGAGATGGTCTCTGGAGACGGTACTAGTGGTTTCTCCTCCGTCCTTGGTGATCACGCACACCTTCGGGTTGTCGTGATCAGACTGCAGTACGGTGTAGGGTTCCCTTTCCCACTGGTCGTCCAACTTGTGAAGCCTTCTTTTTCGCTTTAGGACTTGCTCACCAGGTTCTAGGGGACCAGCAGGGGCGTGTTGGTTGAAGAGTTTTTCTTGCCTCTCTCTCACCTGGGCCAGGCTCTTCTCCACAGTCTACTGCACCTTCTTGTACTGCAGTTGCCTTTCCGTATCCCAGTCCGCATCCGGGGAGGTGTCCTCAGGCGTTAGGACTCCCATCTCCAGGTCTATAGGCAGCTTACCCGGTCTGGGTCGCATCAGGTAAGCCGGGGTGCAGTTGGTAGCATTCACCGGGATATGATTGTATAAGTCTATCAGGTCCGGCAGTTTTTCTGGCCACAGGCTGCGCTCCTCCAGGGGCAACGTCTTCAGGAGATCAATGACTATATTGTTCATCTTCTCACACATCCCGTTGGTTTGTGGGTGGTAAGGCGTTGTCCGAATCTTCTTACAGCCATAGAGGTTGCCGAACTCCTGGAAGATTTCAGCCTCGAACGCTGGACCCTGGTCTGTCAGGACCTGTTCCGGATACCCGTGTGGACGGCAGAAATATTGCTGGAAGGCTCTGGCCGCTGTTTGGGCTGTCAAGTCTTTTACTGGGACCACCACTAGAAAACGGGAATAGTGGTCCACGATTGTCAGGGCATAGATGTATCCTGACCGGCTGGGAGCCAATTTGACATGGTCCAGAGCTACCAGCTCAAGAGGCTGCGTGGTGACGATGGGCCTCAAGGGTGTCTTCTGGCTGGTGCGGTCCTTCCTCCTTAGGTGACAAGGGCCACAGTCTCTGCACCATTTTTCTACAGCTCCTCTCATGCCGACCCAAAAGAACCTTCCTCTTAGTAGGAACTCCAGTTTCTTCCAACCGAACCGATGTGTCCCGCTCTGTCATGGTAAGCCCCCAGGACCATAGCTGCATCCCGCCTTGGGACCACGACTTGCCAGGTCAGCTCGTGCGTACGGTGGTTGACAATCCTTCTGCACAACTTGCCTTCGTAGAGGAACAGCTTGCTCTTCTCTTTCCATAGCTGCTTGGCTTCCTCTGGAGCATCCGGATCTATGCGGGCATCTTCCTGGGTCAGCAGATCTTTCACCAGGCGGATGGCAGGGTCACTATCTTGGGTCTCGGCCCAGCTGTGTTGAGGTAGGGGATTTATCATCACGGTTGTTAGATCCTCCTCCTTCACGCGGTGGGAGTATTGAGCAGCTCCATACCGGTGAAACGCGGGGAGTTCTACCTCCTCCAGCTCTTCTGGGTCTTCGTCACCTTCAGATAAGTGAGGCATCCTCGATAGGGCGTCAGCGTTGGCATTGGTTTTGCCGGCCCGGTACTTGATCAGTCATAGTTGGAGAGACGGGCCATCCACCGCTGTTCTAGGGCACCCAGTCTTGCATTGTCCAGGTGTGTCAACGGGTTGTTGTCCGTGTACACGGTGAACTTTGCGGAGGCCAGGTAATGCTTGAAGCGTTCCGTCACGGCCCACACCACCGCCAAGAATTCTAGCTTGAAGGAGCTGTAATTCTCCGGGTTCCTCTTGGTGGGTCTCAGCTTCCGGCTGGCGTACGCGATCACCCTTTCTCTGCCCTGTTGGTTTTGGAACAGTACGGCTCCCAGTCCCACATTACTGGCATCTGTGTGGAGAATGAAAGGCTGGCCATAATCAGGGTAGGCCAGGATCTCGTCCCCTGTGAGGGCCATCTTTAGCTGACGGAAGGACTCCTCTTCCGGTTTATCCCACTTGAAGGGCGGCTTTTGGCTCCTGGACTTAGACTGTCCGATCAGGAGGTCCTGCATAGGAGCTGCCATCTTAGTGAACCCGGGGATGAACCTTCGGTAGTAGCCTACCAACCCGAGAAACTGTCTCACCTCTTTGATGTTCGAGGGGCTTGGCCAGCTCTTGATTGCCGTGACCTTGTCAGGGTCGGGGGCCACTCCTTCCGCGCTTACCACGTGCCCTAGGTACTGGTCCTTTGGTTTCAGCAGGTGACACTTCGATGGTTTCACCTTCAGGCCATAGCCTGCCAGGGCTTCGAACACCTCGGCCAGGTGCTTTAGGTGGTCCTCGTAGGTCTTCGAATAGACGATCACGTCGTCCAGGTAAAGGAGGACCGTCTCGAAGTTTCGGTGCCCTAGACATCATTCCATCAGCCTCTGGAAGGTCCCTGGTGCGTTGCAGAGCCCGAAGGGCATACAGTTGAACTCACTCAGTCCCATCGGGGTGGTGAAGGCAGTCTTCTCCTTGTCAGCCTCTGCCACAGGAACCTGCCAGCACCCGCTAGTAAGGTCCAAAGTAGAAAAGAAGTTAGCAGATTTTAGTGCGGCTAAAGACTCCTCTATTCTAGGCAGCGGATATGCGTCTTTGTGGGTGATACGGTTGATTTGTCTATAGTCCACGCACATTCTCATGGTGCCGTCTTTCTTTTTGACCAGAACCAAGGGGGCTGCCCAGGGGCTACAGCTGTCTCTAATAACCCCAGCTTCTTTCATCTCTCTTAGCATGCCCTTTGCGTTCTGATAATGTGCAGGGGGTACAGGTCTGTGCCTCTCTTTTATTGGTGGGTGGCTCCCTGTGGGGATGTGGTGTTCTATCCCTTTTACTCTGCCGAAGTCTAGCGGGTGCTTACTAAAGACTCTCTCGTACTCCTGTACCACCCGGTAGACTCCTTGTTTTTGGTGCAGGGGAGTGGAGTCAGCACCCACATGGAGTTTCTGGCACCAGTCCTCCTTTTGTTTCTGGGAGCCATTACCCTCCGCCTGAGGAGATGGAGGCAAGGGTTCCACGGCCCTGATAGCTTTGTGTTCGACAACAAACAGTTTGGCGAGTGTAGCGTACCTGGGTAAGTGTACTTCCCTCTCCCCAATGTTGAGGATGCGGACGGGCACCCTCCCATGACGGACATCAACCACCCCCCGGGCTGTCAAAATGGTGGGCCTGCTGTCTGAGTACACGGGTTCTACCATGGCTTGGTAGTCTCTACCTCTCAACCCGATTGCAGTCCGACACCAGATCATCATTTCACTTTTGGGAGGCATGGAAATGGGGAATGGGTCACTCAGTCTTACGCTACCGATCTCACCACCAGACAGTTCTACCTGCTGCCGTCTCATCAGGGCTTTTATCTCCTTGTTGAGGACTCTCTGTTGGCTGGAACTAGCATTCACCGCCACCTGTTGTAGAATTACAATTACCTCTGAAAGACAATTTTCAATTACGTTAGTACCCACAGTTATTTTAGGGTGACTTTCACGACGGTCAATGTCCACAATAATCACCCCCTGTGCCGGCAGTTCAACTTTACCAATTTTAATGGTCATCTCCTTGAACCCCATCTGCGGCACGGGTAAGCCATTACTGGCGATGATGCTCAAGTTATTGTCTGGATACCGTGTGATATCAGCATCAGTCCAATACTGCTTAAAAAGTACATAAGGGATAGTGGTTACTTGTGACCTATTATCCAGCAAGGCGCTCATGGGGATACCGTGCAGCACCATGGGTAAAACCGGGCGCCCCCCAACGTACTTATTACGCCAATTGTAAGGGCCTGGTGATCTTATGCCTGGGGGTTGGCCCTTTGCCCCAGGTTGGACCCTTTTAAATTACAGTACCTGGAAATGTGTCCGGGCTGGTTGCATCGACGGCAAATGGGCTGTCCATCCTCTGCGTAGCGGTCTGTGGGCCTCCCTCGGAACGACGGGATCCTCCTCTGTCGACGCCACGGGACATCCTCCGGACTTGAAGCCAGCTCGATGGGTCTTGACGGGTCCACTTGCAACGCCTGGACGGTCCTGGTCAACGCCGCGACGCTCCTGGTCAGCTCCTGGACTTGGTGGTGCAGGTCTTTCGACGGGGCTTGGTTCAGGGCCTGTGCATCAGCCCCCACGGGATCCATAGAGGAGGGCGCCGCCTCCTGGTGGTTGGTGAGAGCAGGGCGCCGGGGGTTTATAGCGCCACTGGTTGCAGATTCACGGAGCACCCTTATGGCCCTGTCCTTAAATTGGGCAAAGGTTAGGTCGGGGTTCTGAAAGAACATGAGACGCAGTTGGGCCCTGTGGGCGCTAGACAGCAGACCTTCTATGAATTGTTCTGTTAGCAGCTTATCCGTTTCCTGCACACTGCCAGGGTCAGTTTGTTGAATAGCCCTCAAGGCTTCCTGCAGATTTAGGGCATAGTCTCTGATGCTGTCCTGTGCCCGCTGCTTACATCCATAGAACCTCATTTTAATCTCAGCGGAGGTACGTGTGTCAAAGGTACCCCGCAGCCGGGCCAGAATACCCTTCACAGTCCTTTTATCCTCAGTGGGCCATGATTTTACCTCCCTTTGGGCTGCGCCAGTTAACTGCCCTGTCAATATGCTGACCTTCTGTTCCTCTGTCAGGGGGTAAACGTGGAACAAACTGTATAGCCTTTCCTTGAAGTCAGTTAGGGCATGGGGCTCCCCTGAGTATTTGGGCAGCCAGGCCGCTCCAGGGATGTAGGGCAGGGAAAAGGGCATCACCGCTGCTGCAGCTGCGTTGGTGGTAGTGGGCGCCTCTGTGTCCGACATCTTCCTCCCCCCTAGTTAAGCGTGGCCTACCTTCCGACGATCCTCTTCTGTAGGCCGCGGCTCCGCTGCTGCTGCTCTGGACGAGGACCTTGCGTCGCGTCCTGATGACGTCAGCGTCGCTCTCTCTCCCTTCCAGGACCTTGCGCAGCGTTGGTGCGTGGGGCGGAGCTTCGGATCTCGCGCGGTTTTGAAGTCCACGCCCCTCTTCTTCCCGCGCGGCGTCCTGAAGATGGCGTCCGATGGCGAGAAACAGCTGCGGATGGCGGGAAGACGGCAGAAGACGGCGGGAAACAGTCCAAGATGGCGTCTGATGGAATCGGCTCCGGATGGCGGGAAACGACTCCGGACGGCGGGAAACTTCGCCACAGGTAAGTTACAAAAGTCTTTTTCAGGCACGCAGTACCCGGTGGTTGCGGGCATGAAATCCTGCCGACTACGCCAAAGCTGACTCGCCCCTTGGGCCGTGGGGCACTCGGATCCGGGCAGTCTGGGAACGATGGGAGTAGTAGTGGCAACCCGGTTCCGTGGCTCAGGGTGGTCAGGCCAGTGGTAGTCCGTTATGTGCTATTGATTATGTCCGACTACGCCACCCGTGGATTGCGGTTATTAGGAACCGCCGCTGCATGCCGACCGCTGGGGCTGATGAGGTGTGCAGCTAGGGTAGTGTGACTCCCCACGGGAAGAGTGCGGCCCCAGGGCAGTATAGTGGATGGTGGGAGTGATGGTGGTGAGAGTCCCAGTGCTGATAGTGCTGGAGAAGCAAGGAGCACACAGACAACAGGTTGCAGTCCAGGGTCTTTACTAGAACAGGTAAATTGACCCATAAACAGTCCCGGCTAGGAGGGGGACCTGGATGTCTGAGAGCAACGGGGAAATTGGCCCTGGTCAGGGTAAGGGTGTAGGCCTACCGTGCTTTCTGCGCTCCTTCTGGCTATCTCCTCCTGATAGGGTAACAGCCCACGTTTCCAAGCTTTCTGTGTATTCTCGCCTGTATGGCCTGCGACGTGGGTTCCTTTCTGCTCCCAGCCTTGTACGGCTTTACTGGTCCCTTCTGTTGTGGCAGGGCCTCCAGGCTTCTTAGGCCAAGGAATATACAGTCCCCTGCGGACTGGTTCTCTGCTGGGGGATGTGGAATCCTCTCAGCCTCAGACACCAAAGTCTGGTAAATTAAGTCCTCTTTCTGCCAAGACAGGCTCTCTTCGCCTCTTGTCTCTGGCTTGTGGCTCTCCTCCTGCCACACTTCCTCTTAGGTGCAGTGCAACTGTCTGTCCCTGTTCTGCTCTGGGACAAGTCTCAATGCTGAGACAGGCCATCCAGTTCTCTCTAACCCTGCCCCCAGCACCAGTTTTTATAGGGGCAGCCTGCTCCCCCTACTGGCCTGAGACAGGAGGCATTGCATGCTAATGTTCCCCTGACTAGAGAACCTCCCCCTTGCTCTCAGACACAGCTTTAATACATTTTGTGGCATCCAGGCCAGGGTGACACAGATGGAGCGAGACATGATGTCCCAGATGTGCTCAATCGGATTCAGGTCTGGGGAACAGGCGGGCCAGTCCATAGCTTCAATGCCTTCACCTTGCAGAAACTGCTGACACACTCCAGCCACATGAGGTCTGGCAATGTCCTGCATACTGCATAAGGGGCATAATGGGGGCATTACACTGTGTGGGGGCATAATACATACTACATAAGGGGCATAATGGGGGCATTAAACTTTTTGGGGCATCATACATACTGCATAAGGGGCATAATGGGGGCAATACACTGTGTGGGGGCATCATACATACTGCATAAGGGGCATAATGGGGGCATTACATTGTGTGGTAGCATCATACATCTTGTATAAGGGGCATAATGGGGGCATTACACTGTGTGGGAGCATCATACATACTGCATGAGGGGCATAATGGTGGCATACACTGTGTGGTGCATCATACATACTGTATAAGGGGCATAATGGGGGCATTACACTGTGTGGGGCATCATATATACTGTATAAGGGGCATAATGGGGCATTACACTGTGTGGGGCATCATACATACTGCATAAGGGGCATAATGGGGGCATTACACTGTGTGGGGGCATCATACATACTGCATAAGGAGCATAATGGGGGCATTACACTGTGTGGGGGCATCATGTATACTGCATAAGGGGCATAATGGGGGCATTACACTGTGTGGGGGCATCATACATCCTGCATAAGGGGCATAATGGGGGCATTACACTGTGTGGGGGGCATCATACATCCTGCATAAGGGGCATAACACTGTGTGGGGGCATCATACATCCTGCATAAGGGGCATAATGGGGGCATTACACTGTGTGGGGGGCATCATACATACTGCATAAGGGGCATAATGGGGGCATTACACTGTGTGGGGGCATCATACATCCTGCATAAGGGGCATAATGGGGGCATTACACTGTGTGGGGGCATCATGCATCCTGCATAAGGGGCATAATGGGGGCATTACACTGTGTGGGGGCATCATGCATACTGCATAAGGGGTATAATGGGGGCATTACACTGTGGGGGGCATCATGCATCCTACATAAGGGGCATAATGGGGGCATTACACTGTGTGGGGGCATCATACATACTGCATAAGGGGTATAATGGGGGCATTACACTGTGGGGGGCATCATGCATCCTACATAAGGGGCATAATGGGGGCATTACACTGTGTGGGGGCATCATACATTCTGTATAAGGGGCATAATGGGGGCATTACACTGTGGGGCCAGTAAAGGGGCCCTTTACTATGAGAACAATACGTTTCCTCCCTTCCTGTCTCCATAGTTGGGTCGTATGTATCTATTACAGGAAACAGAACAAAAACCTTATGATTCTTATAAAGGGGCAACACAAGACCCCAAAAGAGTCTCTGTGCTCAAGGGGTTAATGCCCCCTGCGCCCAGTAATGGGGGATCCCCACATACCTCCACCTGCAGAGCCGCCACCACATATATGGCTGCTCTGTGCGCACAGGAGCTGTGATGAGGTCACAGGAGGGGAAGAGTCAGGGGTCACATGATCAGGGGCCTCAGTGGATGTGTGACACCCCAGGGGTCTGGTTGCCACAGTGATAGAGATATTATGTCTGAGAGCAGGTGGGAGGTCCTTTGGTCAGTGATCCTGTGCATGCCACACCTCCTGCCCAGTCTTGGGAGGGGAAGGACTTCCCCTATATAAACCTGGGGCTGAGGCAGGGTAGGGAGTTCTGAGAGGAGAAGACAGGGAGCAGAGCTGCTCTATGGGCTCTGCTCCACAGGCAGGCCATGTCCAGGGGCCTGAGCCTGGAGTCAAGGAGAGTAGAGACAAGAAACAGTCATATGAAGAAACAGCAGAAGCTCAGTGGGAGCAATACTAATACGAGTCAGGGGCTGGCAGCTGCAGAGCTCGCCCTGACTGAGAAGCTTTCTTACCGGACCCGGCGTCCGAGGCTGTGGGGACTAACTCTTACCCAGCAGCAGAAGCCGACCGGCAGGGGATTTCAGGTCCTCAGGCCCAGAAACCCGAAGGCACGGTCACACGCGTGGGACCAGCACCGCCATCGTGGAGCGGAAGCCATTAGAAGGCCCCGAGTCACCGGCCATACGGGTGAGCACCACACGGTACACTCAGGGACGTGGGCTACTTATATCCCCTTCTAGCAAGGTAGCCAGAAGAGTACAGTCAGTTTGGGAGGCCTACAACTCCGCCTGGCCAGGGGAGATCCCATCTGCTCAAGGACTGACCAGGCCCCGTTCGCTAGCAAGTACTCCGGGAGGGTCTATCGTTGTTACCAGTAAAGACCCTGAATTATACCGCACCGTCTCTGAGTGGTTCCTGCTACCCCCATTTTCCACGTCGGCTGCCCTGAGGCCATACCCCTCCCGTTGGGGGTTATACTATCACGCTGCACAATTCTACACCGGCCTCAGCGGTCTGCCCTGCAGCGGCAGCTCCATAGCTGCAAATCAACGGGTGGCGTAGTCGACACTCAAATAACATCTATCAAGACTGCCACACACTGAGTTGACTCCCTGGGCACGGACCGGGTCCCTGCCACTCGGAGACTACAACCCTCATCTGATCCGGTTCCGGGTAAGCCCCGTGCGCGAGACGCTGCGCGACACAGCAGGCCCAGGGGCGCGTCAGATGCAGGACTCTGCTGTGCTGGTTGTCATGGTGCTGGATGAGCTGAAGTTTATGTGTGGGGTCAGGAGTAGTGTTGAGCGATACCTTCCGATATCGGGAAATATCGTATCAGATTGGATAGGACCGATACCCAAAAGTATCGGATATCGCCGATTCCGATACCGGAAACCAATGCAAGTCAATGGGACACTAATATCGGAAAGCCATCCCAGCGTGAGAGAATTCTCCTGATTGTTTAAAAGCCGGCGGGCGGTAAAAAGCCGCCGGCTTTTAAACAATCACACAGCCCCATACTGCTTCCCCGCAGCCTCCCACCCCGATCCTGCGCTCCCCCCGCCACCTCCCATCCCGATCGTAAGTTAGGACCGGGCGGGGAGCGCAGCACCAAGGAGCAGGGAGCGAAGGACCCGGGCGGGGAAGTCGGCAGTGAAAAGACTACACCGCCGGCTTTCCCGTTCTGTGCTGCGCTCTCCCGCCGGTTATTTCAAATGAACAGCTGAGGTATCAGGTGATGCTGATCAGCTGTTCATTTGAAGTAGCCGCGGTGCCCTCAGAGGGTTCATGTGAGTTCATGCTTCACTGCATGAACTCACATGAACTTTCCCACGGCCGCACAGGTCAGCCTCACCTCCCAGACCATCAGACCCATCATGATTGGTGTGTGCGCAGGTGTCTGTGCGATGTGTGCGGGTGTGTGCGCGATGTCTGCAGGTGTCTGCGTGCAGGCAGACATAGGCTAATGTGACACTACTACTCCCATCGGCCTATGTCTGTCCCCCGTCCACTTGTGCCAGCAGGATCAGCTCGATGGGAGCAGTAGCTATTTTAGCTGCCCCATATGTTATTTTTGCCCCTATACATCTTTTATGTTTTTAAGCCCCCCATATATTTTTTTTGTTTTTGGTCCCCAATAAATTTTAAATACATTTTTCATTGGTGGCCAGTGGTTACCTAAAATAAATTAGTTCATACATTACCTGTCCCCGCCGATCGCCACCTAAAATAAAGTAAAAAATAAAAAACTACACCTATACTCACCTAGACACCTAATTCCCCGAAGCCATCGATCTCCTGTAATAAAATATAAAATAATAAACCACAACCTTATCCTTACCCCTCCGTAGTAGTCCACGAGTGTCCCACGAAGATCTCCAGTTTAGAGCAGCCACATAAAATGTGACCGCTCTAAACCACAGCCGCCGCTAGAATGACGGGGCCGTAAAGCAGCCCCATCATTGCATAAACCGGTGTCTAGGTGAGTATAGGTGTAGTTTTTTATTTTTTACTTTATTTTAGGTGGCGATCAGGTAATGTATGAACTAATTTATTTTAGGTAACCACTGGCCACCAATGAAAAATGTATTTAAAATTTATTGGGGACCAAAAACAAAAAAAATATATGGGGGGCCTAAAAACATAAAAGATGTATAGGGGCAAAAATAACATATGGGGCAGTTTAAATAGCAGGATCAGGCTGATGGGAACTACTGCTCCCATCGAGCTGATCCTGCTGGCACGAGTGGACGGGGGACAGACAAAGGCCGATGTGAGTAGTAGTGTCACATCGGCCTATGTCTGCCTGCACGCAGACACCCGCAGACATCGCGCACACACCCGCACACATCGCACAGACACCCGCGCACACTCCAATCATGATGGGTCTGATGGTCTGGGAGGTGAGGCTGACCTGTGCGGCCGTGGGAAAGTTCATGTGAGTTCATGCAGTGAAGCATGAACTCACATGAACCCTCTGAGGGCACCGCAGCTACTTCAAATGAACAGCTGATCAGCATCACCTGATACCTCAGCTGTTCATTTGAAATAACCGGCGGGAGAGCGCAGCACAAAACGGGAAAGCCGGCGGTGAAGTCTTTTCCCTGCCGGCTTCCCCGCCTGGGTCCTTCGCTCCCTGCTCCTTGGTGCTGCGCTCCCCGCCCGGTCCTAACTTACGATCGGGATGTGAGGTGGCGGGGGGAGCGCAGGATCGGGGTGGGAGGCTGCGGGGAAGCAGTATGGGGCTGTGTGATTGTTTAAAAGCCGGCGGCTTTTTACCGCCTGCCGGCTTTTAAACAATCAGGAGAATTCTCTCACGCTGGGATGGCATTCCGATATTAGCGTCCCATTGACTTGCATTGGTTTCCGGTATCGGAATCGGCGATATCCGATACTTTTTGGGTATCGGTCCGATCCAATCCGATCCGATATTTCCCGATATCGGAAGGTATCGCTCAACATTAAGTAATACATAAGAATAATATGTACTATGTCTGACCACTACAAACACTCATCTGAACTGGTCCAAGTGCTGTCAGGTTTTTTCACGGGCAGCACTTAGACAATACGGTCATGTGAATATAGGCTTATGATGCATCTGGTAATAAACATGTTAAGGATGGGCCGCTACTCATGGGCCACTGCTGTGTGCTTGCCCCCCAGGCTAAAATGTGCCAGCCAGCCCCTGCTGCACCGGGTGCCAGAAAACCTAGATACACCTTTGGAATAGGTATCCTGCAAAGTAAGGATGGGGTTTGGTGTTTTTAAATGATTTTATTGACTCTGTGCATTTATATTTTGTATCAATAATATGATATGGTTATATATATCTTCTGGATATCAGGAGGGCTTATCCCTGTGCCTTGACTCTCTCCTTCTCCTTCGATGTCCTGTATAGGCCAAAAAAAACTACGCGTTTCGAGGACTCACAGTTCCTCTTCGTCAGCTTCTCGCTGGTAGTCAAACTGGTAACCTAATAAAGTCCAAACGCCCCCCACAAAGATAATACAACCAAAGAAATGGAGGAAGATCCAATACTAACAAGACGGTGCAAAAGGACATATGGAGGTGCAATAGAACTAAGATAGAATTCCAATAAGAATAGACTGTGTGTGAAAAAAATAATAATAAAAAAGACTTTGTTCAAACTTTCACAATTAGTTAAAAATGAATAAAAATTATATACTTATATTTCTGATGGCTATAAAAAACAGTCTGTTAATCAGTGTATATTACCAGGATAGTATAAATTCGGCACTTAGTACCATCCAGAGATAAAAAGGAAAAAATGAAGGAGAAAAATAAAAACATTATATAGTATCTCCAATAGGGGTATCAATGTATAGAAACAAATACATATATAAAATAGGTGGATTCAAAGGAATATATCCAAAAGACATATTATATTGATAAAATATAAGGAGGTTCATAAAAGTGCAATGTAAATGTTCAATTGGTACTGGGATAAAAAATACATACAGTATATACCGCTGCGAGTTGAAGGCATACAGCTGACTCTCGTGATTAAGGCCCTTCAGAGCCAAGCTATTTAATGTGAAGATCCATTTGGATTCCATCCGCGACATTAATCTCAGGTAATCACCTCCCCTCCATTTTCTGGGGACTAATCGGATCCCACAAAACTTAGTGTCCTTATAAGATTGGTTGTGGAACTTCCGGTAGTGCCGGGACAGTGGATGCCCTTCAAAACCTTCATTCATGTTGATAAAGTGTTCCTTCAGCCTTTTGATAACTTGCGCTTTGTACAGACATCTCCTCCTGCCAAGGCATAAAAAGGGCGTGGCTTGGGGTGTGGATAGGGGCGTGGCCAGACTACGCGTGCCGCATGGTTTCGCCCTCTTTCTAGTCCTCATAGGTTGGCGGTATGCTTGTACTGAGCAGATCTGGGATATCAGTGATTAGGTCCCATATTGTGCACTGTAAGGTCTGGAAAAGCTCCTTCTATCCGTCTCTGTAGCACCAGAGGAAGAACAGAGGGGAAAAGACAGGATTTTCTACATGTCGCGTTATGTAGATGTTCTGCAGATTTATCACAACCGTCCACAAGAAGAAACTGCCATCACAGAGCCGCCTTTAGCTGTTGGAAAAGTTTAAACTTAGTTTTGAATAGTTGCTATAGCCAACAAGGACTTTCTATTTATGCTGGGTCACATGATGCTGGTGCTGGGTGATGTCATGTGACGGAATGTTGTGGGTGATGATGTCACAGAGGGCGTTGTGATGTCACCCTTGGGGTATATAAGGGGGCTCCATCCACCTGGAGCTCATATCTCATTGGCCATATCTTGGTGCTGAGATACCCCCTGGAGACAATGAGGATCGCCATATTGTTTCTGTGCTGTACCCTGTTCTACCCTGTGAATTACCATAGGCTGCCGGTGAGTACCTGTCTATTATTACATATGGAGGACGTTTAGAATCAGCTGCGGCAGGGGAAGGGGATGGGGAGGGGGGTCCTGTAAGAATTTACCTGCGGGAATAAGAGGTTATGGCAGGGAAAGGAGCTTAGGAAGTGACAGTCAGAGGGGATATAAGTGTGGGGTGACCCCTCTGACTCCCACATTCCTGCCTTGTCCTTGTAGTGATTAATGACTTTGGTGTTGTCCCTTATATATCACTTTGCAGTCACCAGTGATCGCTCCGCACTGTGATCCTAAACTACAGTCTCATTTACCTTTTTGCAAACGCCCAGAAGGGGAGGAGTGACATCACACCCATGTGAGCAGATCCCGCCCACTTTTACTGCAGTCGTAATGCGAGCTAGCTGTATTCTGTTTTCATGGAAATATCAGCAGCTGCTCCCCCTAGTGTTTACAAGATGAAAACATCAAAAGAGTTAAAATATTTTTTTCAGATTTTATACCATTAAAACCTTTTTAAATATATATGTGTATTTATATATAAATATAAATACTTTACAATTTTACAATTGTAAAAAAATTGCTGACACTTTCCCTTTAAAAGATCTAAAGACGTTCTGCTTCATGTGCCATTGTGACCAATCAGAGCACAGATTATATTTTTTAAACTTTTCTTGAAAAACTGAAGCTGCTCCGTGATTGGAAATCATGTGGAAGGGTTCTCTTTTAGACATTTAGTTAGGTCCAAAGTATCAGTGACGTGATGGATAGAACTGTGCAATGATGTCACAGAGGGCTTTGTGATGTCACCCCTGGGTATATTAGAAGCCTCGGCCCATCTGCAGCTTGTATCTCATTGACCATACCTTGGTGCTGAGAGACCTCTGGAGATGATGAGTATCATCCTATCATTTCTGTGCTTTACGTTGCTCTACCCCCCACATTACAGTACACTGAGGGCGAGTATGTCCTCATCAATATGAAGGTCACAAGGATCAGCTAATGAGAATATCGCCTCTTGCAGGACTTCTCATACTGGACACGTGACCGTCCGTCATATGAAAGTCCAACTGTAAATAATATTCCATGGACCCTGGAGGTGAATCCCAAACTTCTTCCTGATCTTCTCAATGGGATATTTCTGAAAGTTGCTTGATAATGTATCCATCACTGTATAATAACAAGGGCTCTCTGTTTGACTGGATTGGGTATAAATATACAGGACTTTATTATGTTTTTTTTCTTTATTATAGGATGACCCACTACCCGTGGATCTCAGAAGAAGCACCTATCAAGCTTCCATCAATCTTCCTCTTTGGCTCTTCCGTGACGCAGTTTTTGTTGCGGTGATGACACTACTGACAATACTAGAGTATTTGGCCTTAAGTCTTGTCCTGAGCAAGTGGGCAATGTCTGAACCTGGTGAAACAATCAGAAAACTCCTGAGAACAAAACCATTCTGAAGGAACAAAGTGCTTGTAAGGAGCCGATTTGCATCCCTCAGATTCAGAAGCAAGACTCCAGGAGAACACCTGTCCTGCCCAATGGCAAATGTTCTACTCCATCCTTGGCTCCTGCACCGCAGGATGCGAAAAAGGTTCCTAGTTGCAACTATAAAGTGGCGTTCAGTGATATTGTCTGGGTCAGAATGATCCCTCACAACAATATAGGAAGAAGAGCTCGAAGTTCAACGGAGCTTAAAGAGAGGTTACTGATTTTTCAGAGAAGCCAACAACCCAGAATTCCAGAGCCAAGAGCACCAGAACCTAGAACACCAGAACCTACCATGTCAGAACCTAGTATGTCAGAACCTAGAATGCCAGAGCCTGAAATGCCTACAACACCTCAACCCAAAATCAAGAGGAGAAGATGTTTCCTTAGATGTCTTAGAGGCGAGGAAGATTGAGAAGGCAACTGCTTGAACTTTCCCATTGCTCGTGTTTTCATCACAGGTTAGTCCTATACATGCTGTCTGATGGGCACCATCTTACTACATACAATGCAGCATTGCACCTGAAATCGCATGGATATTTTGTCACACACTTGCACTTTAGCACCTTATCATATGGCGCATATATCTATGAACGCTTTGCTAAGTATCACTGTCTAGTATGTGCTTCTGATGAACCTATTTTAGGAAAACGTGTCGAGGTTTGGCATACTATGTACTTGAGTTTGGCGTACTATGTGCTTGTTGGTAAATTCTATTGCCATCTATAATCTACTAGATATTATAATGTCTCTGGTGGGATGCCCCATGCCGAATTGTTGATAACTGACTATGAGCATTGTCCTCTATTTCTTATCTACTATGGTTACAGGTTGATGTGAAGAGAGCTGTGCCATTGGTAGCGATTTTTCTACTGATTTGTCAGTTATATTTATGTTAGTTTAGCAAATTTCTGCTTGTAGGGTCTAATGTTTTACCATAGTGTATGTTCTGTGAGCTAAATTGTCATACTTATGCACTAGATAGATTATAAATTGTGATGCTTATGTACAAGATAGATTATTAGTTTAATCGGTGATTTTTTAAATATTTTTTAGCATCAGGAGACTCAAGAATCGCATCTTACAGAAGACAAGAAGCCTAAATGCCGAAGGGTGATGACCTGTTGATGGCCCACAGCTGGAGGGTCATTACCTCTTGATGGCACAAAACTGGACAGAAGATAAAAACATTTGATGGCACACAGCCGGAGGGTGATGATCTATTGATGGCCATAGCCAGAGGGTCATTACCTGTTGATGGCACACAGCCGGAGGGTGATGACCTATTGATGACCATAGCCAGAGGGTCATTACCTGTTGATGGCACACAGCTGGAGGATGATGACCTATTGATGGCCATAGCCAGAGGGTCATTACCTGTTGATGGCACACAGCCGGACAGAGGATAATTACCTGTTGATGGCACACAGACGGATGGTCATTACCTGTTCATGGCGCACTGCCGGATGGTCATTACCTATTGATGGCACACAGCCGGAGGGTGATGACCAATTGATGGCCATAGCCAGAGGGTCATTACCTGTTGATGGTGCACTGCCGGATGGTCATTACCTGTTGATGGCACACAGCCGGATGGTCATTACCTGTTCATGGCACACTGCCGGATGGTCATTACCTGTTGATGGAACACAGCCGGAGGGTGATGACCTATTGATGGCCATAGCCAGAGGGTCATTACCTGTTGATGGCGCACTGCCGGATGGTCATTACCTGTTGATTGCACACAGCTGGAGGGTGATGACCAGTTGATGTCGGACTGCCGGATGGTCATTACCTGTTGATGGCACACAGCCGGACAGAGGATCATTACCTGTTGATGGCACAAAGCCGGTCAGAGGATAAGATCTTTTGATTGCATACACCGGGTCCCTCCCTGATAACAGGGAACCCTGGGGAATACTCGTCATCTTGATCCCCCACTGACTAAATACTTGCTCCACCTCAGCCTACACCATCATGGAGGACACTTCCACCTGTGTCCACTGTAAGGTTCGACTTTCTTTTATCATTTCAGCAGATTAATAAACATCATAAAGCTGTAAAACTATCGAGTAATTTATTATAAATTATTATAAAGAAATATAAAGTATAATAGATAGCTATAGAGGGCACAGAAGACGACTAACTATAGTAAGCATGGTATCGCCTGATATATACTGTATATTCTAGATGGCGCTATTACACTAAATACATCACAACCTCCAGGGTGATATTACCGTACAATGTGAGATCACTAATAATGGCCACAGATTATGAGAAAATTACCAGCTCCATAGTCCTGGAGTTATTATAAATGTCTCTAGTGTGAGGCAGGGACTGGACGAGTGTTGGAGGGAGGTATATTCCCCCAGGACGTCCTTTATGTATCCATGCTGTAGAATCTGCCGTATACTTCTGTTCTAGCAGTCAGACATTTCACTCTGCAAATCACAGGCTCAACATTGTGTAAAACTACCACCGTATATAAGAGCACTCAGAATAAAAACTAGCGGCATGCCGTGCACTGCCCACGTCATGTGTACGGGATACAGGACCTGCAGGACCTGGTACGGCCATTATAGTTGATAGATTAATGATACCTGTGCAGATGAAGGGAAAAAAATATGTGCAACAGCAGGAGGAGAAAGTCTCAAAATGTAATTTGAAGAGTATAATAGAGAAATGGGAAACTTCTGGAGATGCAGATAAGTGGTACCAGGGCAAAACGTAAGTGCAGTCAGACAAGGGAAAAGTGCAAATGATCCAGCGTAAAGGTTTGTTTAGTAGAAAAAATATTAAAACTTAGCTTTTATTAGCCATATAAAACACTGCTCCACAAAGAATACAGCAAATGTGCAACTATCATAGCTTACAGACCTACACGTTTCAACAAATCATGTCTTAATTATGGCCCTACTACTAGAATGACAAAAAGGCATATATATATATATATGTATATATATATATATATATATATATATATATATATATATCCACGTGCCTGTATGACCTCCCTACAACGCCTGGGCATGCTCCTGATGAGGTTGCGGATGGTCTCCTGTGGGATCTCCTCCCAGACCTGAACTAAAGCATCCGCCAACTCCTGGACAGTCTGTGGTGCAACGTGACGTTGGCGGATGGAGCGAGACATGATGTCCCAGATGTGCTCAATCGGATTCAGGTCTGGGGAACAGGCGGGCCAGTCCATAGCTTCAATGCCTCCATCTTGCAGGAACTGCTGACACACTCCAGCCACATGAGGTCTGCCATTGTCCAGCATTATGAGGAACCCAGGGCCAACCGCACCAGCATATGGTCTCACAAGGGGTCTGAGGATCTCATCTCGGTACCTAATGGAAGCCAGGCTACCTCTGGCGAGCACATGGAGGGCTGTGCGGCTCTCCAAAGAAATGCCACCCCACACCATTACTCACCCACTGCCAAACCGGTCATGCTGAAGGATGTCACTATCCACGGCGTCTCCAGACTCTGTCACGTCTGTCACATGTGCTCAGTGTGAACCTGCTTTCATCTACGAAGAGCACAGGGCGCGAGTGGCAACTTTGCCAATCCTGGTGTTCTGTGGCAAATGCCAAGCGTCCTGCATGGTGTTGGGCTGTGAGCACAACCCCTATCTGTGGACGTCGGGCCCTCATACCACCCTCATGGAGTCGGTATCTAACCGTTTGTGCAGACACATGCACATTTGTGGCCAGCTGGAGGTCATTTTGCAGGGCTCTGGCAGTGCTCCTCCTGTTCCTCCTTGCACAAAGGAGGAGGTAACGGTCCTGTTGCTGGGTTGTTGCCCTCCTACGGCCCCCTCCACATCTCCTGGTGTACTGGCCTGTCTCCTGGTAGCGCCTCCAGCCTCTGGACACAGCCAACCTTCTTGCCACAGCTCGCATTGATGTGCCATCCTGGATGAGCTGCACTATCTGAGCAACTTCTGTGGGTTGTGGAGTCTGTCTCATGCTACCACGAGTGTGAAAGCACAACCAACATTCAAAAGTGACCAAAACATCAGCCAGAAAGCATTGGTACTGAGATGTGGTCTGTGGTCCCCACCTGCAGAACCACTCCTTTATTGAGGGTGTCTTGATAATTGCCAATAATTTCCATCTATCCTCTATTCCATTTGCACATCAGCATGTGAAATTGATTGTCAATCAGTGTTGCTTCCTAAGTGGACAGTTTGATTTCACAGAAGTTTGATTTACTTGGAGTTATATTCTGTTGTTTTAAGTGTTCCCTTTATTTTTGGAGCAGTTTATATAGATACATACAGTGAGTACGGAAAGTATTCAGACTCCTTTAAATTTTTCACTCTTTGTTTCATTGCAGCCATTTGATAAATTCTAAAAAGTTCATTTTTTTCTCATTAAAGTACACTCAGCACCCCATCTTGACTGAAAAAAACAGCAATATAGAATTTTTTTGCAAATTTATTAAAAAAAACTGAAATATCACATGGTCATAAGTATTCAGATCCTTTGCTCAGACACTCATATTTAAGTCACATGCTGTCCATTTCCTTGTGATCCTCCTTGAGATGGTTCTACTCCTTCAATGGAGTCCAAATGTGTTTAATTAAACTGATAGGACTTGATTTGGAAAGGCACACACCTGTCTATATAAGACCCCACAGCTCACACTACATGTCAGACCAAATGAGAATCATGAGCTCAAACGAACTGCCCAAGGAGCTCAGAGACCGAATTGTGGCAAGGCACAGATCTAGCCAAGGTTATAAAAGAATTTCTGCATTACCCAAGGTTCATAAGAGCACAGTGGCCTCCATAATCCTTAAATGGAAGAAGTTTGGGACCACCAGAAGTCTTCCTAGACCTGGCCGTCCAGCCAAACTGAGCAATCGTGGGAGAAGAGCCTTGGTGAGAGAGGTAAAGAAGAACCCCAAGATCACTGTGGCTGAGCTCCAGAGATGCAGTAGGGAGATGGGAGAAAGTTCCACATAGTCAACTATCACTGCAGCCCTTCCCCAGTTGGGCCTTTATGGCAGAGTGGCCAGATGGAAGCCTCTCCTCATATGAAAGCCCGCATAGAGTTTGCTCAAAAACACATGAAGGACTCCCAGACTATGAGAAATAAGATTCTCTGGTCTGATGAGACGAAGATAGAACTTTTTGGTGATAATTCTAAGTGGTATGTGTGGAGAAAACCAGGCACTGCTCATCACCTGCCTAATACAATCCCAACAGTGAAACATGGTGGTGGCAGTTGTTAGAACCCTCCTGTTAGTTTTTTCTATTTTGTGGTCATGTGACCTTCTGCCTATTTATTCCAGCTCCGCCCTTCAGGCTTTGCTGGACTTCAGTGTTACTTTGACTCTTAATCTAGCCAGGTGCTTTGTACCTACTGTATCTCTCTAGTTTGTTTGGTCCTTGGACCACTAAGTACTTTTGTCTGTTTGTCTTCTTCTGCTACTACTTCTGCCAGGAGGTGTCCAGTTTTGTCCCAGTCCTTAGTTCTTTTAGGGACCCCTCCCTTTAATCTATAGGTCTGTGTTCAGATTAGCCGCGGACATAGGCGGGTCTGTTTGCAAGGAACAGGTTGCCCGCTGCATCGTAAGGAATCAGCTTAGTCCTATTGTATGGACAGATTTCCTCTCTTTCCTTAGTTCTTGTAGCAGATCATAACAGCAGTATCATGCTATGGGTGTGTTTTTCAGCTGCAGGGACAGGACGACTGGTTGCAATTGAAGGAAACATGAATGCGGCCAAGTACAGAGATATCCTGGATGAAAACCTCTTCCAGAGTGCTCTGCACCTCAGACTTGGCCAAAGGTTCACCTTCCAACAAGACAATGACCCTAAGCACACAGCTAAAATAACAAAGGAGTGGCTTCAGAACAACTATGTGACCATTCTTGACTGGCCCAGCCAGAGCCCTGACCTAAACCCAATTGAGCATCTTTGGAGAGACCTGAAAATGGCTGTCCACCAACGTTTCCCATTCATCCTGACGGAACTGGAGAGGATCTGCAAGGAAGAATGGCAGAGGATCCCAAAATGCTGGTGTGAAAAACTTGTTGCATCATTTCCAAGAAGACTCATGGCTGTACTAGCCCAAAAGGGTGCTTCTACTCAATACTGAGCAAAGGGTCTGAATACTTATGCCCGTGTGATATTTCAGTTTTTCTTTTTTATTAAATTTTGCAAAAATGTCTTCATTTCTGTTTTCTTTCAGACAAGATGGGGTGCAGAGTGGACTTTAATGAGAAAAAAATGAACTTTTTAGAATTTACCAAATGGCTGCAATGAAACAAAGAGTGAAAAATGTAAAGGGGTCTGAATACTTTCCGTACCCAGTGTACATGCATGGAAATAAATGCAGAATTATATTTCTTAATACTGCAGTATCAGATCCTGTCTTGAATTTAACCCCTGTGGTATCCAATGTGAAAATCCACAGGGACTCCCCTGATGAATTACAATTGAGGAAATCATGAATTTTATATTCTCTATCATTACTTAAGGACATAAAACTATCTGTTTTAACCGCATGTAGACACGCTTTGCACCGATTGGCTCCACATCTGAAGAAACCTTTTGTGCTGAGCCAATTTGGTTGTACAGTATTAGTCTCACTCAGGGGTGGATTAAGAGTAGCAAGGGCCCCCTCCACACACCTGATTTATCACGTGACATGTCACATGATCCCCGTGATAGATCATGTGATAGTTCACGGGAAATTAATTTGGCATAATATTAATTGTGCTGCCCCATCTGAGAGCAGCACAATATTGGGGCAGATACCCTGATTCCAGCGATGTGTCACTTTTTCAGCTGCTTGTTGTCATTTTGAGAAAATCACCGTTTTATCTGCTGCAGATCTAGCAGCTCTCTGAATGCTGCGCTCTGTATAGCCCCGCCCACACCACTGATTGGCAGCTTTCTGCCCATGCTCAGTGTACACAGAAATCTACTGATCAGTGATGGGGGTGGGGTCCTACAGAACTTACTAGTCATCTAGTAATAATTACCTTCTGACAAATCAATGATTTTATCAAAACAACACTAAGCAGCCCAGTAAGTGACACATTACTGGAATCAGTGCCTCTAACCCTACATTATGCTGCTCTCAGATTAGGTGGCAAAAACCTGATGACAGATTCCCTTTAAAGGAGCTGTAAACACAAAAAAAGTTTGTATTAAAAAATACAAGCCATTTGTTAAATTAACTTTTTTTCATTGTTAATTCACATTAGACTGTATCTTCAACACTTTTGTCAGCAGGTCTTATTACAGACTCTGAATAGGGCAGCTCTCTCCCTCTCCCTCAGCAGAAAGTCACAGCATGGTTAAAAAACGGGATCTTTTATGATTTTCTCATAATAAATAAAAAAGGACATGCAAGTCCTCCAAACTATTTTCCGTTTCTGTATAGGGGAGGTCCTAAATCTTTCTTGTTCTTTAGTTGATCACATGTCAAAAAGGCAAAGCATTTACTATGAACTCGCCTAAAAAAATATACACTTGGAGAGTAATATCATCATTTGCATGTAAATATTCCTTGACTCTAAGGGCTCGCTCACACTGTCGTATAACACGGCCGAACGCTATGTGATGTTTTATCGGATAGGACTCGGCCCTATGTTATACTATGGGACAGTGCAGATCTGCGATTATTGGCATGAGAAAATAATCTCATTCGATATTCGGACCATGTGCACCCATACAAGTCTACGGGTGCACGTAAAACATTGGACTGCACTCGGATGTCATCCAAGTGCAGTCCGATGAACACTCACAGAGACTATGGAGAAGATGGAGAAATTAAGTTCTCCATCTTCTCCATATCTGTGCTGCGAGAGAATCGGATCACACTCAGTTGAAGCTCTGACAGAGTTTGAGCCGAGTGTCATTAGCATAATTGGCCCTATTCTCTTGCATGAGAGAATATATGGCTTAGTGAGTGGACCCTAAAACTGAATAGTAGTGACGGACAGGAACCTCACAAGCGGGATCCATGTAGCTCTCAGATGTCATGTAGGTAGGGCTTCATTCCATGGGGTAGGGCTTAATTTCAAGGTATATAAAAAAAATGGACTTCAAATAAAAATTAAATGAACACAAAAAGCACTAATTGAATTATTTTTTTCATATTTATGTTTGCAGCCCCTTTAAAAACCCTTTGAGGACCAAGACACATATATGTCCCATAGCTTTAAACTGGAAAAAAATTTGATTGAATAAAATTTAAGGTCCTCAAAGGTTTAAGTAGGTCATAAGTTCATATGAATACTTGCTCATACAATTGCACATGCCAAAAGATGAAGAAGAACAGAATCAAAAATATGACATTAAGTGGATCACTTACAGGTATTCAAGGTGAAAGAGACCAGCAAAGGCATCGTCTCGAATGACAGTAAATGAGTTAGAATTCAGCAAGCTGA
>NW_027362871.1:2157500-2247500 GCF_046119375.1 Phyllobates terribilis | reverse complement strand
TCTGTAATTCATCAGATGAGCGTGATAACGGAAGCTGCGCTGAACGGCGAAGCGTAGGAACGGGCGGTGAAATAAGCGCGCCAAAAAAACTATAAAGTTTACGTTTTTTTTCCGTAATTCATCAGATGAGCGTGATAAAGGAAGCTGCGCTGAACGGTGGCGCGTAGTAACAGGCGGTGAAATAAGCGCGCCAAAAAACTATAAAGTTTACTTTTTTTCCATAATTCATTAGATGAGCGTGATAACGGAAGCTGCGTTGAACGGCGGCGCGTAGGAACGGGCGGTGAAATAAGCGCGCCAAAAAAACTATAAAGTTTACGTTTTTTTTCCGTAATTCATCAAATGAGCGTGATAACGGACGCTGCGCTGAACGGCGGCGCGTAGGAACGGGCGGTGAAATAAGCGCGCCAAAAAAACTATAAAGTTTACGTTTTTTTTCCGTAATTCATCAGATGAGCGTGATAACGGAAGCTGCGCTGAACGGCGGCGCGTAGGAAAAGGCAGTGAAATAAGCGCGCCAAAAAAACTATAAAGTTTACGTTTTTTTTCCGTAATTTATCAGATGAGCGTGATAACGAACGCAGCCCTTAACGGCGGCGTCAGAGCGACTTTTTTTTGTTGCAGATTGAATTTTAAGTGCTTTTGCTATCATCAAACCTGTAGCCAGCTCTAGTCCTCATTGAGCTATTCCAAGGGTGAGGGCTGGCTAAGGGTCGCCCTGGAGGCACCTGTAGCCAGATCTCATCCTCATTGAGCTGCTCCAAGGGTGAGCGCTGGCTAGGGGTCGCCCTGGAGGCACCTGTAGCCAGCTCTCATCCTCATTGAGCTGCTCCAAGGGTGAGGGCTGGCTAGGGGTCGCCCTGGAGGCACCTGTAGCCAGCTCTCATCCTCATTGAGCTGCTCCAAGGGTGAGGGCTGGCTACGGGTCGCCCTGGAGGCACCTGTAGCCAGCTCTCATCCTCATTGAGCTGCTCCAAGGGTGAGGGCTGGCTAGGGGTCGCCCTGGAGGCACCTGTAGCCAGCTCTCATCCTCATTGAGCTGCTCCAAGGGTGAGGGCTGGCTAGGGGTCGCCCTGGAGGCACCTGTAGCCAGCTCTCATCCTCATTGAGCTGCTCCAAGGGTGAGGGCTGGCTAGGGGTCGCCCTGGAGGCACCTGTAGCCAGCTCTCATCCTCATTGAGCTGCTCCAAGGGTGAGGGCTGGCTAGGGGTCGCCCTGGAGGCACCTGTAGCCAGCTCTCATCCTCATTGAGCTGCTCCAAGGGTGAGGGCTGGCTAGGGGTCGCCCTGGAGGCACCTGTAGCCAGCTCTCATCCTCATTGAGCTGCTCCAAGGGTGAGGGCTGGCTAGGGGTCGCCCTGGAGGCACCTGTAGCCAGCTCTCATCCTCATTGAGCTATTCGAAGGGTGAGGGCTGGCTACGTGTCGCCCTGGAGGCACCTGTAGCCAGCTCTCATCCTCATTGAGCTGCTCCAAGGGTGAGGGCTGGCTAGGGGTCGCCCTGGAGGCACCTGTAGCCAGCTCTCATCCTCATTGAGCTGCTCCAAGGGTGAGGGCTGGCTAGGGGTCGCCCTGGAGGCACCTGTAGCCAGCTCTCATCCTCATTGAGCTGCTCCAAGGGTGAGGGCTGGCTAGGGGTCGCCCTGGAGGCACCTGTAGCCAGCTCTCATCCTCATTGAGCTATTCCAAGGGTGAGGGCTGGCTACGTGTCGCCCTGGAGGCACCTGTAGCCAACTCTCATCCTCATTGAGCGTGATAACGGACGCTGCGCTGAACGGCGGCGCATAGGAACGGGCGGTGAAATAAGCGCGCCAAAAAAACTATAAAGTTTACGTTTTTTTTCCGTAATTCATCAGATGAGGGTGATAACGGACGCTGTGCTGAACGGCGGCGCGTAGGAACGGGCGGTGAAATAAGCGCGCCAAAAAAACTATAAAATTTACGTTTTTTTCCGTAATTCATCAGATGAGCGTGATAACGGAAGCTGCGCTGAACGCCGGCGCGTAGGAACGGGCGGTGAAATAAGCGCGCCAAAAAAGCTATAAAGTGTACGTTTTTTTTCCATAATTCATTAGATGAGCGTGATAACGGAAGCTGCGTTGAACAGCGGCGCGTAGGAACGGGCGATGAAATAAGCGCGCCAAAAAAACTATAAAGTTTACGTTTTTTTTCCGTAATTCATCAGATGAGCGTGATAACGGACGCTGCGCTGAATGGCGGCGCGTAGGAACGGGCGGTGAAATAAGCGCGCCAAAAAAACTATAAAGTTTACGTTTTTTTCCGTAATTCATCAGATGAGCGTGATAACGGATGCTGTGCTGAACGGCGGCACGTAGGAACGGGCGGTGAAATAAGTGCGCCAAAAAAACGATAAAGTTTTCGTTTTTTTTCTGTAATTTATCAGATGAGCGTGATAACGGACGCAGCCCTTAACGGCGGCGTCAGAGCGACTTTTTTTTGTTGCAGATTGAATTTTAAGTGCTTTTGGTATCATCAAACCTGTAGCCAGCTCTCATCCTCATTGAGCTATTCCAAGGGTGAGGGCTGGCTAGGGGTCGCCCTGGAGGCACCTGTAGCCAGCTCTCATCCTCATTGAGCTGCTCCAAGGGTGAGGGCTGGCTAGGGGTCGCCCTGGAGGCACCTTTAGCCAGCTCTCATACTCATTGAGGTGCTCCAAGGGTGAGGGCTGGCTAGGGGTCGCCCTGGAGGCACCTGTAGCCAGCTCTCATCCTCATTGAGCTGCTCCAAGGGTGAGGGCTGGCTACGGGTCGCCCTGGAGGCACCTGTAGCCAGCTCTCATCCTCATTGAGCTGCTCCAAGGGTGAGGGCTGGCTAGGGGTCGCCCTGGAGGCACCTTTAGCCAGCTCTCATCCTCATTGAGCTGCTCCAAGGGTGAGGGCTGGCTAGGGGTCGCCCTGGAGGCACCTGTAGCCAGCTCTCATCCTCATTGAGCTGCTCCAAGGGTGAGGGCTGGCTAGGGGTCGCCCTGGAGGCACCTGTAGCCAGCTCTCATCCTCATTGAGCTGCTCCAAGGGTGAGGGCTGGCTAGGGGTCGCCCTGGAGGCACCTGTAGCCAGCTCTCATCCTCATTGAGCTGCTCCAAGGGTGAGGGCTGGCTAGGGGTCGCCCTGGAGGCACCTGTAGCCAGCTCTCATCCTCATTGAGCTGCTCCAAGGGTGAGGGCTGGCTAGGGGTCGCCCTGGAGGCACCTGTAGCCAGCTCTCATCCTCATTGAGCTGCTCCAAGGGTGAGGGCTGGCTAGGGGTCGCCCTGGAGGCACCTGTAGCCAGCTCTCATCCTCATTGAGCTGCTCCAAGGGTGAGGGCTGGCTAGGGGTCGCCCTGGAGGCACCTGTAGCCAGCTCTCATCCTCATTGAGCTATTCCAAGGGTGAGGGCTGGCTACGTGTCGCCCTGGAGGCACTTGTAGCCAGCTCTCATCCTCATTGAGCTGCTCCAAGGGTGAGGGCTGGCTAGGGGTCGCCCTGGAGGCACCTGTAGCCAGCTCTCATCCTCATTGAGCTATTCCAAGGGTGAGGGCTGGCTACGTGTCGCCCTGGAGGCACTTGTAGCCAGCTCTCATCCTCATTGACCGTGATAACGGACGCTGCGCTGAACGGCGGCGCATAGGAACGGGCGGTGAAATAAGCGCGCCAAAAAAACTATAAAGTTTACGTTTTTTTTCCGTAATTCATCAGATGAGCGTGATAACGGACGCTGTGCTGAACGGCGGCGCGTAGGAACGGGCGGTGAAATAAGCGCGCCAAAAAAACTATAAAATTTACGTTTTTTTTCCGTAATTCATCAGATGAGCGTGATAACGGAAGCTGCGCTGAACGCCGGCGCGTAGGAACGGGCGGTGAAATAAGCGCGCCAAAAAAGCTATAAAGTGTACGTTTTTTTTCCATAATTCATAAGATGAGCGTGATAACGGAAGCTGCGTTGAACAGCGGCGCGTAGGAACGGGCGATGAAATAAGCGCGCCAAAAAAACTATAAAGTTTACGTTTTTTTTCCGTAATTCATCAGATGAGCGTGATAACGGACGCTGCGCTGAAGGGCGGCGCGTAGGAACGGGCGGTGAAATAAGCGCGCCAAAAAAACTATAAAGTTTACGTTTTTTTCCGTAATTCATCAGATGAGCGTGATAACGGATGCTGTGCTGAACGGCGGCACGTAGGAACGGGCGGTGAAATAAGTGCGCCAAAAAAACGATAAAGTTTAAGTTTTTTTTCTGTAATTTATCAGATGAGCGTGATAACGGACGCAGCCCTTAACGGCGGCGTCAGAGCGACTTTTTTTTGTTGCAGATTGAATTTTAAGTGCTTTTGGTATCATCAAACCTGTAGCCAGCTCTCATCCTCATTGAGCTATTCCAAGGGTGAGGGCTGGCTAGGGGTCGCCCTGGAGGCACCTGTAGCCAGCTCTCATCCTCATTGAGCTGCTACAAGGGTGAGGGCTGGCTAGGGGTCGCCCTGGAGGCACCTTTAGCCAGCTCTCATACTCATTGAGGTGCTCCAAGGGTGAGGGCTGGCTAGGGGTCGCCCTGGAGGCACCTGTAGCCAGCTCTCATCCTCATTGAGCTGCTCCAAGGGTGAGGGCTGGCTACGGGTCGCCCTGGAGGCACCTGTAGCCAGCTCTCATCCTCATTGAGCTGCTCCAAGGGTGAGGGCTGGCTAGGGGTCGCCCTGGAGGCACCTGTAGCCAGCTCTCATCCTCATTGAGCTGCTCCAAGGGTGAGGGCTGGCTAGGGGTCGCCCTGGAGGCACCTGTAGCCAGCTCTCATCCTCATTGAGCTGCTCCAAGGGTGAGGGCTGGCTAGGGGTCGCCCTGGAGGCACCTGTAGCCAGCTCTCATCCTCATTGAGCTGCTCCAAGGGTGAGGGCTGGCTAGGGGTCGCCCTGGAGGCACCTGTAGCCAGCTCTCATCCTCATTGAGCTGCTCCAAGGGTGAGGGCTGGCTAGGGGTCGCCCTGGAGGCACCTGTAGCCAGCTCTCATCCTCATTGAGCTGCTCCAAGGGTGAGGGCTGGCTAGGGGTCGCCCTGGAGGCACCTGTAGCCAGCTCTCATCCTCATTGAGCTGCTCCAAGGGTGAGGGCTGGCTAGGGGTCGCCCTGGAGGCACCTGTAGCCAGCTCTCATCCTCATTGAGCTGCTCCAAGGGTGAGGGCTGGCTAGGGGTCGCCCTGGAGGCACCTGTAGCCAGCTCTCATCCTCATTGAGCTATTCCAAGGGTGAGGGCTGGCTACGTGTCGCCCTGGAGGCACTTGTAGCCAGCTCTCATCCTCATTGACCGTGATAACGGACGCTGCGCTGAACGGCGGCGCATAGGAACGGGCGGTGAAATAAGCGCGCCAAAAAAACTATAAAGTTTACGTTTTTTTTCCGTAATTCATCAGATGAGGGTGATAACGGACGCTGCGCTGAACGGCGGCGCGTAGGAACGGGCGGTGAAATAAGCGCGCCAAAAAAACTATAAAGTTTACGTTTTTTTTCCGTAATTCATCAGATGAGCGTGATAACGGACGCTGCGCTGAATGGCGGCGCGTAGGAACGGGCGGTGAAATAAGCGCGCCAAAAAAACTATAAAGTTTACGTTTTTTTTCCGTAATTCATCAGATGAGCGTTATAACAGATGCTGTGCTGAACGGCGGCACGTAGGAACGGGCGAAGAAATAAGTGCGCCAAAAAAACGATAAAGTTTACGTTTTTTTTCTGTAATTTATCAGATCAGCGTGATAACGGACGCAGCCCTTAACGGCGGCGTCAGAGCGACTTTATTTTGTTGCAGATTGAATTTTAAGTGCTTTTGCTATCATCAAACCTGTAGCCAGCTCTCATCCTCATTGAGCTATTCCAAGGGTGAGGGCTGGCTACGGGTCGCCCTGGAGGCACCTGTAGCCAGCTCTCATCCTCATTGAGCTGCTCCAAGGGTGAGGGCTGGCTAGGGGTCGCCCTGGAGGCACCTGTAGCCAGCTCTCATCCTCATTGAGCTGCTCCAAGGGTGAGGGCTGGCTAGGGGTCGCCCTGGAGGCACCTGTAGCCAGCTCTCATCCTCATTGAGCTATTCCAAGGGTGAGGGCTGGCTACGTGTCGCCCTGGAGGCACTTGTAGCCAGCTCTCATCCTCATTGAGCGTGATAACGGACGCTGCGCTGAACGGCGGCGCATAGGAACGGGCGGTGAAATAAGCGCGCCAAAAAAACTATAAAGTTTACGTTTTTTTTCCGTAATTCATCAGATGAGGGTGATAACGGACGCTGCGCTGAACGGCGGCGCGTAGGAACGGGCGGTGAAATAAGCGCGCCAAAAAAACTATAAAGTTTACGTTTTTTTTCCGTAATTCATCAGATGAGCGTGATAACGGACGCTGCGCTGAATGGCGGCGCGTAGGAACGGGCGGTGAAATAAGCGCGCCAAAAAAACTATAAAGTTTACGATTTTTTTCCGTAATTCATCAGATGAGCGTGATAACGGATGCTGTGCTGAACGGCGGCATGTAGGAACGGGCGATGAAATAAGTGCGCCAAAAAAACGATAAAGTTTACGTTTTTTTTCTGTAATTTATCAGATCAGCGTGATAACGGACACAGCCCTTAACGGCGGCGTCAGAGCGACTTTATTTTGTTGCATTTGAATTTTAAGTGCTTTTGCTATCATCAAACCTGTAGCCAGCTCTCATCCTCATTGAGCTATTCCAAGGGTGAGGGCTGGCTAAGGGTCGCCCTGGAGGCACCTGTAGCCAGCTCTCATCCTCATTGAGCTGCTCCAAGGGTGAGGGCTGGCTAGGGGTCGCCCTGGAGGCACCTGTAGCCAGCTCTCATCCTCATTGAGCTATTCCAAGGGTGAGGGCTGGCTACGTGTCGCCCTGGAGGCACTTGTAGCCAGCTCTCATCCTCATTGAGCGTGATAACGGACGCTGCGCTGAACGGCGGCGCATAGGAACGGGCGGTGAAATAAGCGCGCCTAAAAAACTATAAAGTTTACGTTTTTTTTCCGTAATTCATCAGATGAGGGTGATAACGGACGCTGCGCTGAACGGCGGCGCGTAGGAACGGGCGGTGAAATAAGCGCGCCAAAAAAACTATAAAGTTTACGTTTTTTTTCCGTAATTCATCAGATGAGCGTGATAACGGACGCTGCGCTGAATGGCGGCGCGTAGGAACGGGCGGTGAAATAAGCGCGCCAAAAAAACTATAAAGTTTACGTTTTTTTTCCGTAATTCATCAGATGAGCGTGATAACGGATGCTGTGCTGAACGGCGGCACGTAGGAACGGGCGATGAAATAAGTGCGCCAAAAAAACTATAAAGTTTACGTTTTTTTTCTGTAATTTATAAGATCAGCGTGATAACGGACGCAGCCCTTAACGGCGGCGTCAGAGCGACTTTATTTTGTTGCATTTGAATTTTAAGTGCTTTTGCTATCATCAAACCTGTAGCCAGCTCTCATCCTCATTGAGCTATTCCAAGGGTGAGGGCTGGCTAAGGGTCGCCCTGGAGGCACCTGTAGCCAGCTCTCATCCTCATTGAGCTGCTCCAAGGGTGAGGGCTGGCTAGGGGTCGCCCTGGAGGCACCTGTAGCCAGCTCTCATCCTCATTGAGCTGCTCCAAGGGTGAGGGCTGGCTACGGGTCGCCCTGGAGGCACCTGTAGCCAGCTCTCATCCTCATTGAGCTGCTCCAAGGGTGAGGGCTGGCTAGGGTTCGCCCTGGAGGCACCTGTAGCCAGCTCTCATCCTCATTGAGCTGCTCCAAGGGTGAGGGCTGGCTAGGGGTCGCCCTGGAGGCACCTGTAGCCAGCTCTCATCCTCATTGAGCTATTCCAAGGGTGAGGGCTGGCTACGTGTCGCCCTGGAGGCACTTGTAGCCAGCTCTCATCCTCATTGAGCGTGATAACGGACGCTGCGCTGAACGGCGGCGCATAGGAACGGGCGGTGAAATAAGCGCGCCAAAAAAACTATAAAGTTTACGTTTTTTTTCCGTAATTCATCAGATGAGGGTGATAACGGACGCTGCGCTGAACGGCGGCGCGTAGGAACGGGCGGTGAAATAAGCGCGCCAAAAAAACTATAAAATTTACGTTTTTTTTCCGTAATTCATCAGATGAGCGTGATAACGGAAGCTGCGCTGAACGGCGGCGCGTAGGAACGGGCGGTGAAATAAGCGCGCCAAAAAAGCTATAAAGTGTACGTTTTTTTTCCATAATTCATTAGATGAGCGTGATAACGGAAGCTGCGTTGAACGGCGGCGCGTAGGAACGGGCGGTGAAATAAGCGCGCCAAAAAAACTATAAAGTTTACGTTTTTTTCCGTAATTCATCAGATGAGCGTGATAACGGACGCTGCGCTGAATGGCGGCGCGTAGGAACGGGCGGTGAAATAAGCGCGCCAAAAAAACTATAAAGTTTACGTTTTTTTTCCGTAATTCATCAGATGAGCGTGATAACGGATGCTGTGCTGAACGGCGGCACGTAGGAACGGGCGGTGAAATAAGTGCGCCAAAAAAACGATAAAGTTTACGTTTTTTTTCTGTAATTTATCAGATGAGCGTGATAACGGACGCAGCCCTTAACGGCGGCGTCAGAGCGACTTTTTTTTGTTGCAGATTGAATTTTAAGTGCTTTTGGTATCATCAAACCTGTAGCCAGCTCTCATCCTCATTGAGCTATTCCAAGGGTGAGGGCTGGCTAGGGGTCGCCCTGGAGGCACCTGTAGCCAGCTCTCATCCTCATTGAGCTGCTCCAAGGGTGAGGGCTGGCTAGGGGTCGCCCTGGAGGCACCTGTAGCCAGCTCTCATCCTCATTGAGCTGCTCCAAGGGTGAGGGCTGGCTAGGGGTCGCCCTGGAGGCACCTGTAGCCAGCTCTCATCCTCATTGAGCTGCTCCAAGGGTGAGGGCTGGCTAGGGGTCGCCCTGGAGGCACCTGTAGCCAGCTCTCATCCTCATTGAGCTGCTCCAAGGGTGAGGGCTGGCTAGGGGTCGCCCTGGAGGCACCTGTAGCCAGCTCTCAGCCTCATTGAGCTGCTCCAAGGGTGAGGGCTGGCTAGGGGTCGCCCTGGAGGCACCTGTAGCCAGCTCTCATCCTCATTGAGCTGCTCCAAGGGTGAGGGCTGGCTAGGGGTCGCCCTGGAGGCACCTGTAGCCAGCTCTCATCCTCATTGAGCTGCTCCAAGGGTGAGGGCTGGCTAGGGGTCGCCCTGGAGGCACCTGTAGCCAGCTCTCATCCTCATTGAGCTGCTCCAAGGGTGAGGGCTGGCTACGGGTCGCCCTGGAGGCACCTGTAGCCAGCTCTCATCCTCATTGAGCTGCTCCAAGGGTGAGGGCTGGCTAGGGGTCGCCCTGGAGGCACCTGTAGCCAGCTCTCATCCTCATTGAGCTGCTCCAAGGGTGAGGGCTGGCTAGGGGTCGCCCTGGAGGCACCTGTAGCCAGCTCTCATCCTCATTGAGCTGCTCCAAGGGTGAGGGCTGGCTAGGGGTCGCCCTGGAGGCACCTGTAGCCAGCTCTCATCCTCATTGAGCTATTCCAAGGGTGAGGGCTGGCTACGTGTCGCCCTGGAGGCACTTGTAGCCAGCTCTCATCCTCATTGAGCGTGATAACGGACGCTGCGCTGAACGGCGGCGCATAGGAACGGGCGGTGAAATAAGCGCGCCAAAAAAACTATAAAGTTTACATTTTTTTTCCGTAATTCATCAGATGAGGGTGATAACGGACTCTGCGCTGAACGGCGGCGCGTAGGAACGGGCGGTGAAATAAGTGCGCCAAAAAAACTATAAAGTTTACGTTTTTTTTCCGTAATTCATCAGATGAGCGTGATAACGGACGCTGCGCTGAACGGCGGCGCGTAGGAACGGGCGGTGAAATAAGCGCGCCAAAAAATTTATAAAGTTTACGTTTTTTTTCCGTAATTCATCAGATGAGCGTGATAACGGATGCTGTGCTGAACGGCGGCACGTAGGAACGGGCGATGAAATAAGTGCGCCAAAAAAACTATAAAGTTTACGTTTTTTTTCCGTAATTCATCAGATGAGCGTGATAACGGATGCTGTGCTGAACGGCGGCACGTAGGAACGGGCGATGAAATAAGTGCGCCAAAAAAACGATAAAGTTTACGTTTTTTTTCTGTAATTTATCAGATCAGCGTGATAACGGACGCAGCCCTTAACGGCGGCGTCAGAGCGACTTTATTTTGTTGCAGATTGAATTTTAAGTGCTTTTGCTATCATCAAACCTGTAGCCAGCTCTCATCCTCATTGAGCTATTCCAAGGGTGAGGGCTGGCTAAGGGTCGCCCTGGAGGCACCTGTAGCCAGCTCTCATCCTCATTGAGCTGCTCCAAGGGTGAGGGCTGGCTACGAGTCGCCCTGGAGGCACCTGTAGCCAGCTCTCATCCTCATTGAGCTGCTCCAAGGGTGAGGGCTGGCTAGGGGTCGCCCTGGAGGCACCTGTAGCCAGCTCTCATCCTCATTGAGCTGCTCCAAGGGTGAGGGCTGGCTAGGGGTCGCCCTGGAGGCACCTGTAGCCAGCTCTCATCCTCATTGAGCTGCTCCAAGGGTGAGGGCTGGCTAGGGGTCGCCCTGGAGGCACCTGTAGCCAGCTCTCAGCCTCATTGAGCTGCTCCAAGGGTGAGGGCTGGCTAGGGGTCGCCCTGGAGGCACCTGTAGCCAGCTCTCATCCTCATTGAGCTGCTCCAAGGGTGAGGGCTGGCTAGGGGTCGCCCTGGAGGCACCTGTAGCCAGCTCTCATCCTCATTGAGCTGCTCCAAGGGTGAGGGCTGGCTAGGGGTCGCCCTGGAGGCACCTGTAGCCAGCTCTCATCCTCATTGAGCTGCTCCAAGGGTGAGGGCTGGCTACGGGTCACCCTGGAGGCACCTGTAGCCAGCTCTCATCCTCATTGAGCTGCTCCAAGGGTGAGGGCTGGCTAGGGGTCGCCCTGGAGGCACCTGTAGCCAGCTCTCATCCTCATTGAGCTGCTCCAAGGGTGAGGGCTGGCTAGGGGTCGCCCTGGAGGCACCTGTAGCCAGCTCTCATCCTCATTGAGCTGCTCCAAGGGTGAGGGCTGGCTAGGGGTCGCCCTGGAGGCACCTGTAGCCAGCTCTCATCCTCATTGAGCTATTCCAAGGGTGAGGGCTGGCTACGTGTCGCCCTGGAGGCACTTGTAGCCAGCTCTCATCCTCATTGAGCGTGATAACGGACGCTGCGCTGAACGGCGGCGCATAGGAACGGGCGGTGAAATAAGCGCGCCAAAAAAACTATAAAGTTTACATTTTTTTTCCGTAATTCATCAGATGAGGGTGATAACGGACTCTGCGCTGAACGGCGGCGCGTAGGAACGGGCGGTGAAATAAGTGCGCCAAAAAAACTATAAAGTTTACGTTTTTTTTCCGTAATTCATCAGATGAGCGTGATAACGGACGCTGCGCTGAATGGCGGCGCGTAGGAACGGGCGGTGAAATAAGCGCGCCAAAAAATTTATAAAGTTTACGTTTTTTTTCCGTAATTCATCAGATGAGCGTGATAACGGATGCTGTGCTGAACGGCGGCACGTAGGAACGGGCGATGAAATAAGTGCGCCAAAAAAACTATAAAGTTTACGTTTTTTTTCCGTAATTCATCAGATGAGCGTGATAACGGATGCTGTGCTGAACGGCGGCACGTAGGAACGGGCGATGAAATAAGTGCGCCAAAAAAACGATAAAGTTTACGTTTTTTTTCTGTAATTTATCAGATCAGCGTGATAACGGACGCAGCCCTTAACGGCGGCGTCAGAGCGACTTTATTTTGTTGCAGATTGAATTTTAAGTGCTTTTGCTATCATCAAACCTGTAGCCAGCTCTCATCCTCATTGAGCTATTCCAAGGGTGAGGGCTGGCTAAGGGTCGCCCTGGAGGCACCTGTAGCCAGCTCTCATCCTCATTGAGCTGCTCCAAGGGTGAGGGCTGGCTAGGGGTCGCCCTGGAGGCACCTGTAGCCAGCTCTCATCCTCATTGAGCTGCTCCAAGGGTGAGGGCTGGCTACGAGTCGCCCTGGAGGCACCTGTAGCCAGCTCTCATCCTCATTGAGCTGCTCCAAGGGTGAGGGCTGGCTAGGGGTCGCCCTGGAGGCACCTGTAGCCAGCTCTCATCCTCATTGAGCTGCTCCAAGGGTGAGGGCTGGCTAGGGGTCGCCCTGGAGGCACCTGTAGCCAGCTCTCATCCTCATTGAGCTGCTCCAAGGGTGAGGGCTGGCTACGGGTCACCCTGGAGGCACCTGTAGCCAGCTCTCATCCTCATTGAGCTGCTCCAAGGGTGAGGGCTGGCTAGGGGTCGCCCTGGAGGCACCTGTAGCCAGCTCTCATCCTCATTGAGCTGCTCCAAGGGTGAGGGCTGGCTAGGGGTCGCCCTGGAGGCACCTGTAGCCAGCTCTCATCCTCATTGAGCTGCTCCAAGGGTGAGGGCTGGCTAGGGGTCGCCCTGGAGGCACCTGTAGCCAGCTCTCATCCTCATTGAGCTATTCCAAGGGTGAGGGCTGGCTACGTGTCGCCCTGGAGGCACTTGTAGCCAGCTCTCATCCTCATTGAGCGTGATAACGGACGCTGCGCTGAACGGCGGCGCATAGGAACGGGCGGTGAAATAAGCGCGCCAAAAAAACTATAAAGTTTACATTTTTTTTCCGTAATTCATCAGATGAGGGTGGTAACGGACGCTGCGCTGAACGGCGGCGCGTAGGAACGGGCGGTGAAATAAGTGCGCCAAAAAAACTATAAAGTTTACGTTTTTTTTCCGTAATTCATCAGATGAGCGTGATAACGGACGCTGCGCTGAATGGCGGCGCGTAGGAACGGGCGGTGAAATAAGCGCGCCAAAAAATTTATAAAGTTTACGTTTTTTTTCCGTAATTCATCAGATGAGCGTGATAACGGATGCTGTGCTGAACGGCGGCACGTAGGAACGGGCGATGAAATAAGTGCGCCAAAAAAACGATAAAGTTTACGTTTTTTTTCTGTAATTTATCAGATCAGCGTGATAACGGACGCAGCCCTTAACGGCGGCGTCAGAGCGACTTTATTTTGTTGCAGATTGAATTTTAAGTGCTTTTGCTATCATCAAACCTGTAGCCAGCTCTCATCCTCATTGAGCTATTCCAAGGGTGAGGGCTGGCTAAGGGTCGCCCTGGAGGCACCTGTAGCCAGCTCTCATCCTCATTGAGCTGCTCCAAGGGTGAGGGCTGGCTAGGGGTCGCCCTGGAGGCACCTGTAGCCAGCTCTCATCCTCATTGAGCTGCTCCAAGGGTGAGGGCTGGCTACGAGTCGCCCTGGAGGCACCTGTAGCCAGCTCTCATCCTCATTGAGCTGCTCCAAGGGTGAGGGCTGGCTAGGGGTCGCCCTGGAGGCACCTGTAGCCAGCTCTCATCCTCATTGAGCTGCTCCAAGGGTGAGGGCTGGCTAGGGGTCGCCCTGGAGGCACCTGTAGCCAGCTCTCATCCTCATTGAGCTGCTCCAAGGGTGAGGGCTGGCTAGGGTTCGCCCTGGAAGCACCTGTAGCCAGCTCTCATCCTCATTGAGCTGCTCCAAGGGTGAGGGCTGGCTAGGGGTCGCCCTGGAGGCACCTGTAGCCAGCTCTCATCCTCATTGAGCTATTCCAAGGGTGAGGGCTGGCTACGTGTCGCCCTGGAGGCACTTGTAGCCAGCTCTCATCCTCATTGAGCGTGATAACGGACGCTGCGCTGAACGGCGGCGCATAGGAACGGGCGGTGAAATAAGCGCGCCAAAAAAACTATAAAGTTTACGTTTTTTTTCCGTAATTCATCAGATGAGGGTGATAACGGACGCTGCGCTGAACGGCGGTGCGTAGGAACGGGCGGTGAAATAAGCGCGCCAAAAAAACTATAAAGTTTACGTTTTTTTTCCGTAATTCATCAGATGAGTGTGATAACGGACGCTGCGCTGAATGGCGGCGCGTAGGAACGGGCGGTGAAATAAGCGCGCCAAAAAAACTATAAAGTTTACGTTTTTTTTCCGTAAATCATCAGATGAGCGTGATAACGGATGCTGTGCTGAACGGCGGCACGTAGGAACGGGCGATGAAATAAGTGCGCCAAAAAAACGATAAAGTTTACGTTTTTTTTCGTAATTCATCAGATGAGGGTGATAACGGACGCTGCGCTGAACGGCGGCGCGTAGGAACGGGCGGTGAAATAAGCGCGCCAAAAAAACTATAAAATTTACGTTTTTTTTCCGTAATTCATCAGATGAGCGTGATAACGGAAGCTGCGCTGAACGGCGGCGCGTAGGAATGGGCGGTGAAATAAGCGCGCCAAAAAAGCTATAAAGTGTACGTTTTTTTTCCATAATTCATTAGATGAGCGTGATAACGGAAGCTGCGTTGAACGGCGGCGCGTAGGAACGGGCGGTGAAATAAGCGCGCCAAAAAAACTATAAAGTTTACGTTTTTTTTCCGTAATTCATCAGATGAGCGTGATAACGGACGCTGCGCTGAATGGCGGCGCGTAGGAACGGGCGGTGAAATAAGCGCGCCAAAAAAACTATAAAGTTTACGTTTTTTTTCCGTAATTCATCAGATGAGCGTGATAACGGATGCTGTGCTGAACGGCGGCACGTAGGAACGGGCGGTGAAATAAGTGCGCCAAAAAAACGATAAAGTTTACGTTTTTTTTCTGTAATTTATCAGATGAGCGTGACAACGGACGCAGCCCTTAACGGCGGCGTCAGAGCGACTTTTTTTTGTTGCAGATTGAATTTTAAGTGCTTTTGGTATCATCAAACCTGTAGCCAGCTCTCATCCTCATTGAGCTATTCCAAGGGTGAGGGCTGGCTAGGGGTCGCCCTGGAGGCACCTGTAGCCAGCTCTCATCCTCATTGAGCTGCTCCAAGGGTGAGGGCTGGCTAGGGGTCGCCCTGGAGGCACCTGTAGCCAGCTCTCATCCTCATTGAGCTGCTCCAAGGGTGAGGGCTGGCTAGGGGTCGCCCTGGAGGCACCTGTAGCCAGCTCTCATCCTCATTGAGCTGCTCCAAGGGTGAGGGCTGGCTAGGGGTCGCCCTGGAGGCACCTGTAGCCAGCTCTCATCCTCATTGAGCTGCTCCAAGGGTGAGGGCTGGCTAGGGGTCGCCCTGGAGGCACCTGTAGCCAGCTCTCATCCTCATTGAGCTGCTCCAAGCGTGAGGGCTGGCTAGGGGTCGCCCTGGAGGCACCTGTAGCCAGCTCTCATCCTCATTGAGCTGCTCCAAGGGTGAGGGCTGGCTAGGGGTCTCCCTGGAGTCACCTGTAGCCAGCTCTCATCCTCATTGAGCTGCTCCAAGGGTGAGGGCTGGCTAGGGGTCGCCCTGGAGGCACCTGTAGCCAGCTCTCATCCTCATTGAGCTGCTCCAAGGGTGAGGGCTGGCTAGGGGTCGCCCTGGAGGCACCTGTAGCCAGCTCTCATCCTCATTGAGCTGCTCCAAGGGTGAGGGCTGGCTAGGGGTCGCCATGGAGGCACCTGTAGCCAGCTCTCATCCTCATTGAGCTGCTCCAAGGGTGAGGGCTGGCTAGGGGTCGCCCTGGAGGCACCTGTAGCCAGCTCTCATCCTCATTGAGCTGCTCCAAGGGTGAGGGCTGGCTAGGGGTCGCCCTGGAGGCACCTGTAGCCAGCTCTCATCCTCATTGAGCTGCTCCAAGGGTGAGGGCTGGCTAGGGGTCGCCCTGGAGGCACCTGTAGCCAGCTCTCATCCTCATTGAGCTGCTCCAAGGGTGAGGGCTGGCTAGGGGTCGCTCTGGAGGCACCTGTAGCCAGCTCTCATCCTCATTGAGCTGCTCCAAGGGTGAGGGCTGGCTAGGGGTCGCCCTGGAGGCACCTGTAGCCAGCTCTCATCCTCATTGAGCTGCTCCAAGGGTGAGGGCTGGCTAGGGGTCGCCCTGGAGGCACCTGTAGCCAGCTCTCATCCTCATTGAGCTGCTCCAAGGGTGAGGGCTGGCTAGGGGTCGCCCTGGAGGCACCTGTAGCCAGCTCTCATCCTCATTGAGCTATTCCAAGGGTGAGGGTTGGCTACGTGTCGCCCTGGAGGCACTTGTAGCCAGCTCTCATCCTCATTGAGCGTGATAACGGACGCTGCGCTGAACGGCGGCGCATAGGAACGGGCGGTGAAATAAGCGCGCCAAAAAAAACTATAAAGTTTACGTTTTTTTTCCGTAATTCATCAGATGAGGGTGATAACGGACGCTGCGCTGAACGGCGGCGCGTAGGAACGGGCGGTGAAATAAGCGCGCCACAAAAACTATAAAGTTTACGTTTTTTTTCCGTAATTCATCAGATGAGCATGATAACGGACGCTGCGCTGAATGGCGGCGCGTAGGAACGGGCGGTGAAATAAGCGCGCCAAAAAAACTATAAAGTTTACTTTTTTTTTCCGTAATTCATCAGATGAGCGTGATAACGGATGCTGTGCTGAACGGCGACACGTAGGAACGGGCGATGAAATAAGTGCGCCAAAAAAACGATAAAGTTTACGTTTTTTTTCTGTAATTTATCAGATCAGCGTGATAACGGACGCAGCCCTTAACGGCGGCGTCAGAGCGACTTTTTTTTGTTGTAGATTGAATTTTAAGTGCTTTTGCTATCATCAAACCTGTAGCCAGCTCTCATCCTCATTGAGCTATTCCAAGGGTGAGGGCTGGCTAAGGGTCGCCCTGGAGGCACCTGTAGCCAGCTCTCATCCTCATTGAGCTGCTCCAAGGGTGAGGGCTGGCTAGGGGTCGCCCTGGAGGCACCTGTAGCCAGCTCTCATCCTCATTGAGCTGCTCCAAGGGTGAGGGCTGGCTAGGGGTCGCCCTGGAGGCACCTGTAGCCAGCTCTCATCCTCATTGAGCTGCTCCAAGGGTGAGGGCTGGCTAGGGGTCGCCCTGGAGGCACCTGTAGCCAGCTCTCATCCTCATTGAGCTGCTCCAAGGGTGAGGGCTGGCTAGGGGTCGCCCTGGAGGCACCTGTAGCCAGCTCTCATCCTCATTGAGCTGCTCCAAGGGTGAGGGCTGGCTAGGGGTCGCCCTGGAGGCACCTGTAGCCAGCTCTCATCCTCATTGAGCTGCTCCAAGGGTGAGGGCTGGCTAGGGGTCGCCCTGGAGGCACCTGTAGCCAGCTCTCATCCTCATTGAGCTGCTCCAAGGGTGAGGGCTGGCTAGGGGTCGCCCTGGAGGCACCTGTAGCCAGCTCTCATCCTCATTGAGCTGCTCCAAGGGTGAGGGCTGGCTAGGGGTCGCCCTGGAGGCACCTGTAGCCAGCTCTCATCCTCATTGAGCTGCTCCAAGGGTGAGGGCTGGCTAGGGGTCGCCCTGGAGGCACCTGTAGCCAGCTCTCATCCTCATTGAGCTGCTCCAAGGGTGAGGGCTGGCTACGGGTCGCCCTGGAGGCACCTGTAGCCAGCTCTCATCCTCATTGAGCTGCTCCAAGGGTGAGGGCTGGCTAGGGGTCGCCCTGGAGGCACCTGTAGCCAGCTCTCATCCTCATTGAGCTGCTCCAAGGGTGAGGGCTGGCTAGGGGTCGCCCTGGAGGCACCTGTAGCCAGCTCTCATCCTCATTGAGCTATTCCAAGGGTGAGGGCTGGCTACGGGTATGCCCTGGAGGCACCTGTAGCCAGCTCTCATCCTCATTGAGCTATTCCAAGGGTGAGGGCTGGCTGGGGGTCGCCCTGGAGGCACCTGTAGCCAGCTCTCATCCTCATTGAGCTATTCCAAGGGTGAGGGCTGGCTACGTGTCGCCCTGGAGGCACCTGTAGCCAGCTCTCATCCTCATTGAGCGTGATAACGGACGCTGCGCTGAACGGCGGCGCATAGGAACGGGCGGTGAAATAAGCGCGCCAAAAAAACTATAAAGTTTACGTTTTTTTTTCCGTAATTCATCAGATGAGGGTGATAACGGACGCTGCGCTGAACGGCGGCGCGTAGGAACGGGCGGTGAAATAAGCGCGCCAAAAAAACTATAAAATTTACGTTTTTTTTCCGTAATTCATCAGATGAGCGTGATAACGGAAGCTGAGCTGAACGGCGGCGCGTAGGAACGGGCGGTGAAATAAGCGCGCCAAAAAAGCTATAAAGTGTACGTGTTTTTTCCATAATTCATTAGATGAGCGTGATAACGGAAGCTGCGTTGAACGGCGGCGCGTAGGAACGGGCGGTGAAATAAGCGCGCCAAAAAAACTATAAAGTTTACATTTTTTTTCCGTAATTCATCAGATGAGCGTGATAACGGATGCTGCACTGAATGGCGGCGCGTAGGAACGGGCGGTGAAATAAGCGCGCCAAAAAAACTATAAAGTTTACGTTTTTTTTCCGTAACTCATCAGATGAGCGTGATAACGGAAGGTGCGCTGAACCGTGGCGCGTAGGAACGGGCGGTGAAATAAGTTCGCCAAAAAAACTATAAAGTTTACGTTTTTTTCCATAATTCATTAGATGAGCGTGATAACGGAAGCTGCGCTGAACGGCGGCGCGTAGGAAAAGGCAGTGAAATAAGCGCGCCAAAAAAGCTATAAAGTTTCCTTTTTTTTTCCGTAATTTATCAGATGAGCGTGATAACGGACGCAGCCCTTAACGGCGGCGTCAGAGCGACTTTTTTTTGTTGCAGATTGAATTTTAAGTGCTTTTGGTATCATCAAACCTGTAGCCAGCTCTCATCCTCATTGAGCTATTCCAAGGGTGAGGGCTGGCTAGGGGTCACCCTGGAGGCACCTGTAGCCAGCTCTCATCCTCATTGAGCTATTCCAAGGGTGAGGGCTGGCTACGGGTCGCCCTGGAGGCACCTGTAGCCAGCTCTCATCCTCATTGAGCTGCTCCAAGGGTGAGGGCTGGCTAGGGGTCGCCCTGGAGGCACCTGTAGCCAGCTCTCATCCTCATTGAGCTATTCCAAGGGTGAGGGCTGGCTACGGGTCGTCCTGGAAGTACCTGTAGCCAGCTCTCATCAAGAAAAAGCTACGCCTACTAAGTTGCATTAACCAATCGGAGCAGATTCATGATTTACATTCAAATAAACCATCATTTTAGGAAAAGGAAAAGGAGTTTTGGAGGGAAGTTTAATTTGATCCAGTGCTCAGGAGCAACAAGGGTGATTAGTGCACAAGAGAAGCTGTGACCTTAGCCAATTACAACCATGCCGCCCAAAAGAAGGTAAGTACACCTGGTGGGATAGTGAGTGGGAGGGAAATATGAATCTGCAGAGGTATGTGTTGCTTCTAGAAATACTCTTTCTGGACACCATTGCAGCATGCATTCTGGGGTACACTGAGACCATGGGAGTATTTGCAGAAGAGGTTAACATACAGCATGTATTGGGATCAGGTGCCTAACTATACTGCAGCATCATCTGAGCTTGTACTGGAATCAGGTGTATAAGTATACTTGTACTCATATAGCTTGTACTGGAATCAGGTGTATAAGTATACTTGTACTCATATAGCTTGTACTGGAATCAGGTGTATAAGTATACTTGTACTCATATAGCTTGTACTGGAATCAGGTGTATAAGTATGCTTGTACTCATATAGTTTGTACTGGAATCAGGTGCCTAATCTGATGTCCTCTCTGTGACCTCTGCAAACTTTTTAGCTTGGTTGTATTACTGTGGTGGGGGGAGGGGGAAGGATTGCGGTGTGAAAGTGTATTATAACATCATGTTAAGGCTTGCAATTGTTCAGGCTCAGTCACAGAAAGGGTTTATGTTTTTGGCGCGGTCTTTCTGTATCTTTCAAAGTTTGCAGTGTGAAAAGGCTTTAAACTGTATATGTACTTGATCGCTCACTCGTTTTTTCTCCTTTTTGACTGATAAATGAGTGCCGGTCATGTGCAAAACTGTATAAGCATTTGCATAGTCAATACCACATTAATTTTTTGCACGGTATCTTTGTCAATCTAAATAATTCTTGCAAAACCTCAGATTTGCGCAAGATCTAGGAACATGCATATGATAAAAAACCGCATGTGTTATGTGCACAATATTGCCACAATTTGTGTAGTATGCTATAAAAGTGCATTAACTTGTGCTAAACAATTGCTCCTTAAAAAATTGTGTACGTTTGTCCGTTTTTGTGACCAAAAATGAGGGCTGGCTATTGGTGGTCAAAATACACTCTAGAGCCAGCCCTCATCTTTTTAAAAAAATCTATGGCAATGATGAGACGTGCCTTTTCTCATGAGCTGTGTATTTGTTGTAAAAAAAAATCAGATTTTTGAAATCCAGTTATCCTGCTGAAACATAAAAAATGCTGGTTGATATTAGTGGGTGGAAAAGCTAGATTCTCACTGATATTGTTCCTGATCTTCCATTTTTCTTTTTTACAGCGGCTTCAGGATGCTGAAGACATGTCCACTATGTTACAAAGCATTTACTCAACTGCCACAGCACCTTACACGACAATGCCTTAGATGCTGTACACAAGAGGAGAAGGATGCGCTAGTGAAAGAATCTAGAAACTCACTGATAGCAATTGCAACAAAAGGAACATATATCCCTTATGACAAGATTCCAGAGATCACTACAAAGGACGATCTTATCTCCTTCCTGGAGGACAGAGGGTTTATAGTACCCGAGAAACCAACTATGGCCAGGTATGCCCCACTAGCATCTTATTCTTTGAATACTGATGTTCATACTTGTGTAAGCTTTATAGATTTGCATATATGTTCTGAACTATGCCAAATAATCACGTGTATTTTATATTTACAGGATTGTTGAAGATGAGGGGGCATCACCTGTGCAGGAGGAGCTGACAGCCAGTGAGCAAGAGCTGCCTAATGAGGAGGAAGTGCTGCCTGTTGAGGAGGAAATGTCTACAGTCATCGAGGAGGAGTCGCCCGTCCCAGAGGAAGAGCCGCCCGTCCCAGAGGAAGAGCCGCCCGTCCCAGAGGAAGAGCTGTCCGTCACAGAGGAAGAGCCGTCCGTCACAGAGGAAGAGCCGCCCGTCACAGTGGAAGAGCCGCCCGTCCCAGAGGAAGAGCCGCCCGTCCCAGAGGAAGAGCCGTCCGTCACAGAGGAAGAGCCGTCCGTCACAGTGGAAGAGCCGTCCGTCCCAGAGGAAGAGCCGCCCGTCACAGTGGAAGAGCCGCCCGTCCCAGAGGAAGAGCCGCCCGTCCCAGAGGAAGAGCCGCCCGTCCCAGAGGAAGAGCCGCCCGTCCCAGAGGAAGAGCCGTCCGTCACAGAGGAAGAGCCGTCCGTCACAGAGGAAGAGCCGCCCGTCACAGTGGAAGAGCCGTCCGTCACAGAGGAAGAGCCGCCCGTCCCAGAGGATTATGATGTCTACAGGTCAGTGTAAATTTATACAAGGAATTTACTTTAATCCCTTGCTCAAACATTGCCTTGGCCTCAGCACATCCTGGCTTTTAGGCCACTTTAAAAAATTGTCAACACTGCTGGCCTACTCAAGATTGTACTTCACGTTATTACTAAGGATTTTTATAATTTACAGGACTGTTGAAGATGAGAAGCCATCTACATCAACTGGCACATCGGCATGCCGAGCCATATCAAATCCTGAATTGGTGCATCTTTCAGCTGCAGAAGACTATACATCCTCTGAAACATCCGACAGTGAAGCCGATCAACAACCAGAGACCAGAGAAAGAGAGGAAAATACCAGCCAAACAGATGAAGACAGGCCGAGGTCAGTTAGTGTGTGTAACATTCTCACTCATCATGCTTTTATATATATATACATATCTATATATATCTATATATATATATCTATATATATATCTATATATATATATATATTTATATATATATATATTGAGCAAAAAAACAATACAAATAATGTTTAACTGGGACAATTAATAGCATATCCCACAACTTTACAGCCCTTACAAAGTAATTTTTTCTCCTATTTTAGGCAATAGATTTCCCTTCCATTGCAGCCATAAAACAGGATGCCAAAAAAGTGCCCTACACACAGACAGCTCTGTGGGGCACACAGCTTTGGCGGGGCATACTAAAATGCACTGCCATTACGATTTTCATCTGTGGGCCAGTAGAGGATGATGTACTAGCTTTACCCACAGATGAACTTCAGAACACGCAGTGTTCAGCAGTGGATGCTGCGTATAAAGGGCAGGCAGCCAGCAAAGTGCTGCTGCCAGTCAGAGCACTGGGGTCCACAGAAATCGGGCCTGGGGACACAGAAATGTTTACCACCCCTGACAACGGTGAGTGGAACCCCCAGCTGTCAAGGTCCCCGACATTTCCCCAGATTCTTCCACTGGGTGAGGGCCCCATGAATGCGTCGTTACAGGGAACCCTGGACTCACAGGCCCCATAGCGGCTGCATAGTCTACTGCCATTGGCAGGACGTCACTATATATATGCTGTATATGCTTACACAGTATTTTTCTCAAAGTTCTAATTTGTTTCTACTCTGACCTGTTGTTCTTTCTTCCAAATTTGTAGGATGACAAGCCAGAAATGGACTGTTGACAAGAGGATCAAAATGAAAGATGCAGGTTATTATGATCACCATTCTCTGTCTCATCCAATATTAAAAGGTTTTTCCTCTTATTTGCAGAACCATTGCAAGCTGGAAAGATACAAACAAATTGTTGAAAATGTGTCAAGGTTTTTATACTTTATGAACAAACGCCGTGTGAGCCTCAACTTTGCGACAAAGATTGAAAACGCCCATTTATTTTTCAAAAACCTTCAAGATCTCGGTCTGTGCAACCAAACTGTCACCAACTACATTAAGAATGTCCGGAAATTTGTACATTATCAACTATTTGCAACCAATTTACGCGATAAAAATGAAAAACTCTTCAAGGCAATGAAGTATTTCCAGTATGTGACTGCGGATATTCAGAAGAAATTTTCCAAGGGAGTTGCAAAAGAAGTTGTCAGCAAAAGGTATGTCAGCTAATTTTTATCCTTTCAGATGTATGCACAATTATTATTTTTTCTCTTTTCTCTCTCCCGCCAGGATTTTTCATACATGACTTAAAAATAGGCCTCACCTATCAGTCACATTTATTAATCTTTCTCTTAGGTACCTGGAGTTGCATAAATTGGACAAAACACCTCAGCAATGCCAGGAGATCCTGACCGTTGCAAAGCCAGCTTTCCTGCAAGCCATCGAGGATGTCCAAGGAGGATCCCGAAATGAAGTGCATCAGTTGGAGATTCTCTATTACCTTGAGGCCTTAATCATACTAAAACACTTACAAAGACCAGGAGTTGTCAGAAACATGACGGTAAGTAACAACCTACTCATTATCCTGATTTAAAGCCACATGTCTATCTAACTTTCCCATGTCTTGACTCACAGGTTTCTGAGTGGACAGAGAGGATGCGTCACATCTATCAAAATGAACAGCTAATAATTGTCGGAGTTAAATCCCATAAGACTGCTGCCCACCAAGTAGCCTGTTTTGTGCTTACTGAAGAAGAAGAAAAGGTAAGATGTTCCTGTCACTACGATGGCACCCACATTAGAGAGGGATCTGTTAGTTGTCATGACTTCAACCCGTAGGATTAGTGGCATTCTGTCCCTTTTAGTAGATCCTCCCTTTAACCAGATTTTACAGGACAACTTGGTGCTACATCCTCATGCAGGTGTGTTGGGAGTCTTTCCCTTATTTCCCTGCAGTATCCAGGATGCTAAACCATAGTATCGGTGTCCAGAATAGTGCATTTTCTTAACAATAATGCTTGTTGCAGCAGCATCCAGAATGCATTATCAGTAGGAACAGATATGCTCTCCCTTATCACAGATGTTCTGCACTTTAAATGAATGGTGGGCAGTTTATAGTCTGACATATGTTTGGTGTGAGGTGACTTTTCTATATATTTAGATTGTGTGGTTCCTATCATGCTCTGAAATCCAACTGAGGCGGAGGAGAGATACTGCCCTTTTAGTCTGTAGGTTTCGCTCTCCTGGTTAGGCACATCCCTCCCTCACGTTGGTGCGGTCATTGACTCCAGTAATTAATTTAGTCTATTTCAAATTTTCTTATCTTAATATTGAAGGGCCCAACTCAATTTTTATTAAGTGGTTTACTGTTTTTTGTTTTGTTTATTTACAGTGGTTTAACATCTACTTTAAAAAAGTGAGACGGGTGCTGGCCAAAAAAGACAGTCCAGATAAATTCTTCTTATCGACTACAGGAAGACAGATATATAATGTATCCACCGACCTTCATCGCTACCAGAAGAAGTAAGTCTTAAAAGTTAAAAATCCTACATATTAGATGTTGTGCCATGTATTTATGATCTACTCTATTGCTATCTAGGTACAAACTTAAATCCATCTCTAGTCAGGTGGCAAGAAAAACTTGTGAAACATGGACCGTGTCACATTTAACAGAGACACAGAGGTATCTTTTCTCCAAATATCTCAGTCATTCCAACATGACAGCAGAGAGGAATTACAGAGAAAAAACATTAGGAGACCTCTGCCAAGCATACACACTGGTCTTGGCAGCAGGGAAATCATCGGAAAATCAACCTCAACCCAGCAGCTCAAGGTAATTTATTGCAAAGCAGTTATGATCTATTTCACCAAATTGTTGATAAAATGTAATATTCTGTTTTCTATCTCCCCTAAAGAGAAGCAGAAGAGAGCAATGGAGAAGAGGAGCAAATGGTCCAGCAAGCTGAAGACTACAGTGCCCAGGGTGAAACAGAGGACCTCGGTGTGTCAAATTTAAATACTAAGACTCAAAGGTGGGTATATTATTAAATCAAGCAAGCTAGTAGGAGTTGGCAAACTGTACATAGCTTGTGATGTTATGGACAATGACTTGTTCTTCTGAGCATCCTCAGCACCTATACCCAGGCAAAGTGCTCTCAGTAGCGGCCACTTGTAGACAGTATGCGGAAGGGTATATTACAGGCGTTTATTGATGATATCTCCATCGCAGAACAAACCTCGATGCCTAAACTTTTAGGATTGATAGAAGATATCCTTATACCACTCTAAGTGCCCAGAAAATGTAATGTTATTATTTATATCAGGCGGAGAGCACCAATCGAACCTAGGGTCACAACAAGGTCCATGAAGACAGGGATGCAGTTGAGGAAAAGGAAACACCCAGGGTAATTGGTCAATATACTCATTCACATTGTCCTTGAACAATAAACATTTCGGTTTTAACATATGTATTCCCCTTCTTTCCTTTAAAGAGATTAAGAAGACGGCAGTGATCAGCTCCCAAGAAAGAATGAGGCGTTTCGGAGACTAAAGTTCCGGTCTTGTTAAAGTTTCTGAATTCATGTTTTATTTGTTTCTTTTCTATTCTAGGTTGTTCTACAATTCCAGGTGAATGGGGCCCTCGAAGCAATGGGAGAAGATTTTCTTTATTATAAACATTTGTACTGTTTGTATTAGTGTTAAAGGGATTCTGTCACCAGGTTTTAGCCATCTCATCTGAGCGCACCATAATGTGGACACAGACATCTTTATTCCAGTGATATATCACTTACTAGGCTGCTCAGTGTAGTTTGCATTAAAACACTGTTAAATCATCTGGAGATTATCATTAGAGCACTACTCCAGTAGTCCAGTCATACTTGGGAGCTGCCAAATCTGCAACAGAGAAAACAGTAATTTTATCAAAATGACAGCAAGGAGCTCAGTAAGTGAAACATTGCTGGATCAGGATTTCTATCTCTACATTATGCTGCTGTCCGATGGGATGTCAAAAACCTGGTGACAGAGTCCTTTTAATAACTATTTTAAAGATAAATATAAAGTGGAAGTCCTATGGCTATGATGAAACAATTCTGACAACTGTTCAAATGGCACAATCATTTACTACCGTCAGGTTTCTGAGCCGTTTAGTCTAATGCTTTGTCAGTATTACTAGAATCCATAATAATTTAAAGGTCAGGTAGCCATAAAAGTGCTCCTGCCAGTCAGAGCAGTGCAGTCCCTGGAAATCAGGCCTAGGGAAGCAGAATATATTACCATCCCTAACAACGGTAAGCATGACCCCCAGCTGTCCAGCAACCCGACATGTAGAACTGCCTATAAAAATGACCATTTGTCCAGTCAGTGCATCACTCTCTGGTGCCCTTTTACACTGGCACACTGCTTTCTGTCTCTCTCTCTTTCTCTCTCTCCAGTGCAATGCTCTCTGGTGCTCTTTCACTCTCTTTCCAGTGCACCACTCTCTGATGTGTTCTCTTTCTCCCTACTGCACCGCTCTCTGGCACTCCTCTGTCTTTATAGTGCAGTGCTCTCTTTTGTGCTCTCTCAGTCTCCAGTGCATCACTGGCGCTCACTTTTGATCTCTCCCCATTGCACCACTCTCTCGCATGCTCTCTCTCTGGTGCTTTCTTTCCATCCAAAGTGCCTTTTTTTGTCTCTGTGCCTTCACGAGCCTCTCAATCTCTGTCTTTGCCCATCTGTGGCTCTCTATCGGTCTCTGTGCCTCTCTGTCCCTCCCTGTGCTTCTATTTACCTTTTGCATCCCTCTATGTGCCTACCTTTGCCCCTTTGCTCCCCTCTTTGCCTCTATGTGCCTCTCAATGACTCTCTCTCATGCACACCTCTTCCTGTAGGTCAAAGGTAAGAAGCACTACTCAAGTTGCAGCAGAGAAGATTAATTGGTAAGTAACCACAAAGCTACACAGTGTTTAACACTTGTGTATTTTTTAAGAATCTTGTTCCTGTAGGATGCTTCCTGAACATTAAAGTGAATTGTCAGGAAACATCTTTAAGCTACAGGATCCTTGAAAAATATGCAAGTTTTTATTGGATGATTTGTCAGGCTATCAACAATCACACAGGGCCACAGGCCCGTCAACAGGGCAATAGCCCACTCCACAAGGCCAATGACCCTTTGCAAAGGGCCAGAGGTCCCTTTCCGCAGTGCCATAGGCATTTCCACAGGGCCATAACCCACTCCAGCTCTCTCCACAGGGCAACAGGCCCATTTGAAGGGCCACAGATCCCTCTTCAGGGTCACAGGCCTTTCCACAGGGCCGCACCCACCTTCAGCTCTCTCCACAGGGCCATAGGCCCTTTCCTCAGGGCCACAAGCCCCTCCAGCTCTCTCCACAGGGCAACAGACCACTATACAGGGTCACAGGCCTTTCCACAGGGCCACAAGCCCCTTCAGCTCTCTCCACAGGACCACAGGCTCCTACCGGGCCACAGGCCTTTACACAGTGCCACAAGCCCCTCCAGCTCTTTCCACAGGCAATCATGTTGCATGTTGTTTACTGCAAAAGACTTCATAGGCCCCAATCTTACTCCAGAGCCTTCCACAGGCCCCTCCAGCCCACTCCACATGGCCTTTTTTAGCAGAGCAAAACTCCCTCCAGCTCTCTTTACATCACTACATGCCCCTCTGCGGGCAAACAACCCCTTCAACTCTCTCCACAGTACCATAGGCTCCTTCTGCCGGGCCACAAGCATTTCCACAGGGCCACAATCCCCTCCAACTCTTCTCCACAGGACAACAAGCTCTCATTACAGGGCCATAGCTCCCCTCCACAGGGCCAAATGCACTTTCTGCATGGACACAGCCCCATTTAGCTCTCTCCACAGAGACACAAGGCCCGTCTGCAGAGCACAAGCCCCCACTTCAAGGCCAAAAGGCCTTTCTACATGGCCATAGTCATTTCCATAGGGCACGAGCCCCTCCAGCTCTCTCCACAGGGCAACGGACCCCTATACAGGGTCACAGGCCTTTCCACAGGGCCACAACACCTTCAGCTCTCTCCACATGACCACAGGCTCCTACTGGGCCACAGGCCTTTCCACAGTGCCACAAGCCCCTCCAGCTCTCTCCACAGGCAATCATGTTGCATGTTGTTTACTGCAAAGGACTTCATAGGCCCAAATCTTACTCCAGAGCCTTCGAAAGGCCCCTCCAGCCCGCTCCACATGGCCTTTTCGTCAGGACACAACTCCCTCCAGCTCTCTTTACATCGCCACATGCTCCTCAGCGGGGCCACAGACACCTATACAGGGTCACAGGCCTTTCCACAGGGCCTCAACCCCTTCAGCTGTCTCCACAGGACCACAGGCTTTTCCACAGCCCACAACTCCTTCCAGCTCTCACCACAGGGCCACAGCCCCTTCCACAGGGCTAAAGGGCGTATCCATAGGGCCACAGACCTTTCCACAGGGCCACAACACCCTCCAGCTCTCTCCACAGGACAAGAAGCTCTCTTTACAGGGCCATAGCTCACCTCCACAGGGCCAAAAGCACTTTCCACACGGCCACAACTCCCAACAGCTCTCTCCACAGAGTCACAGGGCCCGTCTGCAGGGCACAAGCCCCCTCTTCAAGGCCAAAAGGCCTTTCTACATGGCCATAGTCATTTCCATAGGGCACGAGCCCCTCCAGCTCTCTCCACAGGGCAACGGACCCCTATACAGGGTCACAGGTCTTTCCACAGGGCCACAATCCCCTCCAACTCTTCTCCACAGGACAACAAGCTCTCTTTACCGGGCCATAGCTCCCCTCCACAGGGCCAAATGCACTTTCTGCATGGCCACAGCCCCCTTTAGCTCTCTCCACAGAGACACAAGGCCCGTCTGCAGGGCACAAGCCCCCTCTTCAAGGCCAAAAGGCCTTTCTACAGGGCCATAGTCATTTCCATAGGGCACAAGCCCCTCCAGCTCTCTCCACAGGGCAACGGACCTCTATACAGGGTCACAGGCCTTTCCACAGGGCCACAACACCTTCAGCTCTCTCCACAGGACCACAGGCTCCTACTGGGCCACAGGCCTTTCCACAGTGCCACAAGCCCCTCCAGTTCTCTCCACAGGCAATCATGTTGCATGTTGTTTACTGCAAAGGACTTCATAGGCCCAAATCTTACTCCAGAGCCTTCCACAGGCCTCTCCAGCCCGCTCCACATGGCCTTTTCCTCAGGCCACAACTCCCTCCAGCTCTCTTTACATCGCCACATGCCCCTCTGCGGGGCCACAGACCGCTATACAGGGTCACAGGCCTTTCCACAGGGCCTCAACCCCTTCAGCTGTCTCCACAGGACCACAGGCTTTTCCACAGCCCACAACTCCTTCCACCTCTCACCACAGGGCCACAGCCCCTTCCACAAGGCTAAAGGGCCTATTCATAGGGCCACAGACCTTTCCACAGGGCCACAACACCCTCCAGCTCTCTCCACAGGACAAGAAGCTCTCTTTACAGGGCCATAGCTCACCTCCACAGGGCCAAATGCACTTTCCACATGGCCACAACTCCCAACAGCCCTCTCCACAGTGTCACAGGGCCCGTCTGCAGGGCACAAGCCCCCTCTTCAAAGCCAAAAGGCCTTTCTACATGGCCATAGTCATTCCCATAGGGCACAAGCACCTCCAGCTCTCTCCACAGGGCAACGGACCCCTGTACAGGGTCACAGGCCTTTCCACAGGGCCACAAAACCTTCAGCTCTCTCCACAGGCAATCATGTTGCATGTTCTTTACTGCAGAGGACTTCATAGGCCCAAATCTTACTCCAGAGCCTTCCACAGGCCCCTCCAGCCGGCTCCACATGGCCTTTTCCTCAGGCCACAACTCCCTCCAGCTCTCTTTACATCGCCACATGCCCCTCTGCGGGGCCACAGACCCCTATACAGCGTCACATGCCTTTCCACAGGGCCTCAACCCCTTCAGCTCTCTCCACAGTACCGCTGCCTCCTTCTGCCGGGCTACAAGCCTTTCCACAGGGCCACAATCCCCTCCAACTCTTCTCCGCAGGACAACAAGCTCTCTTTACCGGGCCATAGCTCCCCTCCACATGCACTTTCTGCATGGACACAGCCCCCTTTAGCTCTCTCCACAGAGACACAAGGCCTGTCTGCAGGGCACAAGCCCCCTCTTCAAGGCCAAAAGGCCTTTCTACATGGCCATAGTCATTTCCATAGGGCACAAGCCCCTCCAGCTCTCTCCACAGGGCAACGGACCCCTATACAGGGTCACAGGCCTTTCCACAGGGCCACAACACCTTCAGCTCTCTCCACAGGACCACAGGCTCCTACTGGGCCACAGGCCTTTCTACAGTGCCACAAGCCCCTCCAGCTCTCTCCACAGGCAATCATGTTGCATATTGTTTACTGCAAAGGACTTCATAGGCCCAAATCTTACTCCAGAGCCTTCCACAGGCCTTTCCAGCCCGCTCCACATGGCCTTTTCCTCAGGCCACAACTCCCTCCAGCTCTCTTTACATCGCTACATGCCCCTCTGCGGGGCCACAGACCCCTATACAGGGTCACAGGCCTTTCCACAGGGCCTCAACCCCTTCAGCTGTCTCCACAGGACCACAGGCTTTTCCACAGCCCACAACTCCTTCCACCTCTCACCACAGGGCCACAGCCCCTTCCACAAGGCCAAAGGGCCTATCCATAGGGCCACAGACCTTTCCACATGGCCACAACACCCTCCAGCTCTCTCCACAGGACAAGAAGCTCTCTTTACAGGGCCATAGCTCACCTCCACAGGGCCAAATGCACTTTCCACACGGCCACAACTCCCAACAGCCCTCTCCACAGAGTCACAGGGCCCGTCTGCAGGGCACAAGCCCCCTCTTCAAAGCCAAAAGGCCTTTCTGCATGGCCATAGTCATTTCCATAGGGCACGAGCCCCTCCAGCTCTCTCCACAGGGCAACGGACCGCTATACAGGGTCACAGGCCTTTCCACAGGGCCACAACACCTTCAGCTCTCTCCACAGGACCACAGGCTCCTACCCGGCCACAGGCTTTTACACAGTGCTACAAGTCCCTCTAGCTCTCTCCACAGGCAATCATGTTGCATGTTGTTTACCGAAAAAAGGACTTCATAGGCCCAAATCTTACTTCAGACCCTTCCACAGGCCCCTCCAGCCCGCTCCACATGGCCTTTTCCGCAGGCCACAACTCCCTCCAGCTCTCTTTACATCGCCACATGCCCCTCTGCGGGGCCACAGACCCCTATACAGGGTCACAGGCCTTTCCACAGGGCCTCAACCCCTTCAGCTCTCTCCACAGGACCACTGGCTCCTTCTGCCGGGCCACAAGCATTTCCACAGGGCCACAATCCCCTCGAACTCTTCTCCACAGGACAACAAGCTCTCTTTACAGGGCCATAGCTCCCCTCCACAGGGCCAAATGCACTTTCTGCACGGCCACAGCCCCCTTTAGCTCTCTCCACAGAGACACAGGGCCCATCTGCAGGACACAAGCCCCCTCTTCAAGGCCAAAGGGCCTTTCTACATGGCCATAGTCATTTCCATAGGGCACAAGCCCCTCCAGCTCTCTCCACAGGGCAACGGACCCCTATACAGGGTCACAGGCCTTTCCACAGGGCCACAACACCTTCAGCTCTCTCCACAGGACCACAGGCTACTACCGGGCCACAGGTCTTTCCACAGTGCCATAAGCACCATCCAGCTCTCTCCACAGGCAATCATGTTGCACTTTTGCAACAAGAGTCAATTTTTGTTGCAGTTCGGCAACATTGGAGTCAACCCTGTTGCAAATCGGACACGAAGCTTGAAAATTTAGATGTTTACTGCAAAGGACTTCATAGGCCCCCATCTTACTCCAGAGCCTTCCACAGGCCCCTCCAGCACGCTCCACATGGCCTTTTCCACAGGCCACAACTCCATCCAGCTCTCTTTACATCGCCACATGCCCCTCTGCGGGGCCACAGACCCCTATACAGGGTCACAGGCCTTTCCACAGGGCCTCAACCCCTTCAGCTGTCTCCACAGGACCACAGGCTTTTCCACAGCCCACAACTCCTTCCACCTCTCACCACAGGGCCACAGCCCCTTCCACAAGGCTAAAGGGCCTATTCATAGGGCCACAGACCTTTCCACAGGGCCACAACACCCTCCAGCTCTCTCCACAGGACAAGAAGCTCTCTTTACAGGGCCATAGCTCACCTCCACAGGGCCAAATGCACTTTCCACATGGCCACAACTCCCAACAGCCCTCTCCACAGTGTCACAGGGCCCGTCTGCAGGGCACAAGCCCCCTCTTCAAAGCCAAAAGGCCTTTCTACATGGCCATAGTCATTCCCATAGGGCACAAGCACCTCCAGCTCTCTCCACAGGGCAACGGACCCCTGTACAGGGTCACAGGCCTTTCCACAGGGCCACAAAACCTTCAGCTCTCTCCACAGGCAATCATGTTGCATGTTCTTTACTGCAGAGGACTTCATAGGCCCAAATCTTACTCCAGAGCCTTCCACAGGCCCCTCCAGCCCACTCCACATGGCCTTTTCCTCAGGCCACAACTCCCTCCAGCTCTCTTTACATCGCCACATGCCCCTCTGCGGGGCCACAGACCCCTATACAGCGTCACATGCCTTTCCACAGGGCCTCAACCCCTTCAGCTCTCTCCACAGTACCGCTGCCTCCTTCTGCCGGGCTACAAGCCTTTCCACAGGGCCACAATCCCCTCCAACTCTTCTCCGCAGGACAACAAGCTCTCTTTACCGGGCCATAGCTCCCCTCCACATGCACTTTCTGCATGGACACAGCCCCCTTTAGCTCTCTCCACAGAGACACAAGGCCCGTCTGCAGGGCACAAGCCCCCTCTTCAAGGCCAAAAGGCCTTTCTACATGGCCATAGTCATTTCCATAGGGCACAAGCCCCTCCAGCTCTCTCCACAGGGCAACGGACCCCTATACAGGGTCACAGGCCTTTCCACAGGGCCACAACACCTTCAGCTCTCTCCACAGGACCACAGGCTCCTACTGGGCCACAGGCCTTTCTACAGTGCCACAAGCCCCTCCAGCTCTCTCCACAGGCAATCATGTTGCATATTGTTTACTGCAAAGGACTTCATAGGCCCAAATCTTACTCCAGAGCCTTCCACAGGCCTTTCCAGCCCGCTCCACATGGCCTTTTCCTCAGGCCACAACTCCCTCCAGCTCTCTTTACATCGCTACATGCCCCTCTGCGGGGCCACAGACCCCTATACAGGGTCACAGGCCTTTCCACAGGGCCTCAACCCCTTCAGCTGTCTCCACAGGACCACAGGCTTTTCCACAGCCCACAACTCCTTCCACCTCTCACCACAGGGCCACAGCCCCTTCCACAAGGCCAAAGGGCCTATCCATAGGGCCACAGACCTTTCCACATGGCCACAACACCCTCCAGCTCTCTCCACAGGACAAGAAGCTCTCTTTACAGGGCCATAGCTCACCTCCACAGGGCCAAATGCACTTTCCACACGGCCACAACTCCCAACAGCCCTCTCCACAGAGTCACAGGGCCCGTCTGCAGGGCACAAGCCCCCTCTTCAAAGCCAAAAGGCCTTTCTGCATGGCCATAGTCATTTCCATAGGGCACGAGCCCCTCCAGCTCTCTCCACAGGGCAACGGACCGCTATACAGGGTCACAGGCCTTTCCACAGGGCCACAACACCTTCAGCTCTCTCCACAGGACCACAGGCTCCTACCCGGCCACAGGCTTTTACACAGTGCTACAAGTCCCTCTAGCTCTCTCCACAGGCAATCATGTTGCATGTTGTTTACCGAAAAAAGGACTTCATAGGCCCAAATCTTACTTCAGACCCTTCCACAGGCCCCTCCAGCCCGCTCCACATGGCCTTTTCCGCAGGCCACAACTCCCTCCAGCTCTCTTTACATCGCCACATGCCCCTCTGCGGGGCCACAGACCCCTATACAGGGTCACAGGCCTTTCCACAGGGCCTCAACCCCTTCAGCTCTCTCCACAGGACCACTGGCTCCTTCTGCCGGGCCACAAGCATTTCCACAGGGCCACAATCCCCTCGAACTCTTCTCCACAGGACAACAAGCTCTCTTTACAGGGCCATAGCTCCCCTCCACAGGGCCAAATGCACTTTCTGCACGGCCACAGCCCCCTTTAGCTCTCTCCACAGAGACACAGGGCCCATCTGCAGGACACAAGCCCCCTCTTCAAGGCCAAAGGGCCTTTCTACATGGCCATAGTCATTTCCATAGGGCACAAGCCCCTCCAGCTCTCTCCACAGGGCAACGGACCCCTATACAGGGTCACAGGCCTTTCCACAGGGCCACAACACCTTCAGCTCTCTCCACAGGACCACAGGCTACTACCGGGCCACAGGTCTTTCCACAGTGCCATAAGCACCATCCAGCTCTCTCCACAGGCAATCATGTTGCACTTTTGCAACAAGAGTCAATTTTTGTTGCAGTTCGGCAACATTGGAGTCAACCCTGTTGCAAATCGGACACGAAGCTTGAAAATTTAGATGTTTACTGCAAAGGACTTCATAGGCCCCCATCTTACTCCAGAGCCTTCCACAGGCCCCTCCAGCACGCTCCACATGGCCTTTTCCACAGGCCACAACTCCATCCAGCTCTCTTTACATCGCCACATGCCCCTCTGCGGGGCAACAGACCCCTATACAGGGTCACAGGCCTCTCCACAGGGCCTCAACCCCTTCAGCTCTCTCCACAGGACCACTGGCTCCTTCTGCCGGGCCACAAGCCTTTCCACAGGGCCACAATCCCCTCCAATTCCACAGGACAACAGGCTCTCTTTACAGGGCCATAGCTCCCCTCCACAGGGCCAAATGCACTTTCCACATTGCCACAACCCCCTCCAGCTCTCTACACAGAGTCATGGGGCCCGTCTGCAGGGCACAAGCCCCTTCATCAAGGCCAAGGGGCCTTTCTACAGGGCCACTGGCCTTTAAATAGTGCCACAACCTCCTCTGGCTCTCTCAAGAGGGCCACAGGCTCCTTCTACAGGGCAAGGGCCCCCTCCACAAGGCCAAAGGCCCTTTGCAAAGGGCCATAGGTCCATTCCACAGGGCCATAGTCATTTCCATAGGGCCATAACCCCCCTCAAGCTCTCTCCACAGAACCGCAGGCTCCTTCTACAGGTTTACAGGCATATACACAGGGCCACATCCGCCTTCACCTCTCTCCACAAGGCGACAGGGCCCTTTCACTGTGTCATAGGCCTTTCCATAAGGCCACAACCCCCTCTGTCTCTCTCAAAAAGGACAGAGGCTCCCTTTACAAGGCAACAGCCCCCTCCACAAGGCCAAAGGCCTTTTTCAAAGGGCCACAGGTCCCTTTCGCAGGGCCATAGGCATTTCCCCAAGGCAATAACCCCCTCCAGCTCTCTCCACAGGACCACAGGCTCCTTCTACAAGACTACAACCCCTTTGAGCTCTTTCATCAGGGCCACAGCCTCCTCCGCCCCCCTTTAATCAGTTAAAAGGGCTCAATTGAGTGACCACAACACCTTCAGCTCTCTCCACAGGACCACAGGCTCCTACTGAGCCACAGGACTTTCCACAGTGCCACAAGCCCCTCTAGCTCTCTCCACAGGCAATCATGTTGCATGTTTTTTACTGCAAAGGACTTCATAGGCCCAAATCTTACTCCAGAGCCTTCCACAGGCCCCTCCAGCCGGCTCCACATGGCCTTTTCCTCAGGCCACAACTCCCTCCAGCTCTCTTTACATGGCCACATGCCCCTCTGCGGGGCCACAGACCCCTATACAGGGTCACTGGCCTTTCCACAGGGCCTCAACCCCTTCAGCTCTCTCCACAGGACCACAGGCTTTTCCACAGCCCACAACTCCTTCCAGCTCTCACCACAGGGCCACAGCCCCTTCCACAAGGCTAAAGGGCCTATCCATAGGGCCACAGACCTTTCCACAGGGCCACAACACGCTCCAGCTCTCTCCACAGGACAAGAAGCTCTCTTTACAGGGCCATAGCTCACCTCCACAGGGCCAAATGCACTTTCCACACGGCCACAACTCCCAACAGCCCTCTCCACAGAGTCACAGGGCCCGTCTGCAGGGCACAAGCCCCTCTTCAAGGCCAAAAGGCCTTTCTACATGGCCATAGTCATTCCCATAGGGCACGAGCACCTCCAGCTCTCTCCACAGGGCAACGGACCCCTGTACAGGGTCACAGTCCTTTCCACAGGGCCACAACAGCTTCAGCTCTCTCCACAGGCAATCATGTTGCATGTTGTTTACTGCAGAGGACTTCATAGGCCCAAACCTTACTCCAGAGCCTACCACAGGCCCCTCCAGCCCGCTCCACATGGCCTTTTCCTCAGGCCACAACTCCCTACAGCTCTCTTTACATCGCCACATGCCTCTCTGCGGGGCCACAGACCCCTATACAGGGTCACATGCCTTTCCACAGGGCCTCAACCCCTTCAGCTCTCTCCACAGGACCACTGCCTCCTTCTGCCGGGCTACAAGCCTTTCCACAGGGCCACAATCCCCTCCAACTCTTCTCCACAGGACAACAAGCTCTCTTTACAGGGCCATAGCTCCCTTCCACAGGGCCAAATGCACTTTCTGCATGGCCACAGCCCCCTTTAGCTCTCTCCACAGAGACACAAGGCCCGTCTGCAGGGCACAAGCCCCCTCTTCAAGGCCAAAAGGCCTTTCTACATGGCCATAGTCATTTCCATAGGGCACGAGCCCCTCCAGCTCTCTCCACAGGGTCTATACAGGGTCACAGGCCTTTCCACAAGGCTAAAGGGCCTATCCATAGGGCCACAGACATTTCCACAGGGCCACAACACCCTCCAGCTCTCTCCACAGGAAAAGAAGCTCTCTTTACAGGGCCATAGCTCACCTCCACAGGGCCAAATGCACTTTCCACACGGCCACAACTCCCAACAGCTCTCTCCACAGAGTCACAAGGCCCGTCTGCAGGGCACAAGCCCCCTCTTCAAGGCCAAAAGGCCTTTCTACATGGCCATAGTCATTTCCATAGGGCACGAGCCCCTCCAGCTCTCTCCACAGGGCAACGGACCCCTATACAGGGTCACAGGCCTTTCCCCAGGGCCACAATCCCCTCCAACTCTTCTCCACACGACAACAAGCTCTCTTTACCGGGCCATAGCTCCCCTCCACAGGGCCAAATGCACTTTCTGCATGGCCACAGCCCCCTTTAGCTCTCTCCACAGAGACACAAGGCCCGTCTGCAGGGCACAAGCCCCCTCTTCAAGGCCAAAAGGCCTTTCTACATGGCCATAGTCATTTCCATAGGGCACAAGCCCCTCCAGCTCTCTCCACAGGGCAACGGACCCCTATACAGGGTCACAGGCCTTTCCACAGGGCCACAACACTTTCAGCTCTCTCCACAGGACCACAGGCTCCTACTGGGCCACAGGCCTTTCCACGGTGCCACAAGCCCCTCCAGCTCTCTCCACAGGCAATCATGTTGCATGTTGTTTACTGCAAAGGACTTCATAGGCCCAAATCTTACTCCAGAGCCTTCCACAGGCCTTTCCAGCCCACTCCACATGGCCTTTTCCTCAGGCCACAACTCCCTCCAGCTCTCTTTACATCGCCACATGCACCCTCTGCGGGGCCACAGACCCCCTATACAGGGTCACAGGCCTTTCCACAGAGCCTCAACCCCTTCAGCTCTCTCCACAGGACCACTGGCTCCTTCTGCCGGGCCACAAGCATTTCCACAGGGCCACAATCCCCTCCAACTCTTCTCCACAGGACAACAAGCTCTCTTTACAGAGCCATAACTCCCCTCCACAGGGCCAAATGCACTTTCTGCACGGCCACAGCCCCCTTTAGCTCTCTCCACAGAGACACAGGGCCCGTCTGCAGGACACAAGCCCCCTCTTCAAGGCCAAAGGGCCTTTCTACATGGCCATAGTCATTTCCATAGGGCACAAGCCCCTCCAGCTCTCTCCACAGGGCAACGGACCCCTATACAGGGTCACAGGCCTTTCCACAGGGCCACAACACCTTCAGCTCTCTCCACAGGACCACAGGCTACTACCGGGCCACAGGTCTTTCCACAGTGCCACAAGCACCATCCAGCTCTCTCCACAGGCAATCATGTTGCACTTTTGCAACAAGAGTCAATTTTTGTTGCAGTTCGGCAACATTGGAGTCAACCCTGTTGCAAATCGGACACGAAGCTTGAAAATTTAGATGTTTACTGCAAAGGACTTCATAGGCCTTCATCTTACTCCAGAGCCTTCCACAGGCCCCTCCAGCACGCTCCACATGGCCTTTTCCACAGGCCACAACTCCATCCAGCTCTCTTTACATCGCCACATGTCCCTCTGCGGGGCAACAGACCCCTATACAGGGTCACAGGCCTCTCCACAGGGCCTCAACCCCTTCAGCTCTCTCCACAGGACCACTGGCTCCTTCTGCCGGGCCACAAGCCTTTCCACAGGGCCACAATCCCCTCCAATTCCACAGGACAACAGGCTCTCTTTACAGGGCCATAGCTCCCCTCCACAGGGCCAAATGCACTTTCCACATGGCCACAACCCCCTCCAGCTCTCTACACAGAGTCATGGGGCCCGTCTGCAGGGCACAAGCCCCTTCATCAAGGCCAAGGGGCCTTTCTACAGGGCCACTGGCCTTTAAATAGTGCCACAACCTCCTCTGGCTCTCTCAAGAGGGCCACAGGCTCCTTCTACAGGGCAAGGGCCCCCTCCACAAGGCCAAAGGCCCTTTGCAAAGGGCCATAGGTCCATTCCACAGGGCCATAGTCATTTCCATAGGGCCATAACCCCCCTCAAGCTCTCTCCACAGAACCGCAGGCTCCTTCTACAGGTTTACAGGCATATACACAGGGCCACATCCGCCTTCACCTCTCTCCACAAGGCGACAGGGCCCTTTCACTGTGTCATAGGCCTTTCCATAAGGCCACAACCCCCTCTGTCTCTCTCAAAAAGGACAGAGGCTCCCTTTACAAGGCAACAGCCCCCTCCACAAGGCCAAAGGCCTTTTTCAAAGGGCCACAGGTCCCTTTCGCAGGGCCATAGGCATTTCCCCAAGGCAATAACCCCCTCCAGCTCTCTCCACAGGACCACAGGCTCCTTCTACAAGACTACAACCCCTTTGAGCTCTTTCATCAGGGCCACAGCCTCCTCCGCCCCCCTTTAATCAGTTAAAAGGGCTCAATTGAGTGACCACAACACCTTCAGCTCTCTCCACAGGACCACAGGCTCCTACTGAGCCACAGGACTTTCCACAGTGCCACAAGCCCCTCTAGCTCTCTCCACAGGCAATCATGTTGCATGTTTTTTACTGCAAAGGACTTCATAGGCCCAAATCTTACTCCAGAGCCTTCCACAGGCCCCTCCAGCCGGCTCCACATGGCCTTTTCCTCAGGCCACAACTCCCTCCAGCTCTCTTTACATTGCCACATGCCCCTCTGCGGGGCCACAGACCCCTATACAGGGTCACTGGCCTTTCCACAGGGCCTCAACCCCTTCAGCTCTCTCCACAGGACCACAGGCTTTTCCACAGCCCACAACTCCTTCCAGCTCTCACCACAGGGCCACAGCCCCTTCCACAAGGCTAAAGGGCCTATCCATAGGGCCACAGACCTTTCCACAGGGCCACAACACGCTCCAGCTCTCTCCACAGGACAAGAAGCTCTCTTTACAGGGCCATAGCTCACCTCCACAGGGCCAAATGCACTTTCCACACGGCCACAACTCCCAACAGCCCTCTCCACAGAGTCACAGGGCCCGTCTGCAGGGCACAAGCCCCTCTTTAAGGCCAAAAGGCCTTTCTACATGGCCATAGTCATTCCCATAGGGCACGAGCACCTCCAGCTCTCTCCACAGGGCAACGGACCCCTGTACAGGGTCACAGTCCTTTCCACAGGGCCACAACAGCTTCAGCTCTCTCCACAGGCAATCATGTTGCATGTTGTTTACTGCAGAGGACTTCATAGGCCCAAACCTTACTCCAGAGCCTTCCACAGGCCCCTCCAGCCCGCTCCACATGGCCTTTTCCTCAGGCCACAACTCCCTCCAGCTCTCTTTACATCGCCACATGCCCCTCTGCGGGGCCACAGACCCCTATACAGGGTCACATGCCTTTCCACAGGGCCTCAACCCCTTCAGCTCTCTCCACAGGACCACTGCCTCCTTCTGCCGGGCTACAAGCCTTTCCAGAGGGCCACAATCCCCTCCAACTCTTCTCCACAGGACAACAAGCTCTCTTTACAGGGCCATAGCTCCCCTCCACAGGGCCAAATGCACTTTCTGCACGGCCACAGCCCCCTTTACCTCTCTCCACAGAGACACAAGGCCCGTCTGCAGGGTACAAGCCCCCTCTTCAAGGCCAAAAGGCCTTTCTACATGGCCATAGTCATTTCCATAGGGCACGAGCCCCTCCAGCTCTCTCCACAGGGCAACGGACCGCTATACAGGGTCACAGGCCTTTCCACAGGGCCACAACACCTTCAGCTCTTCCACATGACCACAGGCTCCAGCCCGGCCACAGGCCTTTCCACAGTGCTACAAGTCCCTCCAGCTCTCTCCACAGGCAATCATGTTTCATGTTGTTTACCGCAAAAGGACTTCATAGGCCCAAATCTTACTTCAGACCCTTCCACAGGCCCCTCCAGCCCGCTCCACATGGCCTTTTCCGCAGGCCACAACTCCCTCCTGCCTGCTCTCTTTACATCGCCACATGCCCCTCTGCGGGGCCACAGACCCCTATACAGGGTCACAGGCCTTTCCACAGGACCTCAACCCCTTCAGCTCTCTCCACAGGACCACAGACTTTTCCACAGCCCACAACTCCTTCCAGCTCTCACCAGAGGGCCACAGCCCCTTCCACAAGGCTAAAGGGCCTATCCATAGGGCCACAACACCCTCCAGCTCTCTCCACAGGACAAGAAGCTCTCTTTACAGGGCCATAGCTCACCTCCACAGGGCCAAATGCACTTTCCACACGGCCACAACTCCCAACAGCTCTCTCCACAGAGTCACAAGGCCCGTCTGCAGGGCACAAGCCCCCTCTTCAAGGCCAAAAGGCCTTTCTACATGGCCATAGTCATTTCCATAGGGCACGAGCCCCTCCAGCTCTCTCCACAGGGCAACGGACCCCTATACAGGGTCACAGGCCTTTCCCCAGGGCCACAATCCCCTCCAACTCTTCTCCACACGACAACAAGCTCTCTTTACCGGGCCATAGCTCCCCTCCACAGGGCCAAATGCACTTTCTGCATGGCCACAGCCCCCTTTAGCTCTCTCCACAGAGACACAAGGCCCGTCTGCAGGGCACAAGCCCCCTCTTCAAGGCCAAAAGGCCTTTCTACATGGCCATAGTCATTTCCATAGGGCACAAGCCCCTCCAGCTCTCTCCACAGGGCAACGGACCCCTATACAGGGTCACAGGCCTTTCCACAGGGCCACAACACTTTCAGCTCTCTCCACAGGACCACAGGCTCCTACTGGGCCACAGGCCTTTCCACAGTGCCTCAAGCCCCTCCAGCTCTCTCCACAGGCAATCATGTTGCATGTTGTTTACTGCAAAGGACTTCATAGGCCCAAATCTTACTCCAGAGCCTTCCACAGGCCTTTCCAGCCCACTCCACATGGCCTTTTCCTCAGGCCACAACTCCCTCCCGCTCTCTTTACATCGCCACATGCACCTTCTGCGGGGCCACAGACCCCTATACAGGGTCACAGGCCTTTCCACAGGGCCTCAACCCCTTCAGCTCTCTCCACAGGACCACTGGCTCCTTCTGCCGGGCCACAAGCATTTCCACAGGGCCACAATCCCCTCCAACTCTCTACACAGGACAACTAGCTCTCTTTACAGGGCTATAGCTCCCCTCCACAGGGCCAAATGCACTTTCCACACGGCTAAAATCCCCTCCAGCTCTCTCCACAGAGTCACGGGGCTCGTCTGCAGGGCACAAGCCCCTTCATCAAGGCCAAGGGGCCTTTCTACAGGGCTACTGGCCTTTAAATAGGGCCACAACCCCCTCTGGTACTCTCAACAGGGCCACAGGCTCCTTCTACAGGTGTACAGGCATTTACACAGGGCCACAACCACCTTTACCTCTCTCCACAGGGCAACAGGGCCCTTTCACTATGCAATAAGCCTTTCCATAAGGCCACAACCCCCTCTCTCTCTCTCAAAAAGGACAGAGGCTCCCTTTACAAGGAAACAGCCCCCTCCACAAGGCCAAAGTCCTTTTTCAAAGGGCCACAGGTCCCTTCCACAGGGCCATAGGCATTTCCCCAAGGCAATAGCCCCCTCCAGCTCTCTCCACAGGACCACAGGCTCCTTCTACAAGGCTACAACCCATTTCAGCTCTTTCATCAGGGCCACAGCCCCCTCCACCCCTCTTTAATCAGTTAAAAGGACTCATTTGAGTGACCTATTGACCATTGGTCAGCTCGAGTAAAGGAACCTGATATAGTATACTGCACTGTTTAATATTCTTTTTTTTCTTTACACAGGTTGAATGCTGGCAAAGAAATGTCACCTATGCCATGCTCCTTTATACCAGTTTTCTTGATTGACATGTTATTTTTGGAGCCAAATGAGAAAATTGGGAAATAGAAAGCTCCCCCCTCCTTCCAATCAGTGGATCCGGTCAGGTGCTCAGTGGCGGTAGGCCACCGCCTGGAAGCCAAACATGAAAAAAGGAATGCTGGCACCGGTTTCCATATGATGAATTTTACTTTATTCCATGAAGATCAATACATTAAAAAGAAGGCATCTTTACAGGCAATCCGCCATCATGTCATTTTTGGTTTAAGCCTAATTTCTTTCAATAAATAAAATGGAATAAATGTGTCACTTTTTTGCCTATACTAGTAGTTGTGGGGTATTATGACATCACAATAGAATTAATACTTACCCTTTCCGATGCCTTTTAGGGCTATCCGGTGCAGAACCAAGGCCAAATACCAACCGACAGGACCTTCATGTGACATCATGGAAGGTCCTGTCGCTCAGGACGTGGCTTTGGCTCTGCACCGGATAGACCGAAAAGGCGTCTGAAAGGGTAAGTATTAATTCTTTATTATTTTTAATACATCTGTATTTATTTAATTTTGATTTCGTACTGTATAGTAATACATTACAAAATGAAATGGGGGCTGGCAGACATGTCACAAAGGGGAGGAGGAACAGGATTCTTCTTCCACCTCTGTGACATCACTTCTCCTCCGGACCGGGTGGTGTGTGAACACAGCCTCAGGCTGCGTGCCCACGTAGCGATTTACAAGCGTATATGTTGCGTAATTTACGCAGCGGAAACGCTTGTGAAACACTTGATAATCTGCACCCCATGGTACTCAGTGGCATTCCGCAATGTTAATGCCCATGCTGTAGATTTTTACGCAGCGTTTCTGCTGCGCTTAAAAATCCTTTCCACAGGGCCACAACACATTCAGCTCTCTCCACAGGACCACAGGCTCCTACCCGGCCACAGGCCTTTCCACAGTGCTACGAGTCCCTCCAGCTCTCTCCACAGGCAATCATGTTGCATGTTGTTTACCGCAAAAGGACTTCATAGGCCCAAATCTTACTTTAGACCCTTCCACAGGCCCCTCCAGCCCGCTCCACATGGCCTTTTCCGCAGGCCACAACTCCCTCCAGCTCTCTTTACATCGCCACATGCCCCTCTGCGGGGCCACAGACCCCTATACAGGGTCACAGGCCATTCCACAGGGCCACAATCCCCTCCAACTCTTCTCCACAGGACAACAAGCTCTCTTTACCGGGCCATAGCTCCCCTCCACAGGGCCAAATGCACTTTCTGCACGGCCACAGCCCCCTTTAGCTCTCTCCACAGAGACACAAGGCCCGTCTGCAGGGCACAAGCCCCCTCTTCAAGGCCAAAAGGCCTTTCTACATGGCCATAGTCATTTCCATAGGGCACGAGCCCCTCCAGCTCTCTCCACAGGGCAACGGACCGCTTTACAGGGTCACAGGCCTTTCCACAGGGCCACAACACCTTCAGCTCTTCCACAGGACCACAGGCTCCAGCCCGGCCACAGGCCTTTCCACAGTGCTACAAGTCCCTCCAGCTCTCTCCACAGGCAATCATGTTTCATGTTGTTTACCGCAAAAGGACTTCATAGGCCCAAATCTTACTTCAGACCCTTCCACAGGCCCCTCCAGCCCGCTCCACATGGCCTTTTCCGCAGGCCACAACTCCCTCCAGCTCTCTTTACATCGCCACATGCCCCTCTGCGGGGCCACAGACCCCTATACAGGGTCACAGGCCTTTCCACAGGAACTCAACCCCTTCAGCTCTCTCCACAGGACCACAGACTTTTCCACAGCCCACAACTCCTTCCAGCTCTCACCAGAGGGCCACAGCCCCTTCCACAAGGCAAAAGGGCCTATCCATAGGGCCACAGACATTTCCACAGGGCCACAACACCCTCCAGCTCTCTCCACAGGACAAGAAGCTCTCTTTACAGGGCCATAGCTCACCTCCACAGGGCCAAATGCACTTTCCACACGGCCACAACTCCCAACAGCTCTCTCCACAGAGTCACAAGGCCCGTCTGCAGGGCACAAGCCCCCTCTTCAAGGCCAAAAGGCCTTTCTACATGGCCATAGTCATTTCCATAGGGCACGAGCCCCTCCAGCTCTCTCCACAGGGCAACGGACCCCTATACAGGGTCACAGGCCTTTCCCCAGGGCCACAATCCCCTCCAACTCTTCTCCACACGACAACAAGCTCTCTTTACCAGGCCATAGCTCCCCTCCACAGGGCCAAATGCACTTTCTGCATGGCCACAGCCCCCTTTAGCTCTCTCCACAGAGACACAAGGCCCGTCTGCAGGGCACAAGCCCCCTCTTCAAGGCCAAAAGGCCTTTCTACATGGCCATAGTCATTTCCATAGGGCACAAGCCCCTCCAGCTCTCTCCACAGGGCAACGGACCCCTATACAGGGTCACAGGCCTTTCCACAGGGCCACAACACTTTCAGCTCTCTCCACAGGACCACAGGCTCCTACTGGGCCACAGGCCTTTCCACGGTGCTACAAGCCCCTCCAGCTCTCTCCACAGGCAATCATGTTGCATGTTGTTTACTGCAAAGGACTTCATAGGCCCAAATCTTACTCCAGAGCCTTCCACACGCCTTTCCAGCCCACTCCACATGGCCTTTTCCTCAGGCCACAACTCCCTCCAGCTCTCTTTACATCGCCACATGCACCCTCTGCGGGACCACAGACCCCTATACAGGGTCACAGGCCTTTCCACAGGGCCTCAACCCCTTCAGCTCTCTCCACAGGACCACTGGCTTCTTCTGCCGGGCCACAAGCATTTCCACAGGGCCACAATCCCCTCCAACTCTTCTCCACAGGACAACAAGCTCTCTTTACAGAGCCATAACTCCCCTCCACAGGGCCAAATGCACTTTCTGCACGGCCACAGCCCCCTTTAGATCTCTCCACAGAGACACAGGGCCCGTCTGCAGGACACAAGCCCCCTCTTCAAGGCCAAAGGGCCTTTCTACATGGCCATAGTCATTTCCATAGGACACAAGCCCCTCCAGCTCTCTCCACAGGGCAACGGACCCCTATACAGGGTCACAGGCCTTTCCACAGGGCCACAACACCTTCAGCTCTCTCCACAGGACCACAGGCTACTACCGGGCCACAGGTCTTTCCACAGTGCCACAAGCACCATCCAGCTCTCTCCACAGGCAATCATGTTGCACTTTTGCAACAAGAGTCAATTTTTGTTGCAGTTCGGCAACATTGGAGTCAACCCTGTTGCAAATCGGACACGAAGCTTGAAAATTTAGATGTTTACTGCAAAGGACTTCATAGGCCTTCATCTTACTCCAGAGCCTTCCACAGGCCCCTCCAGCACGCTCCACATGGCCTTTTCCACAGGCCACAACTCCATCCAGCTCTCTTTACATCGCCACATGCCCCTCTGCGGGGCAACAGACCCCTATACAGGGTCACAGGCCTCTCCACAGGGCCTCAACCCCTTCAGCTCTCTCCACAGGACCACTGGCTCCTTCTGCCGGGCCACAAGCCTTTCCACAGGGCCACAATCCCCTCCAATTCCACAGGACAACAGGCTCTCTTTACAGGGCCATAGCTCCCCTCCACAGGGCCAAATGCACTTTCCACATGGCCACAACCCCCTCCAGCTCTCTACACAGAGTCATGGGGCCCGTCTGCAGGGCACAAGCCCCTTCATCAAGGCCAAGGGGCCTTTCTACAGGGCCACTGGCCTTTAAATAGTGCCACAACCTCCTCTGGCTCTCTCAAGAGGGCCACAGGCTCCTTCTACAGGGCAAGGGCCCCCTCCACAAGGCCAAAGGCCCTTTGCAAAGGGCCATAGGTCCATTCCACAGGGCCATAGTCATTTCCATAGGGCCATAACCCCCCTCAAGCTCTCTCCACAGAACCGCAGGCTCCTTCTACAGGTTTACAGGCATATACACAGGGACACATCCGCCTTCACCTCTCTCCACAAGGCGACAGGGCCCTTTCACTGTGTCATAGGCCTTTCCATAAGTCCACAACCCCCTCTGTCTCTCTCAAAAAGGACAGAGGCTCCCTTTACAAGGCAACAGCCCCCTCCACAAGGCCAAAGGCCTTTTTCAAAGGGCCACAGGTCCCTTTCGCAGGGCCATAGGCATTTCCCCAAGGCAATAACCCCCTCCAGCTCTCTCCACAGGACCACAGGCTCCTTCTACAAGACTACAACCCCTTTGAGCTCTTTCATCAGGGCCACAGCCTCCTCCGCCCCCCTTTAATCAGTTAAAAGGGCTCAATTGAGTGACCACAACACCTTCAGCTCTCTCCACAGGACCACAGGCTCCTACTGGGCCACAGGCCTTTCCACAGTGCCACAAGCCCCTCCAGCTCTCTCCACAGGCAATCATGTTGCATGTTGTTTACTGCAAAGGACTTCATAGGCTCAAATCTTACTCCAGAGCCTTCCACAGGCCTCTCCAGCCCGCTCCACATGGCTTTTTCCTCAGGCCACAACTCCCTCCAGCTCTCTTTACATCGCCACATGCCCCTCTGCGGGGCCACAGACCCCTATACAGGGTCACAGGCCTTTCCACAGGGCCTCAACCCCTTCAGCTGTCTCCACAGGACCACAGGCTTTTCCACAGCCCACAACTCCTTCCAGCTCTCACCACAGGGCAACAGCCCTTTCCACAAGGCTAAAGGGCCTATCCATAGGGCCACAGACCTTTCCACAGGGCCAAAACACCCTCCAGCTCTCTCCACAGGACAAGAAGCTCTCTTTACAGGGCCATAGCTCACCTCCACAGGGCCAAATGCACTTTCCACACGGCCACAACTCCCAACAGCTCTCTCCACAGAGTCACAGGGCCCGTCTGCAGGGCACAAGCCCCCTCTTCAAGGCCAAAAGGCCTTTCTACATGGCCATAGTCATTTCCATAGGGCACGAGCCCCTCCAGCTCTCTCCACAGGGCAACAGACCCCTATACAGGATCACAGGCCTTTCCACAGGGCCACAACACCTTCAGCTCTCTCCACAGGACCACAGGCTCCTACTGGGCCACAGGCCTTTCTACAGTGCCACAAGCCCCTCCAGCTCTCTCCACAGGCAATCATGTTGCATGTTGTTTACTGCAAAGGACTTCATAGGCTCAAATCTTACTCCAGAGCCTTCCACAGGCCTCTCCAGCCCGCTCCACATGGCCTTTTCCTCAGGCCACAACTCCCTCCAGCTCTTTTTACATCGCCACATGCCCCTCTGCGGGGCCACAGACCCCTATACAGGGTCACAGGCCTTTCCACAGGGCCTCAACCCCTTCAGCTGTCTCCACAGGACCACAGGCTTTTCCACAGCCCACAACTCCTTCCAGCTCTCACCACAGGGCCACAGCCCTTTCCACAAGGCTAAAGGGCCTATCCATAGGGCCACAGACCTTTCCACAGGGCCACAACACCCTCCAGCTCTCTCCACAGGACAAGAAGCTCTCTTTACAGGGCCATAGCTCACCTCCACAGGGCCAAATGCACTTTCCACACGGCTACAACTCCCAACAGCTCTCTCCACAGAGTCACAGGGCCCGTCTGCAGGGCACAAGCGCCCTCTTCAAGGCCAAAAGGCCTTTCTACATGGCTATAGTCATTTCCATACGGCACAAGCCCCTCCAGCTCTCTCCACAGGGCAACGGACCCCTATACAGGGTCACAGGCCTTTCCACAGGGCCACAACACCTTCAGCTCTCTCCACAGGACCACAGGCTCCTACTGAGCCACAGGCCTTTCCACAGTGCCACAAGCCCCTCCAGCTCTCTCCACAGGCAATCATGTTGCATGTTGTTTACTGCAAAGGACTTCATAGGCTCAAATCTTACTCCAGAGCCTTCCACAGGCCTCTCCAGCCCGCTCCACATGGCCTGTTCCTCAGGCCACAACTCCCTCCAGCTCTCTTTACATCGCCACATGCCCCTCTGCGGGGCCACAGACCCCTATACAGGGTCACAGGCCTTTCCACAGGGCCTCAACCCCTTCAGCTGTCTCCACAGGACCACAGGCTTTTCCACAGCCCACAACTCCTTCCAGCTCTCACCACAGGGCCACAGCCCTTTCCACAAGGCTAAAGGGCCTATCCATAGGGCCACATACCTTTCCACAGGGCCACAACACCCTCCAGCTCTCTCCACAGGACAAGAAGCTCTCTTTACAGGGCCATAGCTCACCTCCACAGGGCCAAATGCACTTTCCACACGGCTACAACTCCCAACAGCTCTCTCCACAGAGTCACAGGGCCCGTCTGCAGGGCACAAGCGCCCTCTTCAAGGCCAAAAGGCCTTTCTACATGGCTATAGTCATTTCCATACGGCACGAGCCCCTCCAGCTCTCTCCACAGGGCAACGGACCCCTATACAGGATCACAGGCCTTTCCACAGGGCCACAACACCTTCAGCTCTCTCCACAGGACCACAGGCTCCTACTGGGCCACAGGCCTTTCCACAGTGCCACAAGCCCCTCCAGCTCTCTCCACAGGCAATCATGTTGCATGTTGTTTACTGCAAAGGACTTCATAGGCTCAAATCTTACTCCAGAGCCTTCCACAGGCCTCTCCAGCCCGCTCCACATGGCCTTTTCCTCAGGCCACAACTCCCTCCAGCTCTCTTTACATCGCCACATGCCCCTCTGCGGGGCCACAGACCCCTATACAGGGTCACAGGCCTTTCCACAGGGCCTCAACCCCTTCAGCTGTCTCCACAGGACCACAGGCTTTTCCACAGCCCACAACTCCTTCCAGCTCTCACCACAGGGCCACAGCCCTTTCCACAAGGCTAAAGGGCCTATCCATAAGGCCACATACCTTTCCACAGGGCCACAACACCCTCCAGCTCTCTCCACAGGACAAGAAGCTCTCTTTACAGGGCCATAGCTCACCTCCACAGGGCCAAATGCACTTTCCACACGGCCACAACTCCCAACAGCTCTCTCCACAGAGTCACAGGGCCCGTCTGCAGGGCACAAGCCCCCTCTTCAAGGCCAAAAGGCCTTTCTACATGGCCATAGTCATTTCCATAGGGCACGAGCCCCTCCAGCTCTCTCCACAGGGCAACAGACCCCTATACAGGATCACAGGCCTTTCCACAGGGCCACAACACCTTCAGCTCTCTCCACAGGACCACAGGCTCCTACTGGGCCACAGGCCTTTCTACAGTGCCACAAGCCCCTCCAGCTCTCTCCACAGGCAATCATGTTGCATGTTGTTTACTGCAAAGGACTTCATAGGCTCAAATCTTACTCCAGAGCCTTCCACAGGCCTCTCCAGCCCGCTCCACATGGCCTTTTCCTCAGGCCACAACTCCCTCCAGCTCTCTTTACATCGCCACATGCCCCTCTGCGGGGCCACAGACCCCTATACAGGGTCACAGGCCTTTCCACAGGGCCTCAACCCCTTCAGCTGTCTCCACAGGACCACAGGCTTTTCCACAGCCCACAACTCCTTCCAGCTCTCACCACAGGGCCACAGCCCTTTCCACAAGGCTAAAGGGCCTATCCATAGGGCCACAGACCTTTCCACAGGGCCACAACACCCTCCAGCTCTCTCCACAGGACAAGAAGCTCTCTTTACAGGGCCATAGCTCACCTCCACAGGGCCAAATGCACTTTCCACACGGCTACAACTCCCAACAGCTCTCTCCACAGAGTCACAGGGCCCGTCTGCAGGGCACAAGCGCCCTCTTCAAGGCCAAAAGGCCTTTCTACATGGCTATAGTCATTTCCATACGGCACGAGCCCCTCCAGCTCTCTCCACAGGGCAACGGACCCCTATACAGGGTCACAGGCCTTTCCACAGGGCCACAACACCTTCAGCTCTCTCCACAGGACCACAGGCTCCTACTGGGCCACAGGCCTTTCCACAGTGCCACAAGCCCCTCCAGCTCTCTCCACAGGCAATCATGTTGCATGTTGTTTACTGCAAAGGACTTCATAGGCTCAAATCTTACTCCAGAGCCTTCCACAGGCCTCTCCAGCCCGCTCCACATGGCCTTTTCCTCAGGCCACAACTCCCTCCAGCTCTCTTTACATCGCCACATGCCCCTCTGCGGGGCCACAGACCCCTATACAGGGTCACAGGCCTTTCCACAGGGCCTCAACCCCTTCAGCTGTCTCCACAGGACCACAGGCTTTTCCACAGCCCACAACTCCTTCCAGCTCTCACCACAGGGCCACAGCCCTTTCCACAAGGCTAAAGGGCCTATCCATAGGGCCACATACCTTTCCACAGGGCCACAACACCCTCCAGCTCTCTCCACAGGACAAGAAGCTCTCTTTACAGGGCCATACCTCACCTCCACAGGGCCAAATGCACTTTCCACACGGCCACAACTCCCAACAGCTCTCTCCACAGAGTCACAGGGCCCGTCTGCAGGGCACAAGCCCCCTCTTCAAGGCCAAAAGGCCTTTCTACATGGCCATAGTCATTTCCATAGGGCACGAGCCCCTCCAGCTCTCTCCACAGGGCAACAGACCCCTATACAGGATCACAGGCCTTTCCACAGGGCCACAACACCTTCAGCTCTCTCCACAGGACCACAGGCTCCTACTGGGCCACAGGCCTTTCTACAGTGCCACAAGCCCCTCCAGCTCTCTCCACAGGCAATTGACGCGCCCCTGGGCCTGTGTCGCGCTGCGTTGCGCACGCGGGAGCTTACCCGGAGCCAGATCTGTTTAGGGTTGTAGTCTCGTGGCGGTGACCCGGTCCGTGCCCAGGGAGTCAAACTGGACGGCAGTCTGTTAGCGGTAGAAAATGGTTGATGACTACGCCACCCGTTGAATGCAGCCAGGGGGCTGCTGCTGCAGGGCAGACCGCTGAGGCCGGTGGAAGGATGGTGCAGCGTGATAGTATAACCCCCAACGGGAGGGGTATGGCCTCAGGGCAGCCGACGTGGATGATGGGGGTAGCAGGAACCACTCAGAGACGGTATGGTAGCGTTCAGGGTCTTTACTGGTAACAACGATAGACCCTCCCGGAGTACTTGCTAGCGAACGGGGCCTGGTCAGTCCTTGAGCAGATGGGATCTCCCCTGGCCAGGCGTAGTTGTAGGCCTCCCAAGCTGACTGTACTCTTCTGGCTACCTTGCTAGAAGCTGATGTAAGTAGCCCACGTCCCTGAGTGTACCGTGTGGTGCTCACCCGTATGGCCGGTGACTCGGGGCCTTCTAATGGCTTCCGCTCCACGATGGCGGTGCTGGTCCCACGCGTGTGACCGGGCCTTCGGGCTTCTGGGCCAGGGGACCTGAAATCCCCTGCCTGACGGATTCTGCTGCTGGGTAGAAGTTAGTCCCCACAGCCTCGGACTCCGGGTCCGGTAAAGAATCTTCTTAGTCAGGGCGAGCTCTTTAGCTGCCAGCCCCTGACTCCTTGTGACTCTGCTGCTTCCTATGCTGCTCTTGTCTCTACTCTTCCTGGACTCACTAACCCTGCCTCAGCCCCGGGTTTATACAGGGGAAGTTCTTCCCCTCCCAAGGCTGGGCAGGAGGTGTGGCATGCACAGGATCCCTGACCAAAGGACCTCCCACCTGCTCTCAGACGTAATATCTCTATCACTGTGACAACCAGACCCCTGGGGTGTCACACAATCATGTTGCATGTTGTTTACTGCAAAGGACTTCATAGGCTCAAATCTTACTCCAGAGCCTTCCACAGGCCTCTCCAGCCCGCTCCACATGGCCTTTTCCTCAGGCCACAACTCCCTCCAGCTCTCTTTACATCGCCACATGCCCCTCTGCGCGGCCACAGACCCCTATACAGGGTCACAGGCCTTTCCACAGGGCCTCAACCCCTTCAGCTGTCTCCACAGGACCACAGGCTTTTCCACAGCCCACAACTCCTTCCAGCTCTCACCACAGGGCCACAGCCCTTTCCACAAGGCTAAAGGGCCTATCCATAGGGCCACAGACCTTTCCACAGGGCCACAACACCCTCCAGCTTTCTCCACAGGACAAGAAGCTCTCTTTACAGGGCCATAGCTCACCTCCACAGGGCCAAATGCACTTTCCACACGGCTACAACTCCCAACAGCTCTCTCCACAGAGTCACAGGGCCCGTCTGCAGGGCACAAGCGCCCTCTTCAAGGCCAAAAGGCCTTTCTACATGGCTATAGTCATTTCCATACGGCACGAGCCCCTCCAGCTCTCTCCACAGGGCAACGGACCCCTATACAGGGTCACAGGCCTTTCCACAGGGCCACAACACCTTCAGCTCTCTCCACAGGACCACAGGCTCCTACTGGGCCACAGGCCTTTCCACAGTGCCACAAGCCCCTCCAGCTCTCTCCACAGGCAATCATGTTGCATGTTGTTTACTACAAAGGACTTCATAGGCTCAAATCTTACTCCAGAGCCTTCCACAGGCCTCTCCAGCCCGCTCCACATGGCCTTTTCCTCAGGCCACAACTCCCTCCAGCTCTCTTTACATCGCCACATGCCCCTCTGCGGGGCCACAGACCCCTATACAGGGTCACAGGCCTTTCCACAGGGCCTCAACCCCTTCAGCTGTCTCCACAGGACCACAGGCTTTTCCACAGCCCACAACTCCTTCCAGCTCTCACCACAGGGCCACAGCCCTTTCCACAAGGCTAAAGGGCCTATCCATAGGGCCACATACCTTTCCACAGGGCCACAACACCCTCCAGCTCTCTCCACAGGACAAGAAGCTCTCTTTACAGGGCCATAGCTCACTTCCACAGGGCCAAATGCACTTTCCACACGGCTACAACTCCCAACAGCTCTCTCCACAGAGTCACAGGGCCCGTCTGCAGGGCACAAGCGCCCTCTTCAAGGCCAAAAGGCCTTTCTACATGGCTATAGTCATTTCCATACGGCACGAGTCCCTCCAGCTCTCTCCACAGGGCAACGGACCCCTATACAGGGTCACAGGCGTTTCCACAGGGCCACAACACCTTCAGCTCTCTCCACAGGACCACAGGCTCCTACTGGGCCACAGGCCTTTCCATAGTGCCACAAGCCCCTCCAGCTCTCTCCACAGGCAATCATGTTGCATGTTGTTTACTGCAAAGGACTTCATAGGCTCAAATCTTACTCCAGAGCCTTCCACAGGCCTCTCCAGCCCGCTCCACATGGCCTTTTCCTCAGGCCACAACTCCCTCCAGCTCTCTTTACATCGCCACATGCCCCTCTGCGCGGCCACAGACCCCTATACAGGGTCACAGGCCTTTCCACAGGGCCTCAACCCCTTCAGCTGTCTCCACAGGACCACAGGCTTTTCCACAGCCCACAACTCCTTCCAGCTCTCACCACAGGGCCACAGCCCTTTCCACAAGGCTAAAGGGCCTATCCATAGGGCCACAGACCTTTCCACAGGGCCACAACACCCTCCAGCTCTCTCCACAGGACAAGAAGCTCTCTTTACAGGGCCATAGCTCACCTCCACAGGGCCAAATGCACTTTCCACACGGCTACAACTCCCAACAGCTCTCTCCACAGAGTCACAGGGCCCGTCTGCAGGGCACAAGCGCCCTCTTCAAGGCCAAAAGGCCTTTCTACATGGCTATAGTCATTTCCATACGGCACGAGCCCCTCCAGCTCTCTCCACAGGGCAACGGACCCCTATACAGGGTCACAGGCCTTTCCACAGGGCCACAACACCTTCAGCTCTCTCCACAGGACCACAGGCTCCTACTGGGCCACAGGCCTTTCCACAGTGCCACAAGCCCCTCCAGCTCTCTCCACAGGCAATCATGTTGCATGTTGTTTACTGCAAAGGACTTCATAGGCTCAAATCTTACTCCAGAGCCTTCCACAGGCCTCTCCAGCCCGCTCCACATGGCCTTTTCCTCAGGCCACAACTCCCTCCAGCTCTCTTTACATCGCCACATGCCCCTCTGCGGGGCCACAGACCCCTATACAGGGTCACAGGCCTTTCCACAGGGCCTCAACCCCTTCAGCTGTCTCCACAGGACCACAGGCTTTTCCACAGCCCACAACTCCTTCCAGCTTTCACCACAGGGCCACAGCCCTTTCCACAAGGCTAAAGGGCCTATCCATAGGGCCACATACCTTTCCACAGGGCCACAACACCCTCCAGCTCTCTCCACAGGACAAGAAGCTCTCTTTACAGGGCCATAGCTCACCTCCACAGGGCCAAATGCACTTTCCACACGGCTACAACTCCCAACAGCTCTCTCCACAGAGTCCCAGGGCCCGTCTGCAGGGCACAAGCGCCCTCTTCAAGGCCAAAAGGCCTTTCTACATGGCTATAGTCATTTCCATACGGCACGAGCCCCTCCAGCTCTCTCCACAGGGCAACGGACCCCTATACAGGGTCACAGGCCTTTCCACAGGGCCACAACACCTTCAGCTCTCTCCACAGGACCACAGGCTCCTACTGGGCCACAGGCCTTTCCACAGTGCCACAAGCCCCTCCAGCTCTCTCCACAGGCAATCATGTTGCATGTTGTTTACTGCAAAGGACTTCATAGGCTCAAATCTTACTCCAGAGCCTTCCACAGGCCTCTCCAGCCCGCTCCACATGGCCTTTTCCTCAGGCCACAACTCCCTCCAGCTCTCTTTACATCGCCACATGCCCCTCTGCGGGGCCACAGACCCCTATACAGGGTCACAGGCCTTTCCACAGGGCCTCAACCCCTTCAGCTGTCTCCACAGGACCACAGGCTTTTCCACAGCCCACAACTCCTTCCAGCTCTCACCACAGGGCCACAGCCCTTTCCACAAGGCTAAAGGGCCTATCCATAGGGCCACATACCTTTCCACAGGGCCACAACACCCTCCAGCTCTCTCCACAGGACAAGAAGCTCTCTTTACAGGGCCATAGCTCACTTCCACAGGGCCAAATGCACTTTCCACACGGCTACAACTCCCAACAGCTCTCTCCACAGAGTCACAGGGCCCGTCTGCAGGGCACAAGCGCCCTCTTCAAGGCCAAAAGGCCTTTCTACATGGCTATAGTCATTTCCATACGGCACGAGTCCCTCCAGCTCTCTCCACAGGGCAACGGACCCCTATACAGGGTCACAGGCGTTTCCACAGGGCCACAACACCTTCAGCTCTCTCCACAGGACCACAGGCTCCTACTGGGCCACAGGCCTTTCCATAGTGCCACAAGCCCCTCCAGCTCTCTCCACAGGCAATCATGTTGCATGTTGTTTACTGCAAAGGACTTCATAGGCTCAAATCTTACTCCAGAGCCTTCCACAGGCCTCTCCAGCCCGCTCCACATGGCCTTTTCCTCAGGCCACAACTCCCTCCAGCTCTCTTTACATCGCCACATGCCCCTCTGCGCGGCCACAGACCCCTATACAGGGTCACAGGCCTTTCCACAGGGCCTCAACCCCTTCAGCTGTCTCCACAGGACCACAGGCTTTTCCACAGCCCACAACTCCTTCCAGCTCTCACCACAGGGCCACAGCCCTTTCCACAAGGCTAAAGGGCCTATCCATAGGGCCACAGACCTTTCCACAGGGCCACAACACCCTCCAGCTCTCTCCACAGGACAAGAAGCTCTCTTTACAGGGCCATAGCTCACCTCCACAGGGCCAAATGCACTTTCCACACGGCTACAACTCCCAACAGCTCTCTCCACAGAGTCACAGGGCCCGTCTGCAGGGCACAAGCGCCCTCTTCAAGGCCAAAAGGCCTTTCTACATGGCTATAGTCATTTCCATACGGTACGAGCCCCTCCAGCTCTCTCCACAGGGCAACGGACCCCTATACAGGGTCACAGGCCTTTCTACAGGGCCACAACACCTTCAGCTCTCTCCACAGGACCACAGGCTCCTACTGGGCCACAGGCCTTTCCACAGTGCCACAAGCCCCTCCAGCTCTCTCCACAGGCAATCATGTTGCATGTTGTTTACTGCAAAGGACTTCATAGGCTCAAATCTTACTCCAGAGCCTTCCACAGGCCTCTCCAGCCCGCTCCACATGGCCTTTTCCTCAGGCCACAACTCCCTCCAGCTCTCTTTACATCGCCACATGCCCCTCTGCGGGGCCACAGACCCCTATACAGGGTCACAGGCCTTTCCACAGGGCCTCAACCCCTTCAGCTGTCTCCACAGGACCACAGGCTTTTCCACAGCCCACAACTCCTTCCAGCTCTCACCACAGGGCCACAGCCCTTTCCACAAGGCTAAAGGGCCTATCCATAGGGCCACATACCTTTCCACAGGGCCACAACACCCTCCAGCTCTCTCCACAGGACAAGAAGCTCTCTTTACAGGGCCATAGCTCACTTCCACAGGGCCAAATGCACTTTCCACACGGCTACAACTCCCAACAGCTCTCTCCACAGAGTCACAGGGCCCGTCTGCAGGGCACAAGCGCCCTCTTCAAGGCCAAAAGGCCTTTCTACATGGCTATAGTCATTTCCATACAGCACGAGTCCCTCCAGCTCTCTCCACAGGGCAACGGACCCCTATACAGGGTCACAGGCCTTTCCACAGGGCCACAACACCTTCAGCTCTCTCCACAGGACCACAGGCTCCTACTGGGCCACAGGCCTTTCCATAGTGCCACAAGCCCCTCCAGCTCTCTCCACAGGCAATCATGTTGCATGTTGTTTACTGCAAAGGACTTCATAGGCTCAAATCTTACTCCAGAGCCTTCCACAGGCCTCTCCAGCCCGCTCCACATGGCCTTTTCCTCAGGCCACAACTCCCTCCAGCTCTCTTTACATCGCCACATGCCCCTCTGCGGGGCCACAGACCCCTATACAGGGTCACAGGCCTTTCCACAGGGCCTCAACCCCTTCAGCTGTCTCCACAGGACCACAGGCTTTTCCACAGCCCACAACTCCTTCCAGCTCTCACCACAGGGCCACAGCCCTTTCCACAAGGCTAAAGGGCCTATCCATAGGGCCACATACCTTTCCACAGGGCCACAACACCCTCCAGCTCTCTCCACAGGGCAAGAAGCTCTCTTTACAGGGCCATAGCTCACCTCCACAGGGCCAAATGCACTTTCCACACGGCCACAACTCCCAACAGCTCTCTCCACAGAGTCACAGGGCCCGTCTGCAGGGCACAAGCCCCCTCTTCAAGGCCAAAAGGCCTTTCTACATGGCCATAGTCATTTCCATAGGACACGAGCCCCTCCAGCTCTCTCCACAGGGCAACAGACCCCTATACAGGATCACAGGCATTTCCACAGGGCCACAACACCTTCAGCTCTCTCCACAGGACCACAGGCTCCTACTGGGCCACAGGCCTTTCCACAGTGCCACAAGCCCCTCCAGCTCTCTCCACAGGCAATCATGTTGCATGTTGTTTACTGCAAAGGACTTCATAGGCTCAAATCTTACTCCAGAGCCTTCCACAGGCCTCTCCAGCCCGCTCCACATGGCCTGTTCCTCAGGCCACAACTCCCTCCAGCTCTCTTTACATCGCCACATGCCCCTCTGCGGGGCCACAGACCCCTATACAGGGTCACAGGCCTTTCCACAGGGCCTCAACCCCTTCAGCTGTCTCCACAGGACCACAGGCTTTTCCACAGCCCACAACTCCTTCCAGCTTTCACCACAGGGCCACAGCCCTTTCCACAAGGCTAAAGGGCCTATCCATAGGGCCACATACCTTTCCACAGGGCCACAACACCCTCCAGCTCTCTCCACAGGACAAGAAGCTCTCTTTACAGGGCCATAGCTCACCTCCACAGGGCCAAATGCACTTTCCACACGGCTACAACTCCCAACAGCTCTCTCCACAGAGTCCCAGGGCCCGTCTGCAGGGCACAAGCGCCCTCTTCAAGGCCAAAAGGCCTTTTTACATGGCTATAGTCATTTCCATACGGCACGAGCCCCTCCAGCTCTCTCCACAGGGCAACGGACCCCTATACAGGGTCACAGGCCTTTCCACAGGGCCACAACACCTTCAGCTCTCTCCACAGGACCACAGGCTCCTACTGGGCCACAGGCCTTTCCATAGTGCCACAAGCCCCTCCAGCTCTCTCCACAGGCAATCATGTTGCATGTTGTTTACTGCAAAGGACTTCATAGGCTCAAATCTTACTCCAGAGCCTTCCACAGGCCTCTCCAGCCCGCTCCACATGGCCTTTTCCTCAGGCCACAACTCCCTCCAGCTCTCTTTACATCGCCACATGCCCCTCTGCGGGGCCACAGACGACTATACAGGGTCACAGGCCTTTCCACAGGGCCTCAACCCCTTCAGCTGTCTCCACAGGACCACAGGCTCCTACTGGGCCACAGGCCTTTCCACAGTGCCACAAGCCCCTCCAACTCTTCTCCAAAGGACAACAAGCTCTCTTTACCGGGCCATAGCTCCCATCAACAGGGCGAAATGCACTTTCTGCACCGCCACTGCCCCCTTTAGCTCTCTCCACAGAGACACAAGGCCCGTCTGCAAGGCACAAGCCCCCTCTTCAAGGCCAGAAGGCCTGTCTACATGGCCATAGTCATTTCCATAGGGCACGAGCCCCTACAGCTCTCTCCACAGGGCAACGGACCCCTATACAGGGTCACAGGCCTTTCCACAGGGCCTCAACCCCATCAGCTCTCTCCACAGGACCACTGGCTCCTTCTGCCGGGCCACAAGCATTTCCACAGGGCCACAATCCCCTCAAACTCTTTTCCACATGACAACAAGCTAACTTTACAAGGACATAGCTCCCTTCCTCATAGCCAGCCATCATGGTGTTTGTGTTATTAAAGAAAAAAAAAATTTGAGGGCTGGCTAGAGGCAGCCGTGGACACACTATAGCCAGCCCTCATGGTGTTTGTGTTATTAAAGAAAAAAAAATTGGGGGGTTGGCTAGAGGCAGCCGTGGACACACGATAGCCAGCCCTCATGGTGTTTGTGTTATTAAAGAAAAAAAAAATTGGGGGGCTGGCTAGAGGCAGCCGTGAACACACGATATCCAGCCCTCATGGTGTTTGTGTTATTAAAGAAAAAAAAAATTGGGGGGCTGGCTAGAGGCAGCCGTGAACACACGATAGCCAGCCCTCATGGTGTTTGTGTTATTAAAGAAAAAAAAAATTGGGGGGCTGGCTAGAGGCAGCCGTGGACACACGATAGCCAGCCCTCATGGTGTTTGTGTTATTAAAGAAAAAAAAAATTGGGGGGCTGGCTAGAGGCAGCCGTGAACACACGATATCCAGCCCTCATGGTGTTTGTGTTATTAAAGAAAAAAAAAATTGGGGGGCTGGCTAGAGGCAGCCGTGGACACACGATAGCCAGCCCTCATGGTGTTTGTGTTATTAAAGAAAAAAAAAATTGGGGGGCTGGCTAGAGGCAGCCGTGAACACACGATAGCCAGTCCTCATGGTGTTTGTGTTATTAAAGAAAAAAAAAATTGGGGGGCTGGCTAGAGGCAGCCGTGGACACATGATAGCCAGCCCTCATGGTGTTTGTGTTATTAAAGAAAAAAAAAATTGGGGGGCTGGCTAGAGGCAGCCGTGGACACACGATAGCCAGGCCTCATGGTGCTTGTGTTATTAAAGAAAAAAAAAATTGGGGGGCTGGCTAGAGGTAGCCGTGGATACACGATAGCCAGCCCTCATGGTGTTTGTGTTATTAAAGAAAAAAAAAAATTGGGGGGCTGGCTAGAGGCAGCCGTGAACACACGATAGCCAGCCCTCATGGTGTTTGTGTTATTAAAGAAAAAAAAAAAATTGGGGGGCTGGCTAGAGGCAGCCGTGAACACACGATAGCCAGCCCTCATGGTGTTTGTGTTATTAAAGAAAAAAAAATTGGGGTGCTGGCTAAAGGCAGCCATGGACACATGATAGCCAGCCCTCATGGTGTTTGTGTTATTAAAGAAAAAAAAATTGGGGGGCTGGCTAGAGGCAGCCGTGAACACACGATAGCCAGCCCTCATGGTGTTTGTGTTATTAAAGAAAAACAAAAATTGGGGGGCTGGCTAGAGGCAGCCGTGGACACATGATAGCGAGCCCTCATGGTGTTTGTGTTATTAAAGAAAAAAAAAATTGGGGGGCTGGCTAGAGGCAGCCGTGAACACACGATAGCCAGCCCTCATGGTGTTTGTGTTATTAAAGAAAAAAAAAATTGGGGGGCTGGCTAGAGGCAGCCGTGAACACACGATAGCCAGCCCTCATGGTGTTTGTGTTATTAAAGAAAAAAAAAATTGGGGGGCTGGGTAGAGGCAGCCGTGGACACATGATAGCCAGCCCTCATGGTGTTTGTGTTATTAAAGAAAAAAAAAATTGGGGGGCTGGCTAGAGGCAGCCGTGAACACACGATAGCCAGCCCTCATGGTGCTTGTGTTATTAAAGAAAAAAAAAATTGGGGGGCTGGCTAGAGGTAGCCGTGGATACACGATAGCCAGCCCTCATGGTGTTTGTGTTATTAAAGAAAAAAAAAAATTGGGGGGCTGGCTAGAGGCAGCCGTGAACACACGATAGCCAGCCCTCATGGTGTTTGTGTTATTAAAGAAAAAAAAAATTGGGGGGCTGGCTAGAGGCAGCCGTGGACACACGATAGCCAGCCCTCATAGTGTTTGTGTTATTAAAGAAAAAAAAAATTAGGGGGCTGGCTAGAGGCAGCCGTGAACACACGATAGCCAGCCCTCATGGTGTTTGTGTTATTAAAGAAAAAAAATATTTGGGTGGCTGGCTAGAGGCAGCCGTGGACACACGATAGCCAGTCCTAATGGTGTTTGTGTTATTAAAGAAAAAAAAAATTGGGGGGCTGGCTAGAGGCAGCCGTGAACACACGATAGCCAGGCCTCATGGTGCTTGTGTTATTAAAGAAAAAAAAAATTGGGGGGCTGGCTAGAGGTAGCCGTGGATACACGATAGCCAGCCCTCATGGTGTTTGTGTTATTAAAGAAAAAAAAAAAATTGGGGGGCTGGCTAGAGGCAGCCGTGAACACACGATAGCCAGCCCTCATGGTGTTTGTGTTATTAAAGAAAAAAAAAAAATTGGGGGGCTGGCTAGAGGCAGCCGTGAACACACGATAGCCAGCCCTCATGGTGTTTGTGTTATTAAAGAAAAAAAAATTGGGGGGCTGGCTAGAGGCAGCCATGGACACATGATAGCCAGCCCTCATGGTGTTTGTGTTATTAAAGAAAAAATAAATTGGGGGGCTGGCTAGAGGCAGCCGTGAACACACGATAGCCAGCCCTCATGGTGTTTGTGTTATTAAAGAAAAACAAAAATTGGGGGGCTGGCTAGAGGCAGCCGTGGACACACGATAGCCAGCCCTCATGGTGTTTGTGTTATTAAAGAAAAAAAAATTTGGGGGTTGGCTAGAGGCAGCCGTGGACACACGATAGCCAGCCCTCATGGTGTTTGTGTTATTAAAGAAAAAAAAAATTGGGGGGCTGGCTAGAGGCAGCCGTGAACACACGATAGCCAGCCCTCATGGTGTTTGTGTTATTAAAGAAAAAAAAATTGGGGGGCTGGCTAGAGGCAGCCATGGACACACGATAGCCAGCCCTCATGGTGTTTGTGTTATTAAAGAAAAAAAAAATTGGGGGGCTGGCTAGAGGCAGCCGTGAACAGACGATAGTCAGCCCTCATGGTGTTTGTGTTATTAAAGAAAAAAAAAATTGGGGGGCTGGCTAGAGGCAGCCGTGGACACACGATAGCCAGCCCTCATGGTGTTTGTGTTATTAAAGAAAAAAAAAATTGGGGGGCTGGCTAGAGGCAGCCGTGGACACACGATAGCCAGCCCTCATGGTGCTTGTGTTATTAAAGGGAAAAAAAATTGGGGGGCTGGCTAGAGGTAGCCGTGGATACACGATAGCCAGCCCTCATGGTGTTTGTGTTATTAAAGAAAAAAAAAAATTGGGGGGCTGGCTAGAGGCAGCCGTGAACACACGATAGCCAGCCCTCATGGTGTTTGTGTTATTAAAGAAAAAAAAAATTGGGGGGCTGGCTAGAGGCAGCTGTGGACACACGATAGCCAGCCCTCATGGTGTTTGTGTTATTAAAGAAAAAAAAAATTAGGGGGCTGGCTAGAGGCAGCCGTGGACACACGATAGCCAGCCCTCATGGTGTTTGTGTTATTAAAGAAAAAAAAAAATTGGGGGGCTGGCTAGAGGCAGCCGTGAACACACGATAGCCAGCCCTCATGGTGTTTGTGTTATTAAAGAAAAAAAAAATTGGGGGGCTGGCTAGAGGCAGCTGTGGACACACGATAGCCAGCCCTCATGGTGTTTGTGTTATTAAAGAAAAAAAAAATTGGGGGGCTGGCTAGAGGCAGCCGTGAACACACGATAGTCAGCCCTCATGGTGTTTGTGTTATTAAAGAAAAAAAAAATTGGGGGGCTGGCTAGAGGCAGCCGTGAACACACGATAGCCAGCCCTCATGGTGTTTGTGTTATTAAAGAAAAAAAAAATTGGGGGGCTGGCTAGAGGCAGCCATGGACACATGATAGCCAGCCCTCATGGTGTTTGTGTTATTAAAGAAAAAAAAAATTGGGGGGCTGGCTAGAGGCAGCCGTGAACACACGATAGCCAGCCCTCATGGTGTTTGTGTTATTAAAGAAAAAAAAAATTGGGGGGCTGGCTAGAGGCAGCCATGGACACATGATAGCCAGCCCTCATGGTGTTTGTGTTATTAAAGAAAAAAAAAATTGGGGGGCTGGCTAGAGGCAGCCGTGAACACACGATAGCCAGGCCTCATGGTGCTTGTGTTATTAAAGAAAAAAAAAATTGGGGGGCTGGCTAGAGGTAGCCGTGGATACACGATAGCCAGCCCTCATGGTGTTTGTGTTATTAAAGAAAAAAAAAAATTGGGGGGCTGGCTAGAGGCAGCCGTGAACACACGATAGCCAGCCCTCATGGTGTTTGTGTTATTAAAGAAAAAAAAAAAATTGGGGGGCTGGCTAGAGGCAGCCGTGAACACACGATAGCCAGCCCTCATGGTGTTTGTGTTATTAAAGAAAAAAAAAATTGGGGGGCTGGCTAGAGGCAGCCGTGAACACATGATAGCCAGCCCTCATGGTGTTTGTGTTATTAAAGAAAAAAAAAATTGGGGGGCTGGCTAGAGGCAGCCGTGGACACACGATAGCCAGCCCTCATGGTGTTTGTGTTATTAAAGAAAAAAAAATTTGGGGGTTGGCTAGAGGCAGCCGTGGACACACGATAGCCAGCCCTCATGGTGTTTGTGTTAATAAAGAAAAAAAAAATTGGGGGGCTGGCTAGAGGCAGCCGTGAACACACGATAGCCAGCCCTCATGGTGTTTGTGTTATTAAAGAAAAAAAAATTGGGGGGCTGGCTAGAGGCAGCCATGGACACACGATAGCCAGCCCTCATGGTGTTTGTGTTATTAAAGAAAAAAAAAATTGGGGGGCTGGCTAGAGGCAGCCGTGAACAGACGATAGTCAGCCCTCATGGTGTTTGTGTTATTAAAGAAAAAAAAAATTGGGGGGCTGGCTAGAGGCAGCCGTGGACACACGATAGCCAGCCCTCATGGTGTTTGTGTTATTAAAGAAAAAAAAAATTGGGGGGCTGGCTAGAGGCAGCCGTGGACACACGATAGCCAGCCCTCATGGTGCTTGTGTTATTAAAGAAAAAAAAAATTGGGGGGCTGGCTAGAGGTAGCCGTGGATACACGATAGCCAGCCCTCATGGTGTTTGTGTTATTAAAGAAAAAAAAAAATTGGGGGGCTGGCTAGAGGCAGCCGTGAACACACGATAGCCAGCCCTCATGGTGTTTGTGTTATTAAAGAAAAAAAAAATTGGGGGGCTGGCTAGAGGCAGCTGTGGACACACGATAGCCAGCCCTCATGGTGTTTGTGTTATTAAAGAAAAAAAAAAATTGGGGGGCTGGCTAGAGGCAGCCGTGAACACACGATAGCCAGCCCTCATGGTGTTTGTGTTATTAAAGAAAAAAAAAATTGGGGGGCTGGCTAGAGGCAGCTGTGGACACACGATAGCCAGCCCTCATGGTGTTTGTGTTATTAAAGAAAAAAAAAATTAGGGGGTTGGCTAGAGGCAGCCGTGGACACACGATAGCCAGCCCTCATGGTGTTTGTGTTATTAAAGAAAAAAAAAAATTGGGGGGCTGGCTAGAGGCAGCCGTGAACACACGATAGCCAGCCCTCATGGTGTTTGTGTTATTAAAGAAAAAAAAAATTGGGGGGCTGGCTAGAGGCAGCCGTGAACACACGATAGCCAGCCCTCATGGTGTTTGTGTTATTAAAGAAAAAAAATATTTGGGGGGCTGGCTAGAGGCAGCCGTGGACACACGATAGCCAGCCCTCATGGTGTTTGTGTTATTAAAGAAAAAAAAAAATTGGGGGGCTGGCTAGAGGAAGCCGTGGACACACGATAGCCAGCCCTCATGGTGTTTGTGTTATTAAAGAAAAAAAAAAATTGGGGGGCTGGCTAGAGGCAGCCGTGAACACACGATAGCCAGCCCTCATGGTGTTTGTGTTATTAAAGAAAAAAAAAATTGGGGGGCTGGCTAGAGGCAGCCGTGAACAAAATGCTTCATTTCTGCATCGTGGTTACATAGCCTTAGTGTTATTAAAGCAAAAAAAATTTGAGAGTTGGCTATATACATTATATGCCCAATATGAGGGCTGGATGCAGGTAATCCAGGACAACCAGCAGCCAGCTCTCATGCTTGCGTGCACATTAGAAAGAGAAACATTGCCATCTGGTGTTTTTACAATCCTAAAATAAAAAATTAAAAAGTTGGACAACATTGCCACCCGGTGGAGTTTCCTCAGAACACACAATGTCAACAAAAAAGTCAATGAGGGCTGGCTATTGGTCAATCAGGTAAGTGATTTAGCCAACCCTAATGTTACATTTTTTTGCATTTTTATTGCGTAGACCCCCTCAGGAGCGATATTTCAGGCCGCAGAGCGCGCAGTTTCGAGCAAAAATTTTGCCTTAACCCTGAAAAAAATTTAGCGCATCCCACCGCGTGCGTAAGCGTCCCAAATGCCAAAAAACAAATTTCCCCCATCAGTCCCTATATATTACTATAGTACAGAAGGTCATACTACCATATTGACTCTTTAGTCCAGTTCCAATGTATCAAGGTCAAGCCTGTTGCCCAAATGCAACAGATGTTGCATTCCGGCAACAAAAGTCGGCCATCTTGTGTCCCGTTTGCAACAAAAGGTCATCCTTTGTTGCCTTTCGGCAACATTTAAGGTCAAGCCTGTTGCAAACGGGACACGAAGCCTCTGATTTTGACCAAAGGTGCACCTCATCATCACAACTCCAAGTCAATAACACTTCTGTGAAATCTACCTGTCCAGTTATAAAGCAACACGGATTGTGAATCAATTTCTCCTGCTGTTGTGCAAATGGAGCAGACAACTGGTAGAAATGATAGGCAATTAGCCAGATACCCCCTATAAAGGAGTGGTTCTGCAGGTGGTGACCACAGACCATTTCTCTGTTCTCATTCTTTTTGGCTGATGTTTTGGTCACTTTTTCATTTTGCCATTGCTCTCACCCCTAGAGGTACATTAGCATTAGGCAGTGTCTACAGTACAACCCACAGAAGTTGCTCAGGTAGTGCCGTTCATCCAGGATGGCACATCAGTGCGAGCTGTGGCAAGAAGTGTAGCTGTGTCTGTCAGCACAGTGTCCAGAGCATGGAGCAGATACCAGGAGATGTGCAGGGAGCCATAGGAGGGCAACAACCCAGCAACAGGACCGTTACCTCCTCCTTTGTGCAAGGAGGAACAGGAGGAGCACTGCCAGAGCCCTGCAAAATGACCTCCAGCTGGCCACAAATGTGCATGTGTCTGCACAAACGGTTAGAAACCGACTCCATGAGGGTGGTATGAGGGCCCGATGTCCACAGATGGGGGTTGTGCTCACAGCCCAACACCGAGCAGGACGCTTGACATTTGCCACAGAACACCAGGATTGGCAAAGTCGCCACTGGTGCCCTCTGCTCTTCACAGATGAAAGCTCAGTATTGTGTGTGGCCTCCACGTGCCTGTATGACCTCCCTACAACGCCTGGGCATGCTCCTGATGAGGTTGCGGATGGTCTCCTGTGGGATCTCCTCCCAGACCTAGACTAAAGCATCAGCCAACTCCTGAACAGTCAGTGGTGCAACGCGACGTTGGTGGATGTGACTCGCCCCCTGGGCTACTCGGATCCGGGCAGTAGGGGAACGATGGGAGTAGTAGTGGCAACCCGGTTTCGTGGCTCAGGGTGGTCAGGCCAGTGGTAGTCCGTTATGTGCTGATGTTTATGTCCGACTACGCCACCCGTGGATTTGCGGTTATTAGGAACCGCCGCTGCATGCCGACCGCTGGGGCTGATGAGGTGTGCAGCTAGGGTAGTGTGACTCCCCACGGGAAGAGTGCGGCCCCAGGGCAGTATAGTGGATGGTGGGAGTGATGGTGGTGAGAGTCCCAGTGCTGATAGTGCTGGAGAAGCAAGGAGCACACAGACAACAGGTTGCAGTCCAGGGTCTTTACTAGAACAGGTAAATTGACCCATAAACAGTCCCGGCTAGGAGGGGGACCTGGATGTCTGAGAGCAACGGGGAAATTGGCCCTGGTCAGGGTGAGGGTGTAGGCCTACCGTGCTTTCTGCGCTCCTTCTGGCTATCTCCTCCTGATAGGGTAACAGCCCACGTTTCCAAGCTTTCCGTGTATTCTCGCCTGTATGGCCTGCAACGTGGGTTCCTTTCTGCTCCCAGCCTTGTACGGCTTTACTGGTACCTTCTGTTGTGGCAGGGCCTCCAGGCTTCTTAGGCCAAGGAATATACAGTCCCCTGCGGACTGGTTCTCTGCTGGGGGATGTGGAATCCTCTCAGCCTCAGACACCAAAGTCTGGTAAATTAAGTCCTCTTTCTGCCAAGACAGGCTCTCTTCGCCTCTTGTCTCTGGCTTGTGGCTCTCCTCCTGCCACACTTCCTCTTAGGTGCAGTGCAACTGTCTGTCCCTGTTCTGCTCTGGGACAAGTCTCAATGCTGAGACAGGCCATCCAGTTCTCTCTAACCCTGCCCCCAGCACCAGCTTTTATAGGGGCAGCCTGCTCCCCCTACTGGCCTGAGACAGGAGGCATTGCATGCTAATGTTCCCCTGACTAGAGAACCTCCCCCTTGCTCTCAGACACAGCTTTAATACATTTTGTGGCATCCAGGCCAGGGTGACACATTCCCCCCTAGTGAAATTTAGTACTCCGGGACTAAACAATAAACAAAGACAATAAAACATTAATAGACATTAATAGACAGACGACGCACAAATTGAGTTCTTAAGGTCACAGTGTGGCCTGTGACCGGGTGTCCATATCACCAATACAACGGGGAGCCTTAACCAGGTGGGGGTCTGTCCTACCCCAAGTCCTTCACAGTCTTAGTTCATTCCTTGGTTAGGCTCCGAACGCAGTCCATACCAGGTCCCGGTTATAAAAAGTCCATAACCTGTGAGTCCTTACAGTAACTGCAAGAAACTGAAACACGGAATTACCAAACATGCATGTAACTTTGCAAACAATTCAACATTTGGCAACAAGGTTATTTACAATTTTAGTGCGCTCTATATTCTCCAGCGAGCGGGTATCAGCCCCTTTGTGCTCCTGGTTGACCTACGTAGCCCACTGTCTGGTGGTGGACCAACCTGGCTTTCCCCACTAGCGTTAGGGGTACAGCTACCAGCTGGGTGTACAGGTAGGGAAGGCAGCTGTCTGTGGGTCCTTTGGCTTACCGCAGGCATGGCAGGCTCACTGTCAGCAGAGGGTTGACTCTCCTGGGCTGCTGGTACAGGCTCTTCTGCCTCTGGAACCGCTTGCTCCTCTTCACCTTCCGGCTCTGGTGTTGGTTGTTGCTGTGCCGGTTGCAGGAAATGCAGGACGGGTACCACTATGGCATCATTTATGCGAGTCCAGGACTGAGGGAACTCTCCGAGAACGGTGCTGATCATTTCTTCCTTGTCCTCTGCGGGTTCAAGGTCACTCTGATCCTCTTCTGCACTACGGAGTTGCTCGGGGCATCTTTTGAGATGGTCTCTGGAGACGGTACTAGTGGTTTCTCCTCCGTCCTTGGTGATCACGCACACCTTCGGGTTGTCGTGATCAGACTGCAGTACGGTGTAGGGTTCCCTTTCCCACTGGTCGTCCAACTTGTGAAGCCTTCTTTTTCGCTTTAGGACTTGCTCACCAGGTTCTAGGGGACCAGCAGGGGCGTGTTGGTTGAAGAGTTTTTCTTGCCTCTCTCTCACCTGGGCCAGGCTCTTCTCCACAGTCTACTGCACCTTCTTGTACTGCAGTTGCCTTTCCGTATCCCAGTCCGCATCCGGGGAGGTGTCCTCAGGCGTTAGGACTCCCATCTCCAGGTCTATAGGCAGCTTACCCGGTCTGGGTCGCATCAGGTAAGCCGGGGTGCAGTTGGTAGCATTCACCGGGATATGATTGTATAAGTCTATCAGGTCCGGCAGTTTTTCTGGCCACAGGCTGCGCTCCTCCAGGGGCAACGTCTTCAGGAGATCAATGACTATATTGTTCATCTTCTCACACATCCCGTTGGTTTGTGGGTGGTAAGGCGTTGTCCGAATCTTCTTACAGCCATAGAGGTTGCCGAACTCCTGGAAGATTTCAGCCTCGAACGCTGGACCCTGGTCTGTCAGGACCTGTTCCGGATACCCGTGTGGACGGCAGAAATATTTCTGGAAGGCTCTGGCCGCTGTTTGGGCTGTCAAGTCTTTTACTGGGACCACCACTAGAAAACGGGAATAGTGGTCCACGATTGTCAGGGCATAGATGTATCCTGACCGGCTGGGAGCCAATTTGACATGGTCCAGAGCTACCAGCTCAAGAGGCTGCGTGGTGACGATGGGCCTCAAGGGTGTCTTCTGGCTGGTGCGGTCCTTCCTCCTTAGGTGACAAGGGCCACAGTCTCTGCACCATTTTTCTACAGCTCCTCTCATGCCGACCCAAAAGAACCTTCCTCTTAGTAGGAACTCCAGTTTCTTCCAACCGAACCGATGTGTCCCGCTCTGTCATGGTAAGCCCCCAGGACCATAGCTGCATCCCGCCTTGGGACCACGACTTGCCAGGTCAGCTCGTGCGTACGGTGGTTGACAATCCTTTTGCACAACTTGCCTTCGTAGAGGAACAGCTTGCTCTTCTCTTTCCATAGCTGCTTGGCTTCCTCTGGAGCATCCGGATCTATGCGGGCATCTTCCTGGGTCAGCAGATCTTTCACCAGGCGGATGGCAGGGTCACTATCTTGGGTCTCGGCCCAGCTGTGTTGAGGTAGGGGATTTATCATCACGGTTGTTAGATCCTCCTCCTTCACGCGGTGGGAGTATTGAGCAGCTCCATACCGGTGAAACGCGGGGAGTTCTACCTCCTCCAGCTCTTCTGGGTCTTCGTCACCTTCAGATAAGTGAGGCATCCTCGATAGGGCGTCAGCGTTGGCATTGGTTTTGCCGGCCCGGTACTTGATCAGTCATAGTTGGAGAGACGGGCCATCCACCGCTGTTCTAGGGCACCCAGTCTTGCATTGTCCAGGTGTGTCAACGGGTTGTTGTCCGTGTACACGGTGAACTTTGCGGAGGCCAGGTAATGCTTGAAGCGTTCCGTCACGGCCCACACCACCGCCAAGAATTCTAGCTTGAAGGAGCTGTAATTCTCCGGGTTCCTCTTGGTGGGTCTCAGCTTCCGGCTGGCGTACGCGATCACCCTTTCTCTGCCCTGTTGGTTTTGGAACAGTACGGCTCCCAGTCCCACATTACTGGCATCTGTGTGGAGAATGAAAGGCTGGCCATAATCAGGGTAGGCCAGGATCTCGTCCCCTGTGAGGGCCATCTTTAGCTGGCGGAAGGACTCCTCTTCCGGTTTATCCCACTTGAAGGGCGGCTTTTGGCTCCTGGACTTAGACTGTCCGATCAGGAGGTCCTGCATAGGAGCTGCCATCTTAGTGAACCCGGGGATGAACCTTCGGTAGTAGCCTACCAACCCGAGAAACTGTCTCACCTCTTTGATGTTCGAGGGGCTTGGCCAGCTCTTGATTGCCGTGACCTTGTCAGGGTCGGGGGCCACTCCTTCCGCGCTTACCACGTGCCCTAGGTACTGGTCCTTTGGTTTCAGCAGGTGACACTTCGATGGTTTCACCTTCAGGCCATAGCCTGCCAGGGCTTCGAACACCTCGGCCAGGTGCTTTAGGTGGTCCTCGTAGGTCTTCGAATAGACGATCACGTCGTCCAGGTAAAGGAGGACCGTCTCGAAGTTTCGGTGCCCTAGACATCATTCCATCAGCCTCTGGAAGGTCCCTGGTGCGTTGCAGAGCCCGAAGGGCATACAGTTGAACTCACTCAGTCCCATCGGGGTGGTGAAGGCAGTCTTCTCCTTGTCAGCCTCTGCCACAGGAACCTGCCAGTACCCGCTAGTAAGGTCCAAAGTAGAAAAGAAGTTAGCAGATTTTAGTGCGGCTAAAGACTCCTCTATTCTAGGCAGCGGATATGCGTCTTTGTGGGTGATACGGTTGATTTGTCTATAGTCCACGCACATTCTCATGGTGCCGTCTTTCTTTTTGACCAGAACCAAGGGGGCTGCCCAGGGGCTACAGCTGTCTCTAATAACCCCAGCTTCTTTCATCTCTCTTAGCATGCCCTTTGCGTTCTGATAATGTGCAGGGGGTACAGGTCTGTGCCTCTCTTTTATTGGTGGGTGGCTCCCTGTGGGGATGTGGTGTTCTATCCCTTTTACTCTGCCGAAGTCTAGCGGGTGCTTACTAAAGACTCTCTCGTACTCCTGTACCACCCGGTAGACTCCTTGTTTTTGGTGCAGGGGAGTGGAGTCAGCACCCACATGGAGTTTCTGGCACCAGTCCTCCTTTTGTTTCTGGGAGCCATTACCCTCCGCCTGAGGAGATGGAGGCAAGGGTTCCACGGCCCTGATAGCTTTGTGTTCGACAACAAACAGTTTGGCGAGTGTAGCGTACCTGGGTAAGTGTACTTCCCTCTCCCCAATGTTGAGGATGCGGACGGGCACCCTCCCATGACGGACATCAACCACCCCCCGGGCTGTCAAAATGGTGGGCTTGCTGTCTGAGTACACGGGTTCTACCATGGCTTGGTAGTCTCTACCTCTCAACCCGATTGCAGTCCGACACCAGATCATCATTTCACTTTTGGGAGGCATGGAAATGGGGAATGGGTCACTCAGTCTTACGCTACCGATCGCACCACCAGACAGTTCTACCTGCTGCCGTCTCATCAGGGCTTTTATCTCCTTGTTGAGGACTCTCTGTTGGCTGGAACTAGCATTCACCGCCACCTGTTGTAGAATTACAATTACCTCTGAAAGACAATTTTCAATTACGTTAGTACCCACAGTTATTTTAGGGTGACTTTCACGACGGTCAATGTCCACAATAATCACCCCCTGTGTCGGCAGTTCAACTTTACCAATTTTAATGGTCATCTCCTTGAACCCCATCTGCGGCACGGGTAAGCCATTACTGGCGATGATGCTCAAGTTATTGTCTGGATACCGTGTGATATCAGCATCAGGCCAATACTGCTTAAAAAGTACATAAGGGATAGTGGTTACTTGTGACCTATTATCCAGCAAGGCGCTCATGGGGATACCGTCCAGCACCATGGGTAAAACCGGGCGCCCCCCAACGTACTTATTACGCCAATTGTAAGGGCCTGGTGATCTTATGCCTGGGGGTTGGCCCTTTGCCCCAGGTTGGACCCTTTTAAATTACAGTACCTGGAAATGTGTCCGGGCTGGTTGCATCGACGGCAAATGGGCTGTCCATCCTCTGCGTAGCGGTCTGTGGGCCTCCCTCGGAACGACGGGATCCTCCTCTGTCGACGCCACGGGACATCCTCCGGACTTGAAGCCAGCTCGATGGGTCTTGACGGGTCCACTTGCAACGCCTGGACGGTCCTGGTCAACGCCGCGACGCTCCTGGTCAGCTCCTGGCCTTGGTGGTGCAGGTCTTTCGACGGGGCTTGGTTCAGGGCCTGTGCATCAGCCCCCACGGGATCCATAGAGGAGGGCGCCGCCTCCTGGTGGTTGGTGAGAGCAGGGCGCCGGGGGTTTATAGCGCCACTGGTTGCAGATTCACGGAGCACCCTTATGGCCCTGTCCTTAAATTGGGCAAAGGTTAGGTCGGGGTTCTGAAAGAACATGAGACGCAGTTGGGCCCTGTGGGCGCTAGACAGCAGACCTTCTATGAATTGTTCTGTTAGCAGCTTATCCGTTTCCTGCACACTGCCAGGGTCAGTTTGTTGAATAGCCCTCAAGGCTTCCTGCAGATTTAGGGCATAGTCTCTGATGCTGTCCTGTGCCCGCTGCTTACATCCATAGAACCTCATTTTAATCTCAGCGGAGGTACGTGTGTCAAAGGTACCCCGCAGCCGGGCCAGAATACCCTTCACAGTCCTTTTATCCTCAGTGGGCCATGATTTTACCTCCCTTTGGGCTGCGCCAGTTAACTGCCCTGTCAATATGCTGACCTTCTGTTCCTCTGTCAGGGGGTAAACGTGGAACAAACTGTATAGCCTTTCCTTGAAGTCAGTTAGGGCATGGGGCTCCCCTGAGTATTTGGGCAGCCAGGCCGCTCCAGGGATGTAGGGCAGGGAAAAGGGCATCACCGCTGCTGCAGCTGCGTTGGTGGTAGTGGGCGCCTCTGTGTCCGACATCTTCCTCCCCCCTAGTTAAGCGTGGCCTACCTTCCGACGATCCTCTTCTGTAGGCCGCGGCTCCGCTGCTGCTGCTCTGGACGAGGACCTTGCGTCGCGTCCTGATGACGTCAGCGTCGCTCTCTCTCCCTTCCAGGACCTTGCGCAGCGTCGGTGCGTGGGGCGGAGCTTCGGATCTCGCGCGGTTTTGAAGTCCACGCCCCTCTTCTTCCCGCGCGGCGTCCTGAAGATGGCGTCCGATGGCGAGAAACAGCTGCGGATGGCGGGAAGACGGCAGAAGACGGCGGGAAACAGTCCAAGATGGCGTCTGATGGCGGGAATCGGCTCCGGATGGCGGGAAACGACTCCGGACGGCGGGAAACTTCGCCACAGGTAAGTTATAAAAGTCTTTTTCAGGCACGCAGTACCCGGTGGTTGCGGGCATGAAATCCTGCCGACTACGCCAAAGCTGACTCGCCCCTTGGGCCGTGGGGCACTCGGATCCGGGCAGTCTGGGAACGATGGGAGTAGTAGTGGCAACCCGGTTCCGTGGCTCAGGGTGGTCAGGCCAGTGGTAGTCCGTTATGTGCTATTGATTATGTCCGACTACGCCACCCGTGGATTGCGGTTATTAGGAACCGCCGCTGCATGCCGACCGCTGGGGCTGATGAGGTGTGCAGCTAGGGTAGTGTGACTCCCCACGGGAAGAGTGCGGCCCCAGGGCAGTATAGTGGATGGTGGGAGTGATGGTGGTGAGAGTCCCGGCTAGGAGGGGGACCTGGATGTCTGAGAGCAACGGGGAAATTGGCCCTGGTCAGGGTAAGGGTGTAGGCCTACCGTGCTTTCTGCGCTCCTTCTGGCTATCTCCTCCTGATAGGGTAACAGCCCACGTTTCCAAGCTTTCTGTGTATTCTCGCCTGTATGGCCTGCGACGTGGGTTCCTTTCTGCTCCCAGCCTTGTACGGCTTTACTGGTCCCTTCTGTTGTGGCAGGGCCTCCAGGCTTCTTAGGCCAAGGAATATACAGTCCCCTGCGGACTGGTTCTCTGCTGGGGGATGTGGAATCCTCTCAGCCTCAGACACCAAAGTCTGGTAAATTAAGTCCTCTTTCTGCCAAGACAGGCTCTCTTCGCCTCTTGTCTCTGGCTTGTGGCTCTCCTCCTGCCACACTTCCTCTTAGGTGCAGTGCAACTGTCTGTCCCTGTTCTGCTCTGGGACAAGTCTCAATGCTGAGACAGGCCATCCAGTTCTCTCTAACCCTGCCCCCAGCACCAGTTTTTATAGGGGCAGCCTGCTCCCCCTACTGGCCTGAGACAGGAGGCATTGCATGCTAATGTTCCCCTGACTAGAGAACCTCTCCCTTGCTCTCAGACACAGCTTTAATACATTTTGTGGCATCCAGGCCAGGGTGACACAGATGGAGCGAGACATGATGTCCCAGATGTGCTCAATCGGATTCAGGTCTGGGGAACAGGCGGGCCAGTCCATAGCTTCAATGCCTTCACCTTGCAGAAACTGCTGACACACTCCAGCCACATGAGGTCTGGCAATGTCCTGCATACTGCATAAGGGGCATAATGGGGGCATTACACTGTGTGGGGGCATAATACATACTACATAAGGGGCATAATGGGGGCATTAAACTTTTTGGGGCATCATACATACTGCATAAGGGGCATAATGGGGGCAATACACTGTGTGGGGGCATCATACATACTGCATAAGGGGCATAATGGGGGCATTACATTGTGTGGTAGCATCATACATCTTGTATAAGGGGCATAATGGGGGCATTACACTGTGTTGGTGCATCATACATACTGCATGAGGGGCATAATGGTGGCATACACTGTGTGGTGCATCATACATACTGTATAAGGGGCATAATGGGGGCATTACACTGTGTGGGGCATCATATATACTGTATAAGGGGCATAATGGGGCATTACACTGTGTGGGGGCATCATACATACTGCATAAGGGGCATAATGGGGGCAATACACTGTGTGGGGGCATCATACATACTGCATAAGGAGCATAATGGGGGCATTACACTGTGTGGGGGCATCATGTATACTGCATAAGGGGCATAATGGGGGCATTACACTGTGTGGGGGCATCATACATCCTGCATAAGGGGCATAATGGGGGCATTACACTGTGTGGGGGGCATCATACATCCTGCATAAGGGGCATAACACTGTGTGGGGGCATCATACATCCTGCATAAGGGGCATAATGGGGGCATTACACTGTGTGGGGGGCATCATACATACTGCATAAGGGGCATAATGGGGGCATTACACTGTGTGGGGGCATCATACATCCTGCATAAGGGGCATAATGGGGGCATTACACTGTGTGGGGGCATCATGCATCCTGCATAAGGGGCATAATGGGGGCATTACACTGTGTGGGGGCATCATACATACTGCATAAGGGGTATAATGGGGGCATTACACTGTGGGGGGCATCATGCATCCTACATAAGGGGCATAATGGGGGCATTACACTGTGTGGGGGCATCATACATACTGCATAAGGGGTATAATGGGGGCATTACACTGTGGGGGGCATCATGCATCCTACATAAGGGGCATAATGGGGGCATTACACTGTGTGGGGGCATCATACATTCTGTATAAGGGGCATAATGGGGGCATTACACTGTGGGGCCAGTAAAGGGGCCCTTTACTATGAGAACAATATGTTTCCTCCCTTCCTGTCTCCATAGTTGGGTCGTATGTATCTATTACAGGAAACAGAACAAAAACCTTATGATTCTTATAAAGGGGCAACACAAGACCCCAAAAGAGTCTCTGTGCTCAAGGGGTTAATGCCCCCTGCGCCCAGTAATGGGGGATCCCCACATACCTCCACCTGCAGAGCCGCCACCACATATATGGCTGCTCTGTGCGCACAGGAGCTGTGATGAGGTCACAGGAGGGGAAGAGTCAGGGGTCACATGATCAGGGGCCTCAGTGGATGTGTGACACCCCAGGGGTCTGGTTGCCACAGTGATAGAGATATTATGTCTGAGAGCAGGTGGGAGGTCCTTTGGTCAGGGATCCTGTGCATGCCACACCTCCTGCCCAGTCTTGGGAGGGGAAGGACTTCCCCTATATAAACCTGGGGCTGAGGCAGGGTAGGGAGTTCTGAGAGGAGAAGACAGGGAGCAGAGCTGCTCTATGGGCTCTGCTCCACAGGCAGGCCCTGTCCAGGGGCCTGAGCCTGGAGTCAAGGAGAGTAGAGACAAGAAACAGTCATATGAAGAAACAGCAGAAGCTCAGTGGGGGCAATACTAATACGAGTCAGGGGCTGGCAGCTGCAGAGCTCGCCCTGACTGAGAAGCTTTCTTACCGGACCCGGCGTCCGAGGCTGTGGGGACTAACTCTTACCCAGCAGCAGAAGCCGACCGGCAGGGGATTTCAGGTCCTCAGGCCCAGAAACCCGAAGGCACGGTCACACGCGTGGGACCAGCACTGCCATCGTGGAGCGGAAGCCATTAGAAGGCCCCGAGTCACCGGCCATACGGGTGAGCACCACACGGTACACTCAGGGACGTGGGCTACGTATATCCGCTTCTAGCAAGGTAGCCAGAAGAGTACAGTCAGTTTGGGAGGCCTACAACTCCGCCTGGCCAGGGGAGATCCCATCTGCTCAAGGACTGACCAGGCCCCGTTCGCTAGCAAGTACTCCGGGAGGGTCTATCGTTGTTACCAGTAAAGACCCTGAATTACACCGCACCGTCTCTGAGTGGTTCCTGCTACCCCCATTTTCCACGTCGGCTGCCCTGAGGCCATACCCCTCCCGTTGGGGGTTATACTATCACGCTGCACAATTCTACACCGGCCTCAGCGGTCTGCCCTGCAGCGGCAGCTCCATAGCTGCAAATCAACGGGTGGCGTAGTCGACACTCAAATAACATCTATCAAGACTGCCACACACTGAGTTGACTCCCTGGGCACGGACCGGGTCCCCGCCACTCGGAGACTACAACCCTCATCTGATCCGGTTCCAGGTAAGCCCCGTGCGCGAGACGCTGCGCGACACAGCAGGCCCAGGGGCGCGTCAGATGCAGGACTCTGCTGTGCTGGTTGTCATGGTGCTGGATGAGCTGAAGTTTATGTGTGGGGTCAGGAGTAGTGTTGAGCGATACCTTCCGATATCGGGAAATATCGTATCAGATTGGATAGGACCGATACCCAAAAGTATCGGATATCGCCGATTCCGATACCGGAAACCAATGCAAGTCAATGGGACACTAATATCGGAAAGCCATCCCAGCGTGAGAGAATTCTCCTGATTGTTTAAAAGCCGGCGGGCGGTAAAAAGCCGCCGGCTTTTAAACAATCACACAGCCCCATACTGCTTCCCCGCAGCCTCCCACCCCGATCCTGCGCTCCCCCCGCCACCTCCCATCCCGATCGTAAGTTAGGACCGGGCGGGGAGCGCAGCACCAAGGAGCAGGGAGCGAAGGACCCGGGCGGGGAAGCCGGCAGTGAAAAGACTACACCGCCAGCTTTCCCGTTCTGTGCTGCGCTCTCCCGCCGGTTATTTCAAATGAACAGCTGAGGTATCAGGTGATGCTGATCAGCTGTTCATTTGAAGTAGCCGCGGTGCCCTCAGAGGGTTCATGTGAGTTCATGCTTCACTGCATGAACTCACATGAACTTTCCCACGGCCGCACAGGTCAGCCTCACCTCCCAGACCATCAGACCCATCATGATTGGTGTGTGCGCAGGTGTCTGTGCGATGTGTGCGGGTGTGTGCGCGATGTCTGCGGGTGTCTGCGTGCAGGCAGACATAGGCTAATGTGACACTACTACTCCCATCGGCCTATATCTGTCCCCCGTCCACTTGTGCCAGCAGGATCAGCTCGATGGGAGCAGTAGCTATTTTAGCTGCCCCATATGTTATTTTTGCCCCTATACATCTTTTATGTTTTTAGGCCCCCCATATATTTTTTTTGTTTTTGGTCCCCAATAAATTTTAAATACATTTTTCATTGGTGGCCAGTGGTTACCTAAAATAAATTAGTTCATACATTACCTGTCCCCGCCGATCGCCACCTAAAATAAAGTAAAAAATAAAAAACTACACCTATACTCACCTAGACACCTAATTCCCCGAAGCCATCGATCTCCTGTAATAAAATATAAAATAATAAACCACAACCTTATCCTTACCCCTCCGTAGTAGTCCACGAGTGTCCCACGAAGATCTCCAGTTTAGAGCAGCCACATAAAATGTGACCGCTCTAAACCACTGCCGCCGCTAGAATGACGGGGCCGTAAAGCAGCCCCATCATTGCATAAACCGGTGTCTAGGTGAGTATAGGTGTAGTTTTTTATTTTTTACTTTATTTTAGGTGGCGATCAGGTAATGTATGAACTAATTTATTTTAGGTAACCACTGGCCACCAATGAAAAATGTATTTAAAATTTATTGGGGACCAAAAACAAAAAAAATATATGGGGGGCCTAAAAACATAAAAGATGTATAGGGGCAAAAATAACATATGGGGCAGTTTAAATAGCAGGATCAGGCTGATGGGAACTACTGCTCCCATCGAGCTGATCCTGCTGGCACGAGTGGACGGGGGACAGACAAAGGCCGATGTGAGTAGTAGTGTCACATCGGCCTATGTCTGCCTGCACGCAGACACCCGCAGACATCGCGCACACACCCGCACACATCGCACAGACACCCGCGCACACTCCAATCATGATGGGTCTGATGGTCTGGGAGGTGAGGCTGACCTGTGCGGCCGTGGGAAAGTTCATGTGAGTTCATGCAGTGAAGCATGAACTCACATGAACCCTCTGAGGGCACCGCAGCTACTTCAAATGAACAGCTGATCAGCATCACCTGATACCTCAGCTGTTCATTTGAAATAACCGGCGGGAGAGCGCAGCACAAAACGGGAAAGCCGGCGGTGAAGTCTTTTCCCTGCCGGCTTCCCCGCCTGGGTCCTTCGCTCCCTGCTCCTTGGTGCTGCGCTCCCCGCCCGGTCCTAACTTACGATCGGGATGTGAGGTGGCGGGGGGAGCGCAGGATCGGGGTGGGAGGCTGCGGGGAAGCAGTATGGGGCTGTGTGATTGTTTAAAAGCCGGCGGCTTTTTACCGCCTGCCGGCTTTTAAACAATCAGGAGAATTCTCTCACGCTGGGATGGCATTCCGATATTAGCGTCCCATTGACTTGCATTGGTTTCCGGTATCGGAATCGGCGATATCCAATACTTTTTGGGTATCGGTCCGATCCAATCCGATCCGATATTTCCCGATATCGGAAGGTATCGCTCAACATTAAGTAATACATAAGAATAATATGTACTATGTCTGACCACTACAAACACTCATCTGAACTGGTCCAAGTGCTGTCAGGTTTTTTCACGGGCAGCACTTAGACAATACGGTCGTGTGAATATAGGCTTATGATGCATCTGGTAATAAACATGTTAAGGATGGGCCGCTACTCATGGGCCACTGCTGTGTGCTTGCCCCCCAGGCTAAAATGTGCCAGCCAGCCCCTGCTGCACCGGGTGCCAGAAAACCTAGATACACCTTTGGAATAGGTATCCTGCAAAGTAAGGATGGGGTTTGGTGTTTTTAAATGATTTTATTGACTCTGTGCATTTATATTTTGTATCAATAATATGATATGGTTATATATATCTTCTGGATATCAGGAGGGCTTATCCCTGTGCCTTGACTCTCTCCTTCTCCTTCGATGTCCTGTATAGGCCAAAAAAAACTACGCGTTTCGAGGACTCACAGTTCCTCTTCGTCAGCTTCTCGCTGGTAGTCAAACTGGTAACCTAATAAAGTCCAAACGCCCCCCACAAAGATAATACAACCAAAGAAATGGAGGAAGATCCAATACTAACAAGACGGTGCAAAAGGACATATGGAGGTGCAATAGAACTAAGATAGAATTCCAATAAGAATAGACTGTGTGTGAAAAAAATAATAATAAAAAAGACTTTGTTCAAACTTTCACAATTAGTTAAAAATGAATAAAAATTATATACTTATATTTCTGATGGCTATAAAAAACAGTCTGTTAATCAGTGTATATTACCAGGATAGTATAAATTCGGCACTTAGTACCATCCAGAGATAAAAAGGAAAAAATGAAGGAGAAAAATAAAAACATTATATAGTATCTCCAATAGGGGTATCAATGTATAGAAACAAATACATATATAAAATAGGTGGATTCAAAGGAATATATCCAAAAGACATATTATATTGATAAAATATAAGGAGGTTCATAAAAGTGCAATGTAAATGTTCAATTGGTACTGGGATAAAAAATACATACAGTATATACCGCTGCGAGTTGAAGGCATACAGCTGACTCTCGTGATTAAGGCCCTTCAGAGCCAAGCTATTTAATGTGAAGATCCATTTGGATTCCATCCGCGACATTAATCTCAGGTAATCACCTCCCCTCCATTTTCTGGGGACTAATCGGATCCCACAAAACTTAGTGTCCTTATAAGATTGGTTGTGGAACTTCCGGTAGTGCCGGGACAGTGGATGCCCTTCAAAACCTTCATTCATGTTGATAAAGTGTTCCTTCAGCCTTTTGATAACTTGCGCTTTGTACAGACATCTCCTCCTGCCAAGGCATAAAAAGGGCGTGGCTTGGGGTGTGGATAGGGGCGTGGCCAGACTACGCGTGCCGCATGGTTTCGCCCTCTTTCTAGTCCTCATAGGTTGGCGGTATGCTTGTACTGAGGAGATCTGGGATATCAGTGATTAGGTCCCATATTGTGCACTGTAAGGTCTGGAAAAGCTCCTTCTATCCGTCTCTGTAGCACCAGAGGAAGAACAGAGGGGAAAAGACAGGATTTTCTACATGTCGCGTTATGTAGATGTTCTGCAGATTTATCACAACCGTCCACAAGAAGAAACTGCCATCACAGAGCCGCCTTTAGCTGTTGGAAAAGTTTAAACTTAGTTTTGAATAGTTGCTATAGCCAACAAGGACTTTCTATTTATGCTGGGTCACATGATGCTGGTGCTGGGTGATGTCATGTGACGGAATGTTGTGGGTGATGATGTCACAGAGGGCGTTGTGATGTCACCCTTGGGGTATATAAGGGGGCTCCATCCACCTGGAGCTCATATCTCATTGGCCATATCTTGGTGCTGAGATACCCCCTGGAGACAATGAGGATCGCCATATTGTTTCTGTGCTGTACCCTGTTCTACCCTGTGAATTACCATAGGCTGCCGGTGAGTACCTGTCTATTATTACATATGGAGGACGTTTAGAATCAGCTGCGGCAGGGGAAGGGGATGGGGAGGGGGGTCCTGTAAGAATTTACCTGCGGGAATAAGAGGTTATGGCAGGGAAAGGAGCTTAGGAAGTGACAGTCAGAGGGGATATAAGTGTGGGGTGACCCCTCTGACTCCCACATTCCTGCCTTGTCCTTGTAGTGATTAATGACTTTGGTGTTGTCCCTTATATATCACTTTGCAGTCACCAGTGATCGCTCCGCACTGTGATCCTAAACTACAGTCTCATTTACCTTTTTGCAAACGCCCAGAAGGGGAGGAGTGACATCACACCCATGTGAGCAGATCCCGCCCACTTTTACTGCAGTCGTAATGCGAGCTAGCTGTATTCTGTTTTCATGGAAATATCAGCAGCTGCTCCCCCTAGTGTTTACAAGATGAAAACATCAAAAGAGTTAAAATATTTTTTTCAGATTTTATACCATTAAAACCTTTTTAAATATATATGTGTATTTATATATAAATATAAATACTTTACAATTTTACAATTGTAAAAAAATTGCTGACACTTTCCCTTTAAAAGATCTAAAGACGTTCTGCTTCATGTGCCATTGTGACCAATCACAGCACAGATTATATTTTTTAAACTTTTCTTGAAAAACTGAAGCTGCTCCGTGATTGGAAATCATGTGGAAGGGTTCTCTTTTAGACATTTAGTTAGGTCCAAAGTATCAGTGACATGATGGATAGAACTGTGCAATGATGTCACAGAGGGCTTTGTGATGTCACCCCTGGGTATATTAGAAGCCTCGGCCCATCTGCAGCTTGTATCTCATTGACCATACCTTGGTGCTGAGAGACCTCTGGAGATGATGAGTATCATCCTATCATTTCTGTGCTTTACGTTGCTCTACCCCCCACATTACAGTACACTGAGGGCGAGTATGTTCTCATCAATATGGAGGTCACAAGGATCAGCTAATGAGAATATCGCCTCTTGCAGGACTTCTCATACTGGACACGTGACCGTCCGTCATATGAAAGTCCAACTGTAAATAATATTCCATGGACCCTGGAGGTGAATCCCAAACTTCTTCCTGATCTTCTCAATGGGATATTTCTGAAAGTTGCTTGATAATGTATCCATCACTGTATAATAACAAGGGCTCTCTGTTTGACTGGATTGGGTATAAATATACAGGACTTTATTATGTTTTTTTTCTTTATTATAGGATGACCCACTACCCGTGGATCTCAGAAGAAGCACCTATCAAGCTTCCATCAATCTTCCTCTTTGGCTCTTCCGTGACGCAGTTTTTGTTGCGGTGATGACACTACTGACAATACTAGAGTATTTGGCCTTAAGTCTTGTCCTGAGCAAGTGGGCAATGTCTGAACCTGGTGAAACAATCAGAAAACTCCTGAGAACAAAACCATTCTGAAGGAACAAAGTGCTTGTAAGGAGCCGATTTGCATCCCTCAGATTCAGAAGCAAGACTCCAGGAGAACACCTGTCCTGCCCAATGGCAAATGTTCTACTCCATCCATGGCTCCTGCACCGCAGGATGCGAAAAAGGTTCCTAGTTGCAACTATAAAGTGGCGTTCAGTGATATTGTCTGGGTCAGAATGATCCCTCACAACAATATAGGAAGAAGAGCTCGAAGTTCAACGGAGCTTAAAGAGAGGTTACTGATTTTTCAGAGAAGCCAACAACCCAGAATTCCAGAGCCAAGAGCACCAGAACCTAGAACACCAGAACCTACCATGTCAGAACCTAGTATGTCAGAACCTAGAATGCCAGAGCCTGAAATGCCTACAACACCTCAACCCAAAATCAAGAGGAGAAGATGTTTCCTTAGATGTCTTAGAGGCGAGGAAGATTGAGAAGGCAACTGCTTGAACTTTCCCATTGCTCGTGTTTTCATCACAGGTTAGTCCTATACATGCTGTCTGATGGGCACCATCTTACTACATACAATGCAGCATTGCACCTGAAATCGCATGGATATTTTGTCACACACTTGCACTTTAGCACCTTATCATATGGCGCATATATCTATGAACGCTTTGCTAAGTATCACTGTCTAGTATGTGCTTCTGATGAACCTATTTTAGGAAAACGTGTCGAGGTTTGGCATACTATGTACTTGAGTTTGGCGTACTATGTGCTTGTTGGTAAATTCTATTGCCATCTATAATCTACTAGATATTATAATGTCTCTGGTGGGATGCCCCATGCCGAATTGTTGATAACTGACTATGAGCATTGTCCTCTATTTCTTATCTACTATGGTTACAGGTTGATGTGAAGAGAGCTGTGCCATTGGTAGCGATTTTTCTACTGATTTGTCAGTTATATTTATGTTAGTTTAGCAAATTTCTGCTTGTAGGGTCTAATGTTTTACCATAGTGTATGTTCTGTGAGCTAAATTGTCATACTTATGCACTAGATAGATTATAAATTGTGATGCTTATGTACAAGATAGATTATTAGTTTAATCGGTGATTTTTTAAATATTTTTTAGCATCAGGAGACTCAAGAATCGCATCTTACAGAAGACAAGAAGCCTAAATGCCGAAGGGTGATGACCTGTTGATGGCCCACAGCTGGAGGGTCATTACCTCTTGATGGCACAAAACTGGACAGAAGATAAAAACATTTGATGGCACACAGCCGGAGGGTGATGACCTATTGATGGCCATAGCCAGAGGGTCATTACCTGTTGATGGCACACAGCCAGAGGGTGATGACCTATTGATGACCATAGCCAGAGGGTCATTACCTGTTGATGGCACACAGCTGGAGGATGATGACCTATTGATGGCCATAGCCAGAGGGTCATTACCTGTTGATGGCACACAGCCGGACAGAGGATAATTACCTGTTGATGGCACACAGACGGATGGTCATTACCTGTTCATGGCGCACTGCCGGATGGTCATTACCTATTGATGGCACACAGCCGGAGGGTGATGACCAATTGATGGCCATAGCCAAAGGGTCATTACCTGTTGATGGTGCACTGCCGGATGGTCATTACCTGTTGATGGTGCACTGCCGGATGGTCATTACCTGTTGATGGCACACAGCCGGATGGTCATTACCTGTTCATGGCACACTGCCGGATGGTCATTACCTGTTAATGGAACACAGCCGGAGGGTGATGACCTATTGATGGCCATAGCCAGAGGGTCATTACCTGTTGATGGCGCACTGCCGGATGGTCATTACCTGTTGATTGCACACAGCTGGAGGGTGATGACCAGTTGATGTCGGACTGCCGGATGGTCATTACCTGTTGATGGCACACAGCCGGACAGAGGATCATTACCTGTTGATGGCACAAAGCCGGTCAGAGGATAAGATCTTTTGATTGCATACACCGGGTCCCTCCCTGATAACAGGGAACCCTGGGGAATACTCGTCATCTTGATCCCCCACTGACTAAATACTTGCTCCACCTCAGCCTACACCATCATGGAGGACACTTCCACCTGTGTCCACTGTAAGGTTCGACTTTCTTTTATCATTTCAGCAGATTAATAAACATCATAAAGCTGTAAAACTATCGAGTAATTTATTATAAATTATTATAAAGAAATATAAAGTATAATAGATAGCTATAGAGGGCACAGAAGACGACTAACTATAGTAAGCATGGTATCGCCTGATATATACTGTATATTCTAGATGGCGCTATTACACTAAATACATCACAACCTCCAGGGTGATATTACCGTACAATGTGAGATCACTAATAATGGCCACAGATTATGAGAAAATGACCAGCTCCATAGTCCTGGAGTTATTATAAATGTCTCTAGTGTGAGGCAGGGACTGGACGAGTGTTGGAGGGAGGTATATTCCCCCAGGACGTCCTTTATGTATCCATGCTGTAGAATCTGCCGTATACTTCTGTTCTAGCAGTCAGACATTTCACTCTGCAAATCACAAGCTCAACATTGTGTAAAACTACCACCGTATATAAGAGCACTCAGAATAAAAACTAGCGGCATGCCGTGCACTGCCCACGTCATGTGTACGGGATACAGGACCTGCAGGACCTGGTACGGCCATTATAGTTGATAGATTAATGATACCTGTGCAGATGAAGGGAAAAAAATATGTGCAACAACAGGAGGAGAAAGTCTCAAAATGTAATTTGAAGAGTATAATAGAGAAATGGGAAACTTCTGGAGATGCAGATAAGTGGTACCAGGGCGAAACATAAGTGCAGTCAGACAAGGGAAAAGTGCAAATGATCCAGCGTAAAGGTTTGTTTAGTAGAAAAAATATTAAAACTTAGCTTTTATTAGCCATATAAAACACTGCTCCACAAAGAATACAGCAAATGTGCAACTATCATAGCTTACAGACCTACACGTTTCAACAAATCATGTCTTAATTATGGCCCTACTACTAGAATGACAAAAAGGCATATATATATATATATATATATATATATATATATATATCCACGTGCCTGTATGACCTCCCTACAACGCCTGGGCATGCTCCTGATGAGGTTTCGGATGGTCTCCTGTGGGATCTCCTCCCAGACCTGAACTAAAGCATCCGCCAACTCCTGGACAGTCTGTGGTGCAACGTGACGTTGGCGGATGGAGCGAGACATGATGTCCCAGATGTGCTCAATCGGATTCAGGTCTGGGGAACGGGCGGGCCAGTCCATAGCTTCAATGCCTCCATCTTGCAGGAACTGCTGACACACTCCAGCCACATGAGGTCTGCCATTGTCCAGCATTATGAGGAACCCAGGGCCAACCGCACCAGCATATGGTCTCACAAGGGGTCTGAGGATCTCATCTCGGTACCTAATGGAAGCCAGGCTACCTCTGGCGAGCACATGGAGGGCTGTGCGGCTCTCCAAAGAAATGCCACCCCACACCATTACTCACCCACTGCCAAACCGGTCATGCTGAAGGATGTCACTCTCCACGGCGTCTCCAGACTCTGTCACGTCTGTCACATGTGCTCAGTGTGAACCTGCTTTCATCTACGAAGAGCACAGGGCGCGAGTGGCAACTTTGCCAATCCTGGTGTTCTGTGGCAAATGCCAAGCGTCCTGCATGGTGTTGGGCTGTGAGCACAACCCCTATCTGTGGACGTCGGGCCCTCATACCACCCTCATGGAGTCGGTATCTAACCGTTTCATAGAATCATAGAATGGTAGAGTTGGAAGGGACCTCCTGGGTCATCTGGTCCAACCCCCTGCTCAAAGCAGGATTCACTAAATCATCTCAGACAGATGTCTGTCCAGCCTCTGTTTGAAGACGTCCATTGAAGGGGAACTCACCACCTCTCGTGGCAGCCTGTTCCACTCATTAATCACCCTAACTGTCAAAAAGTTTTTTCTAATATCTAATCTGTGTCTCCTCCCATTTAGTTTCATCCCATTGCTTCTAGTCTTTCCTTGTGCAAATGAGAATAAAGACACATGCACATTTGTGGCCAGCTGGAGGTCATTTTGCAGGGCTCTGGCAGTGCTCCTCCTGTTCCTCCTTTCACAAAGGCGGAGGTAGCGGTCCTGCTGCTGGGTTGTTGCCCTCCTACGGCCCCCTCCACATCTCCTGGTGTACTGGCCTGTCTCCTGGTAGCGCCTCCAGCCTCTGGACACAGCCAACCTTCTTGCCACAGCTCGCATTGATGTGCCATCCTGGATGAGCTGCACTATCTGAGCAACTTCTGTGGGTTGTAGAGTCTGTCTCATGCTACCACGAGTGTGAAAGCACAACCAACATTCAAAAGTGACCAAAACATCAGCCAGAAAGCATTGGTACTGAGATGTGGTCTGTGGTCCCCACCTGCAGAACCACTCCTTTATTGAGGTTGTCTTGATAATTGCCAATAATTTCCATCTATCCTCTATTCCATTTGCACATCAGCATGTGAAATTGATTGTCAATCAGTGTTGCTTCCTAAGTGGACAGTTTGATTTCACAGAAGTTTGATTTACTTGGAGTTATATTCTGTTGTTTTAAGTGTTCCCTTTATTTTTGGAGCAGTTTATATAGATACATACAGTGAGTGCGGAAAGTATTCAGACTCCTTTAAATTTTTCACTCTTTGTTTCATTGCAGCCATTTGATAAATTCTAAAAAGTTCATTTTTTTCTCATTAAAGTACACTCAGCACCCCATCTTGACTGAAAAAAACAGCAATATAGAATTTTTTTGCAAATTTATTAAAAAAGAAAAACTGAAATATCACATGGTCATAAGTATTCAGATCCTTTGCTCAGACACTCATATTTAAGTCACATGCTGTCCATTTCCTTGTGATCCTCCTTGAGATGGTTCTACTCCTTCAATGGAGTCCAAATGTGTTTAATTAAACTGATAGGACTTGATTTGGAAAGGCACACACCTGTCTATATAAGACCCCACAGCTCACACTACATGTCAGACCAAATGAGAATCATGAGCTCAAACGAACTGCCCAAGGAGCTCAGAGACCGAATTGTGGCAAGGCACAGATCTAGCCAAGGTTATAAAAGAATTTCTGCATTACCCAAGGTTCATAAGAGCACAGTGGCCTCCATAATCCTTAAATGGAAGAAGTTTGGGACCACCAGAAGTCTTCCTAGACCTGGCCGTCCAGCCAAACTGAGCAATCGTGGGAGAAGAGCCTTGGTGAGAGAGGTAAAGAAGAACCCCAAGATCACTGTGGCTGAGCTCCAGAGATGCAGTAGGGAGATGGGAGAAAGTTCCACATAGTCAACTATCACTGCAGCCCTTCCCCAGTTGGGCCTTTATGGCAGAGTGGCCAGATGGAAGCCTCTCCTCATATGAAAGCCCGCATAGAGTTTGCTCAAAAACACATGAAGGACTCCCAGACTATGAGAAATAAGATTCTCTGGTCTGATGAGACGAAGATAGAACTTTTTGGTGATAATTCTAAGTGGTATGTGTGGAGAAAACCAGGCACTGCTCATCACCTGCCTAATACAATCCCAACAGTGAAACATGGTGGTGGCAGTTGTTAGAACCCTCCTGTTAGTTTTTTCTATTTTGTGGTCATGTGACCTTCTGCCTATTTATTCCAGCTCCGCCCTTCAGGCTTTGCTGGACTTCAGTGTTACTTTGACTCTTAATCTAGCCAGGTGCTTTGTACCTACTGTATCTCTCTAGTTTGTTTGGTCCTTGGACCACTAAGTACTTTTGTCTGTTTGTCTTCTTCTGCTACTACTTCTGCCAGGAGGTGTCCAGTTTTGTCCCAGTCCTTAGTTCTTTTAGGGACCCCTCCCTTTAATCTATAGGTCTGTGTTCAGATTAGCCGCGGACATAGGCGGGTCTGTTTGCAAGGAACAGGTTGCCCGCTGCATCGTAAGGAATCAGCTTAGTCCTATTGTATGGACAGATTTCCTCTCTTTCCTTAGTTCTTGTAGCAGATCATAACAGCAGTATCATGCTATGGGTGTGTTTTTCAGCTGCAGGGACAGGACGACTGGTTGCAATTGAAGGAAACATGAATGCGGCCAAGTACAGAGATATCCTGGATGAAAACCTCTTCCAGAGTGCTCTGCACCTCAGACTTGGCCAAAGGTTCACCTTCCAACAAGACAATGACCCTAAGCACACAGCTAAAATAACAAAGGAGTGGCTTCAGAACAACTATGTGACCATTCTTGACTGGCCCAGCCAGAGCCCTGACCTAAACCCAATTGAGCATCTTTGGAGAGACCTGAAAATGGCTGTCCACCAACGTTTCCCATTCATCCTGACGGAACTGGAGAGGATCTGCAAGGAAGAATGGCAGAGGATCCCAAAATGCTGGTGTGAAAAACTTGTTGCATCATTTCCAAGAAGACTCATGGCTGTACTAGCCCAAAAGGGTGCTTCTACTCAATACTGAGCAAAGGGTGTGAATACTTATGCCCGTGTGATATTTCAGTTTTTCTTTTTTATTAAATTTTGCAAAAATGTCTTCATTTCTGTTTTCTTTCAGACAAGATGGGGTGCAGAGTGGACTTTAATGAGAAAAAAAATGAACTTTTTAGAATTTACCAAATGGCTGCAATGAAACAAAGAGTGAAAAATGTAAAGGGGTCTGAATACTTTCCGTACCCAGTGTACATGCATGGAAATAAATGCAGAATTATATTTCTTAATACTGCAGTATCAGATCCTGTCTTGAATTTAACCCCTGTGGTATCCAATGTGAAAATCCACAGGGACTCCCCTGATGAATTACAATTGAGGAAATCATGAATTTTATATTCTCTATCATTACTTAAGGACATAAAACTATCTGTTTTAACCGCATGTAGACACGCTTTGCACCGATTGGCTCCACATCTGAAGAAACCTTTTGTGCTGAGCCAATTTGGTTGTACAGTATTAGTCTCACTCAGGGGTGGATTAAGAGTAGCAAGGGCCCCCTCCACACACCTGATTTATCACGTGACATGTCACATGATCCCCGTGATAGATCATGTGATAGTTCACGGGAAATTAATTTGGCATAATATTAATTGTGCTGCCCCATCTGAGAGCAGCACAATATTGGGGCAGATACCCTGATTCCAGCGATGTGTCACTTTTTCAGCTGCTTGTTGTCATTTTGAGAAAATCACCGTTTTATCTGCTGCAGATCTAGCAGCTCTCTGAATGCTGCGCTCTGTATAGCCCCGCCCACACCACTGATTGGCAGCTTTCTGCCCATGCTCAGTGTACACAGAAATCTACTGATCAGTGATGGGGGTGGGGTCCTACAGAACTTACTAGTCATCTAGTGATAATTACCTTCTGACAAATCAATGATTTTATCAAAACAACACTAAGCAGCCCAGTAAGTGACACATTACTGGAATCAGTGCCTCTAACCCTACATTATGCTGCTCTCAGATTAGGTGGCAAAAACCTGATGACAGATTCCCTTTAAAGGAGCTGTAAACACAAAAAAAGTTTGTATTAAAAAATACAAGCCATTTGTTAAATTAACTTTTTTTCATTGTTAATTCACATTAGACTGTATCTTCAACACTTTTGTCAGCAGGTCTTATTACAGACTCTGAATAGGGCAGCTCTCTCCCTCTCCCTCAGCAGAAAGTCACA